>NW_022992300.1:0-395000 GCF_902827175.1 Gymnodraco acuticeps
ATTCACAGTAAATATGTATTCAGTATGATAGCTGTCTAACAGAAGTTATTTCCATTTCTCACTTATTCTGACAATGTACTTAACCCCAAATAAAAGAACCCCATAAAAAGAGTTGTTAAATAATAGTGAAGTCACGTTGTAATAACAATAACTCATCTCTCTCTTGTTTAGCTTTGCTAAAAGCCACTGTGTCTTGTGTCCATCTTGGGTTGCCGTCCGGAGTTGTCCAATAAGGCGGACCATCTCGCACATGCGCACTGCAGATCGGGCAGAGCTGCAGATCGGGTAGTGACATCCGCCATTGCTGTAAAAAAGTGGTCCATTGGAGTGAATGGAGATGACGTAACTCTCAGTGGCCCGCCCCAGCGCCATATAGATAGAAGAGTTACAACAACGGAAGTCCAAAAACGGTATCGTCATGTGGTTCATGTAGACGAGGATCGTTCCCCGGAAGTTCATGGCGGGCAATGTGAATGCATTGATAACAGGAGATAGAACTACGATTTTTAGTGAATAATTATCAGTGAATAAAGGTTTTGATTTGCAATATTTATACAACAAATCGATATGTATATGTATTTACATCAATATGTTTTAAAAAATAAAACAGAATTTGCTAATATTAAGTAATAATATTAGGATTAGTGTAGATCCGCTTGGTGGGTGTAATTGACGCATACAAGTTTGCTGCCGAATAAAGGTCAGAAACAAAGTTTCCAGTTTGAAACAGTCCATTTATTTCCATTTTACTGGTTTCCATTTACTTGCTTCTTTCCATATTCACCACACGATATTACCGTTTACACAATACCTTTGCTTTGCTTGTAATCCCGTGTTTGTGTGTGTGTGTGTGTGTGCTCCGTGTGTGTGTTCTCTGTGTGTGTTCTCCGTATGTGTTCTCCGTGTGTGCTCCTTGTATGTGTGTTCCGTGTGTGCTCCTATTTAGAGGGAGGGGATCTAAAGCATTACTTTAGATCCCCTCCCTCTAAATATATCAATAAACATTAGAAAGAGATGCTCCTGACTACCATACAAGTTTAAGAAGATAATATTGGTTTTAAAGAATTCAAAGCTATAAACAGCAACAGGCTCTTTAACCAAGGCACTGTTAGCCTAACATGTAAACTAGTTGTTCACACTAATCCTAATATTATTACTTAATATTTAGCAAATTCTATTTTATTTTTTAAAACATATTGATGTAAATACATACACATATCGATTTGTTGTATAAATATTGCAAATCAAAACCTTTATTCACTAATAATTACCAAAAATCGTAGTTCTATCTCCTGTTATCAATGCATTCACATTGCCCGCCATGAACTTCCGGGGAACGATCCTCGTCTACATGAACCACGTGACGATAACCGTTTTTGGACTTCCGTTGTCGTAACTCTTCTATCTATATGGCGCTGGGGCGGGCCATTCTGCACATGCGTTAAATGCGTTAAATATTTTAACGCAATTAATTCTAAAAATTAATTACCGCCGTTAACGCGATAATTTTGACAGCATTAATCTATATACATAATATATACATAACTATTATGTCACTATATCTTTGTTGTTTATCTGAAGGACTGAGAAAAGAAGAGGTGCAGGTGGAAGGCTAAGGATTTCCAATGAGGCACATGAAGCAGCAGTTACAAACTTGGTGTTGGCAAACAATGCCATCACACTTAGAGAGATCCAAAGCATTCTAACTATGTGCTGAGATGCATGTTGCACAATGTTATTTTTGAATAAAATGTGATTTTTTTTCAACAACTCATTTGTATTTCTTCATTTACTGTATTTCTGTAAACTCAAGCAATCTTTCTCTGCAGAAACCTCTATGTACAGAGCACAGCCCATAACAGATTAAAGTGCTTTAGATTATGCTCAGCAGTGTGTAGTTGGGTGGTCAATCAATCTAGTGTCATGAATGAAGTGTGTTATATTTGGTGCAAAAATTTGCTTTTGGTAAGTGTTTATGTAGTTTTGAGTGCAGTTCTTCACTTAGCAGGAGAAATTAGGTGTTTTGCACTTTGGGTGTGTGGTTTTGTGAATTGTGTTTAGTGTTCTGAGAAACTGAGCAATTTAAAAAGAAATTGTGTTAGCAATCGAGAAAAACTGTAATTCAACTATTTGTGTGAGCAAGCAAGTGTATAATGACAACCAGTTGTGATATAAATAGTTGGTATAAAATATCATTAAAGATTTTTAAATGCAGCTACTGTCAGTGAATGAAATATGAGTCTGTATGACAGGAAATCTACACATACAGGTACTTTACATATGTCTGTGTAAATCCACTCCAACAGTGGTCTGCAACGGACCCACAAGACTGCTGAAGCAAGCTACACCAACAGTAGTGGAAGCCTAAATGAATGCTAATGCCAACTTCAAAATGACATATAATGAATCCCGTACAGAAGAAACAACACACAAGTAAATTAAGTGTTTTAGTTCAATATGCAACTCCCCCCTGCTTCAAATCAAATCAAGTTTTATTTATATAGCACATTTTTAAACGATTTTTGGTCGAGCCAAAGTGCTGTAGCTGTTCATATAATAAAAAAGACCCTACAGTAAAGACACTTTACAGCAAATACAACAGCACAGTTTGTGCATATCAGTATGAGAAAACGACACCCTCTGTCCTTAGACCCTCTCACATCGTACAAGGAAACACTTCCGGAGAAAACCCACAGTTTAAAGGGAAAAATGGGAGAAACCTCAGGGAGAGCAACAGAGGAGGGATCCCTCTCCCAGGACGGACAGACGTGCAATAGATGCCGTGTGTAAATCGAAGAGATAATACATTTTACAGCGTAGGTAGACCAAATGTTTGGAAATGCATATAAGAAGAAGAAGGTGAAGGTGCTTCCTGTCGTTGTACACAGAATATGTCATGGAGGATGTACACGGCATGCAAACAAATAAAATCCCTCAGTTGAGTTTATTTCAAAAAGTACCAACTTGAGCACTGGTCTAAAAAAATGTGCCTTTTGTTTGACTTGCCAGTTTGTAACTTGATTTTGAACAGTATACTTTACTTGCACCCTTTTAGACAATGTGTACAGCTTAAAGACTGGTCTAAACAAGGGGGCTATCTTTTTACATACCAGGGCAGAATGAAAGAGGTTCAACTACAGCAAAGAAAACAATTGTAAAATAAAAATAATCATGCCTTTCCTTGATATTGTGCAAAACTGTTTGAAATTGAAAATGGCAAATGCAAAATGTGCAGCCCAACAGTGGTTTATAAGATCTCAGAGAATAGATACTGATTCAGTTTACGTGCATTTTCACCACAGAAGGGATCAACCTCCCTTAGCAGCACCTTTAAGCAGTGTAAAGAACACACCCCAGCATGGTATTACTTCCGCCTTTGCAAGAAGCTATACAGGTGGCTCTTTTGTTCTGTATTTTAAATCTCAGATGTGTGTTGTGTCTGTATTCTAAGGTCAAAGTCATTCAAATCATCAATGGTATCATCGTTAAACATTTTCCATGTAACATCTGAATGTACAAATGTAACTAAACAGAAATCAAATGAAAAGACGGAAATAAGTGAAGCACTATACCTTCACTGAATTACAGTATACAATTAGATTAATGTGATTAATTACATGAATATGAAGTAAGAGAAAGCTCCTAAAATACTCATCATAGCTACAGCCAGAACAGAGCACTTGCATGACACACACCCACACCACACACAATTAAAAACTGGTTCGTAGTGGAAGGTTTTTTGGGCGTTGGTACAAAGAAAGAAGTGGATTGGCGGGAGTGCCAGATTTTGTGTGTACTCCCTTATAAAAGTAGGCTTTCCCCTCAGTCTAGCATCACTCTCATCTGGAACCAAGTTAGTGACACAGACGTGAACTCTCTCTACCTGGGAACCTCAACTCTAAGGTGAGTCTTGATATCAAGCAATATATAGAGCGAGCATGTTTTGTATGTAAGTGTTACATGTTCACATATTGATCATGACGAGTACCAAATAGCCTGACACAACAGAAAATGACATTGTATAGTTTGTAAACTGGCTATGTAATTATATAATCTTTGACTTTAGAGTGCTTGAATTTGAACTTCTGGCTTGAAATTGTTCTTGTGTGTACTTAAGTAGAATCTAATTTGATAATATCAATAGTTTCACAATACTTGACGATATTGCCACTACACAAATCCTGACACCTTTGATTTTCTGTTCATCCTCTCAGTTTTAAAATGATAGAAAGTCCAGTGTTTCTTATATAATTACTCCAAAAATATACCTTTTTCTTCAGATACAGCCATGTCTAATCGTCTGCAAGACCTCATTAAAAGCATAGTGGCATTGTTCGTGGAGTACTCTGACGCTCAGGGCATGATCAGCAAGGCGCAGATGATGAAGATGATGGATAATGATATTCAATGCGCTGCTATGAAAGTAAGAACCTCCCTTTACATGACACAGTTACAATGAACAAGCCCCTTATAGATAACACATTCCCTTACTATCCTGCTTCTTCTTCACTACTCAGGTGTGTTTCTTGCTTTTACAGTTTTTCTCGATTGCTAACACAATTTTTTTTTAATTGCTCAATTTCTCAGAACACTAAACACAATTCACAAAACCACACACCCAAAGTGCAAAACACCTAATTTCTTCTGCTAAATGAAGAACTGCACTCAAAACTACATAAACACTTACCCAATGCAAACTTTAGCACCAAATATAACACACTTTATTCATAACACTAGATCGTTTGACCACCCAACTACACACTGCTGAGCATAATCTAAAGCACTTCCATCTGTTATGGGCTGTGCTCTGTACATAGAGGGTTCTGCAGAGAAAGATTGCTTGAGTTTACAGAAATACAGTAAATGAAGAAATACAAATGAGTTGTTGAAAGAAATCACATTTTATTCAAAGATAACATTGTGCAACATGCATCTCAGCACATAGTTAGAATGCTTCAGATCTCTCTAAGTGTGATGGCATTGTTTGCCAAAACCCAGTTTGTAACTGCTGCTTCCTGTGCCTCATTGAACATCCTTAGCCTTCCACCTCTTTGTTTCTCAGTCCTTCAGATAAACAACAAAGACATAGTGGTCGGTCAGTGTCTGTGTTGCATAAAAGTGAGTTTACCACAGTACATTGTGCAGGATTGTTGTACAGTTATAGTATGCAACGTGCCAACAATTCAATTACAGTAATGAAGTAAATACGTTTCACACAACAGATATAAGCACTGATATATCATGAATTATGCAGAGCTACAAACTGGTAACTAACCTGTTTTCAAGTCTAAGTGTCCGGATTACAGAGGCAACAGTACATCGGCTTAGATTAGGCTGAACCCTCCGTCCAGCCTCTTTCATCGTCAAACCATGGTTGATAACATTTCATTTAATTAGAGAGTATTCTTCTTTGTCCACGTCCTCTCCCTCCACCTCTACCTCTCATTCTTCCTCATCCTCTCACTCTCAGCCACCTCTTGCTCCTCCTCTCACTCTCAGCCCAGCTCTTCCTCTTCCTCTTGCTCTTGCTTCCATGTTGGCTTCCATTGTTGCTGTAAGAAAGTACTCACCTGTGGTCTTTTTATAGTGCTAACATCCAGATTGATGAGCCAACAATTATGCTATCAGGTGTTTGGTCAGGTGGAACGTGTTTCTTGATCATTGGTCCATGTGTGAGGCATTTTGAATATCAGTATTTTAAACCTGCTCACACGTGACTTTATGTCAGATTCCTGTGTCTTACGTGGAGAAACGTGTGCAGTGGTTTGCAAAAAGTGCCATGTTGAATATGCAAATTGTGTGAAAAGCTGAAAACGTGTTTAGAGTTTTGGAGATTTGAGCCGATGTTTTGCTCTTTGAGTGTCAGTTAAAATAATTGTGCTTCATCTATCATTTTAGTGTGTTAGCAATCGATAAAAACTGTAACAGTAATATTATTTTCCCCAGGAAAAGCTCCATACTACAAAATGCGACAAGAATCTCTGCGACTTCAGAGACTTTTCTTCTTGTGTGGAACAAGTGGCCGTTTGCTGCTACCAAAACAACACTGGCAAGGGCCAAGACTGGGAAGTCTGCTCAAAAAAGTGAAAATGGCATAATGTTACACTCCCTACATGAGAATGTTATGTTTACTGTCTTCCTGTCAATTGGTTTTCAAAGGCCCTTCAATACTGGCAAATAAAAAATAAAAATGATTGAGTTTAAATCAACATGGGTGTCTTCATTTGTTTATGGCTCTATCACTGTATCACTTGCATACTGTTGTAGTTTATAATGTCATCAATTGACATTTAATGATTTAAATCTACCATACGTTTGAGCGGTCAACAATACATGTTTGAGTCATTTTTTCCAATTTAAGTCTTCACAACTCTCCAACTTTCTGTGTTAGTTTCCATAATTGCAAAACCATTTATCTTTTCCTATTTGCAACAATTAGTTTTAATGCACAATAATAACACAGCCGGTCTGAAATGTGTCCAACCCACAAGTATGTTATTCCGAACCGTCTGCATGATATAAAACCAACTCTTATTCGCCTTTTCATAAGCTTTTATTAAACAAAATGGAATCCTCAACAAACAGATGCACACAGGATGAATTGCTTAATGTAAATTATGGAGAAAAAAACCCACAGAAGGCATTCTGAAGTAAAACGTTAACAAAGAGGCCTACATAAGTTGGCCCTGGTTGTTGTAAAATGTCAACAATAGAATAATAAATAATGCCCAACACTGGCGTATCGTGTGTTCGGCAGTGGCTCAGTCAGTAGGGGCTTGGACTGTGAGCCGTAGGGTCGCCGGTTCAACTGGTCGGTTCAAGTCCCAGACCAGACCTAAATATGGAGTGTGGACTGCTACTTGAAGAGGTCGCAGTTCACTTCCTGGGCCCTGCCGTAGTGCCCTTGAGCAAGGCACCGGACACCCCCCCCACTCCCATTGCTCCCCGGGCGCAGTACAATAGCTGCCCACTGCTCCTCGGGTTAAATGCAGAGGCCAAATGTCACTGTGTGCCAGAGGTGTGGACTCGAGTCACATGACTTGGACTCGAGTCAGACTCGAGTCACACATTTTATGACTTGAGACTCGACTTGACAACATCACAAAAGACTTGCGACTCGACTTGGACTTGAACACCAATGACTCGGGACTTGACTTGGACTTGAGCCTTCTGACTTGAGGTGACTTGATACTTTAATTCAGAGGTCTCCAACACGCCGATCCCGAGCTGCCGCTAGAAGAGAAGACTCCCGTCGGGGAAAGCAGAATCTTCAGCCGCTCCTACTCTTGCTGAGAATCCTTGCAGGCAGGGGCGGGTCTTTATTTAGCTGGGCCACCATGCGGCCAATCATATGCAAGCAGTGCTGGAATTGGGCCGGTACTCACCGGTACGCAGTACCGGCACTTCTGGTTCTGACCCATGGAGTACCGGCACTTCTTGCTCAGTACCGGCATGCTGGCGGTACTCCGGTACTCATGCACCGTGCCAGTACTCAACACTCTCCCGCCGTTCTTATTATACATCCATATATATATATATACAGCCGCCCGGTACTCAGTAGATGCGTCATGAGGTGCCGAACGGACATTCTCATCGCTCTAACCGCTGGAGTTTCACAGCGGCTGTCAGCTGTTTACTCCTGTCATTCAAACAGAACGTGCTGGGAGAGGGGGCGGGGCTTATCTTCTCCATGTAAATACTGTGGTGGAAACGACTATGTCAAAATTAACCTATTTGACCGTGATTTAATAGTAATACACGTTTCAAAATAATAATAATAATAATGCCGAAGTAACAACATACTGAAAACTGTTAGTAAAACCATGTTTAATGCTTTACAATTTACATACCTAGATGCACGTGTGTTGTGTTTATGCAGTGCAACTCCCACCCAGTGGGTGGCTATGTAGAGTGATAGAACAGAGCAGGCACGCCCCCGAGAGAAGGAAAGCAAGTCACGTCACAAATTAGCATTTCTTAAAATGTTAGCATGGATTAATAAAAGTGCAAAAAGACAGCGGTTGTCGCCGGAAGAAACTTCAAATACAGAGAATGCTGTGCCTGTGTTGGAAATTGTGTCTGATGGGGAGCTTTCTTTGGTTGATCCTCCTGCTCCAAGTTCTAGTGCATTAGCATTAGCACTAGCTCCGCCGCCTCCTCCAGAGCCTCTAACGTTAGCTGCTGCTGGCTCAACTGCCACCACCAACACCGGGCAAAGCGATGCACCTGACTGCTGGACAACGGACCAGGTGCAATATTTTTGCAAGACCAATGCATGGCTCCTTCTTAAAGATAAGAAGCTAGGATGTCGGATATGCAGAGATGTCAAATCTTTGGGAATACACACTGGACAAGGACTGAAACTGTCAACTGAATGGGGTGAGTGTGCAGTGTCTCATTTCGGTGTTGACAAGGGCAAACAACAAGCTAGCCTGAGAAAAAAAATCAAAGAACATAAAGAATCACAAGCCCATGTAAAAGCTGCTGACATCCTTACATCTGCTTCACGTGAAACTATTCAACATCAAGTGCAGTCTATGCATACATCTGAATTAGACACCACTATCAGAGTTTTTCGAACGGCATATAAAATTGGCAAACATAGCCGGCCATTCACAGACATGCCAATTGATTTGAATGTACAGAAACTGAATGGGCTGAACGTGGGCAGGGTTTTGCACTCCAATAAAACCTGTGGCGAAATCATCGACCACATAGCTCATGAGCTGAAGAAAAAAATGGCAAAAGACATTACAGAAAACCAAAGAAAACTCTGTGTTTTGGTCGATGAATCTACCACTATTAGTGGTAAAACAGTGCTTGTTGTGTGTCTACGCTCAGCATTAGCTGATGCTGAGCCCGAAACGTTTTTTTGGGAGCTGATCGAGTTGGATGGAACAACGGCTGATGACATCACAAAGGCGTTAATGGAGTGTCTTGGAAGAGATTTTAACGAGGACTTTTTAGGTCAGTGTTTCGTTTCTTTTGCATGTGATGGGGCTTCAGTCATGCTAGGGAAGAGAACAGGCGTTGCTACCCAGTTGTGTAGTAAATTCCCAAGCCTGTTTGTGTGGCACTGCTCCAATCATCGTCTAGAGCTGGCAGTTGGGGATGTGGTCAAGGAGGTCTCAGGGCTCAATCATTTCCAGATCTTTTTTGACAAACTCTATTCCTTGTTCCATGCCTCCCCCAAAAATCAGAGGCAGTTAGCGCAGTGTGCGCAAGCAGTCGGACAGCGTCTCCTGGTGATAGGGCGTGTTTTGTCCATCCGCTGGGTGGCTTCAAGTGAAAGGAGCGTCAGAGCAGTCTGGGAAAACTACCGAGTGCTTCATGATCACTTCACAAATGCTGCAAACGACACGAGCAGGGATTCCAGAGACAGAGCAAAGTACAAGGGCCTGGATGATGTGCTCACATCTGCAACGTTTGTCAGCAATCTGGGACTGATGTACGATGCGCTCACAGAGCTCAGCGACCTCTCTCGGCAACTCCAAAAAAGAGAGATGACACTGCCTACAGCAGATAGGCTCTTAACTCGAGAAATACGAGTTTTTGAATCCATGGTCACCATGCCTGGCCCACACATGACTACAGTTCATACAGCTCTAGCTGAGAAGTCCTTCAAGGGTGTTGCCCTGCGTGAGAATGGCAGGCTTGTACAGATTCATGCAGGTCAGTTTTTCCGCAGTATGGTAGAGAATCTGAGACACAGAATGACTTCCACAACCTCCTCTCATGTCAGCACAAGAGAAATCCCATTACATGGCCGGGAGGCCCGGGACAATCAGCTAATCCAGGACATGAAAGTTATCCATCCTGGAAGTTGGCCTGAAGAGGAGTTAGACGTACAGTATGGGGACGTAGAGGTGCTACGTTTGTGCGAAGTGCTGAAAGTGGACAGGAGAGAGACTGTTCAGGGCTTTCGCGAATACAAGGAAACCAGGGCATCCCGTACACCTGCTGCCATGGAGCCTCTACTGAAAGCAGTCCGAACCATCACTGTCTCCACTAGTGAGTGTGAGCGGGCATTCAGCTGCATGAACGATATCCTTACTGCAAAAAGGAATGCTCTCTCTGTCAGCCGACTGTCCAGCCTGGTTTTCATTAAATGTAATGGACCATCACTAGGACAGTTCAATCCGGAACAGTATGTGAGGTCCTGGCTGGCAAAGGGAAGAAGAAGTGCTGATGAAAGAGCCTGTCCAGCTCCAGCCCCTGATACTGATGTCCCCAAGGCCTTCTGGAGCCTTTTCTAACAATGTGAAGTATATTGCAAAGCAGCTCACCCAGTGAGAAGACTTTTGGCATAATGTGCCGATTTGTACAGATCCTGGAGATAGAAGGACTTCAGACCAACCAGGGAGTTATCTGATCAGCTTGGTGTTCAATGTAACTCTTTACCATGGCTCAGACTTTGTTACTTGCAGTTACAGTTTCTCATTTTAGATTGTGCAAATTTTGCATTTGTTTTTACATGTTCTTTGTTCATGCTCTTTATCATTTTTCTGAGTTGGAAAGTTAGATTGCATCATAGTTTACTTTATACATATTTGTATTCTTCAGTGGTGAAGTATATTGCAAAGCAGCTCAGCCATGTGAGAAGACTTTTGGCACTTTTTTGTTTTTCGTTTTCTGAGTTGGAAAGTTAGATTGCATTCAAAATGTACAGAAATACTTAATTTGTTAAAGCTTTTTATAAAAAATGCTTCTGACCAGAGCTTTGTTTCCTTGTCATTAATGTTGAACACCACCAGAGGGGCTCTCACCTGAAAGGTCTCTGCTTCATGTGTCTTCAGCAGAAGATCTAGACTTTGATTGCTATATTTTCAGTTAATATTGACCTTACTGAGCTTTAGCCATATCCGCTGCCTATCATAAAAAATGTTAAGTACAGTGAACCTTTCTAAAATATACAGTAGTAAAGAGACAAACCCACCAGCATTATAGTAGCCAAATTCTTGTTTGTGGGCTGTATATATAAAATTGACTTGAAAAAGTTGCTGATTTTAGAGTACTGGCACCTTTTTCATTCCAATTCAAGCACTGTATGCAAGGACACACTAGGTCATACCATTATGTGAAAGAAGGGTGGGGGGCACAGCATGTGTAGTGGTACAGGCCAGCTGCACAGAGCGACGGGGAGACGGGGAGCCGGATTTAAATGCAAGCGCGTCGGAAAAAGTCAAGAAATGAGTGAAAACCGAAAAAAGAAGCAGCATCTGGCTGCTTGTCAATGATATTGGAGAAAGCAAAGCTGAGTGCAGGATTTGTAAAATGAAAATAACCTTCAGAGCAGGGTTTTGTTTTGGTAACCACTCAGGATTTATTGTCAGAGGTGGGAGAAGTTCAGACAATTTAAAAAAAGTTACAATCAGGGTTCCCGCGGGGGCTTAACAAGTCTTAAAAAGTATTACATTTGATAATCAGAATTTAAGGCCTTAAAAAGGTCTTAAATATGATTCAGAAGGTCTTAAAAATTATCGGATTTGAAAGGTACTTCTGCGTTGCGATAGCGTCTAAATGTGTTTTGGGGAAAATGTCCGGGCTGCAATTAACCAGTGCGGTAATAGCCTTTCAGTTCCCCCCAACAATTTGTATTGAATTAAATCAACATGGAACCAGTAATAACTAACTTTGTTTCCCCCGGCCCCTTATTGGAGAACACCCAGCTAGTAACCTATCAACCAAGCTTCAGCTCATGTAGCCTATCTTCGAATCTACTTACAAATAAATATGGGGAAGTGTAAGTTCAACCGTATTTGGTTGGAAAACATCTAATTTAGTGCTTGGTTGAAACCAGTGGAGGGAACGTGTTTGAAGCCCGCTGCATCTTTTGCAAAATAAATTAGTGTTTGTTTTGCTAATGTAGCGTTAGCTAGTGCAGCAGCAGCTAATGTAGCGTTAGCTAGTGCAGCAGCAGCTAATGTAGCGTTAGCTAGTGCAGCAGCAGCTAATGTAGCGTTAGCTAGTGCAGCAGCAGCTCCCGCAACAACACCGGGGGACCTCCGGGCGAAGTTTGGGTCTACGTCAACCCTAAAAGCGGAGGTGCTGTAGACGCTAAATACCGTAGCTAAACACCAATCATACAACAGCAACGATGAAAGATTGTAGCCAAGGCAGCAGAGCTCTGAATATAGCTCTTGTCACTCTCTCTCACACACACACACACACACATACACACACACACACACACACACACACACACACACACACACACACACACACACACACACACACACACACACTAGGGCTGCTCGATTATGGCAATAATCAAGATTATGTTGGTCAATAATTAATATCACGATTATTAAATATGATTATTCATTGACTTTGAAAACATCCATTTATTGAACTTTAAAACAAATAATAATTTGAACAGTATCTTTTTAACTATTGATTACCCTGAACGTATAATTCCACTGAAAAACCAATACAAAAATTAATTAAATAAATGATACATTACTAAAAAATTAATTAGATCAAATATGTTGTAGTGCACTGTCACAACCTAGCAAAGCAAAATAATCGTTTTTCCCGATTATGTTGTTTTCGTAATTGTGGCAGGCCAAAATCGTAATTGCGATTAAAATATGATTAATTGCACAGCCCTAACACACACACACACATACACACTTTTTGTCTAACACGCTAACACAGTTCTGTACTGTTATGCTGTTGTGTTCAGTCATTGTTCTTATGTTGAACATGAATACATTTACTTTGTAAGTGATTGTGGGACGTATTTCTTCTTTATATACATTTTCCTTCATACTTTATTGCCGTGAAATAGGTCTTAAATTCTATTCAAAGTGGTCTTAAAAAGGTGTTAAAAAGTCTTACATTTGAGTTGGCGAAACCTGCAGGAACCCTGTACAATAAAAAGTCCTGCATTCAAAATGTTACAAGTAAAAGTACAAAAGTATTAGCATCAAAATATACTTAAAGTACCACCTGCAGAGGGATCTAGATTCAGGTGTTCTTTTCCCCGCCTCGCTGCACATTATCCCTTGCATAAAGATAGATCGTGGGTCCCTTATAACATGTTGTACACAGTGGAAATAAACATTCTGATTACCTCAACATCAGGGATCTTATTCATTAAACTCCTTCTGAATCAAACCGTCACGGTAGCCTTACCTTACTGATCCCTCTTAAATTAGAAAAACACACGTTACTTTACCAGCAGAGAGAAAATGGATTATTAAATTATTAATGTGACTAATAAAGAGCAATTTGATTATTAAGTATTATTCTGTTGATCGATGTCATTACATTTGGTGAAAAACACATAATGACTTGTTTATGACTCGTTTTGTCAAAGTTTAGGACTTGGACTTGACTTGAACTTGACCATCCTGACTTGAGACTTGACTTGGACTTGCAAAACAATGACTTGAGACTTGACTCGGACTTGAGCGCAAAGACTTGAGACTTGACTCGGACTTGCAAAACAATGACTTGGTCCCACCTCTGCTGTGTGCTGTGTGCTCTGCATGTGTGACCATTAAAGAGGGTTACATCCCTCCAATTCTATCTATCTATCTAAGGATAGAAGAAGGTGAGGGATTACACTGAATAACAGTAACTATTAATAATATGTATTTATGTATTAGTCATCATATTTCTCATGTGATTAATTTCATGAAGCTGATGTCAAAAATAATATAACATGCAAACATGAGGTTATCCCTCATACCATGGATTGTCACGGTGAGAAAAAATTATTGTTATGTATATCTTTCTATAACTGCGAATTTGATTTAATCCTTATCAGGCAAAATTCATTTCTATTTTGTTTATGTATAAATAATATTCAGGTTAAGATGTGATGTAATGGTGCTGGTTGAGTGTCAGAGCGAAAGGCAGCTGCTGGAAACTGTGCATTCACATTGCCCGCCATGAACTTCCGGGGAACGATCCTCGTCTACATGAACCACGTGACGATAACCGTTTTTGGACTTCCGTTGTCGTAACTCTTCTATCTATATGGCGCTGGGGCGGGCCAGTGCCATATAGACTGAGAGTTAAGTCATCTCCGTTCACTCCAATGGACCACTTTTTTACAGCAATGGCGGATCGTGGAGCCTCTCAATCGTTCCCCGGAAGTTAGCGCCAAGCAGGGGCGGACTGGCCATTGGGAATACCGGGAGTTTCTCCGGGGGGCCGGTGCTGTGTGTGGGCCAACATTTGTAAGGGTTCCGGCCACTCGCTTTTTTTTTTTTGCTTACCTAAATCCTACCGGCCCACATTTGTAAGTGTTCCGGCCCAGCCCAGTCCAGTGGGGTGTGGCCAGGGTTGGAACGGAATACATGTAACGGTGTTACGTAATCAGAATACAAAAATCAAGTAACTGTATTCAGCTCGCGTTACATTTGAAAAACGAGTAATCTGATTACAGTTACTTTCGTAAACCTGAAGTGAATACATTTTGGATTACTTATTGGAATTATTGGTGAATGTGACGAATCAGTATTGCATGACGAAGCAGACCCAACGTTTCGTTGCTCTGATTGGCTGTAGGTCTGTTCAAATTGCATTCGGAGGCATTTTGATCTGACCGTGGCCGCGCTGATATTATAACGCGAGAGAATGTCCACACCTTTAGTGTATAAAACTCCCCCACTACTTAGACTATTCCTTGCACCCCTCTAGCATAAGCCTGAATGGTCTCAACCATATTGTGTCAGTAACGTGCACTTGTTGTTACAGCAGGATCAGTTTGTGTGTTGTGGACACGACCGGTAGATTTTCGCAATCCGTGTTCTCAACATGCTTACTTTAACATAATTTTTCATGGTCGGGCTAAGGTAGGGCTAAGCCATTACTTGGTATGGCTGTAGCCTACCCCAGCCATACCCTGGCGCCGCCACTGCACACACACTATTGTATTATTGTATGAGAGAGGTTCCAGGTTGAATTGAGGCGAATATTTGTATTGTTCAGAGGTTGTTGTGTTTAATATTCATGAGAATATTTCTCATTGTTCAAATGATCATAAACATTTGCATAAAGCATATTTGTCCACTCATATGTTGATAAGAGTATTAAAAACTTGAAAAATATTCCTCTAAGGTACATTTAGAACAGATAAAAATGTGCGATTAATTTGCGATTAATCGAGATTAAATATTTTAATCGACTGACAGCCCTAATTTATACACATTCTCGCGAGATCTATTAGGGGTCGTTGTAAGTTAAAGCGTGAACTGTTACTTGGCTAATGTTGTTATAATTCTCAGTATGTGAACACAGATTGAAAATGGAAAGATTTCTCACAAGTCAGCTAGTGATGGGAATTCCGGCTCTTCTTGGTGAGCCGGATCATTTGGCTTGGCTCACCAAGAAGAGCTCCCAAACGGCTCTTCAGTTTACCACTTATTATACCTTTTAATTAAATCAAATGTAGCCCTGTTTTGATTAATGATTTATATGTGTACACATATATCACTTAAATTATTCAATACATCCTTTGTACTGAAGTATTCAAAAGTAAAAAAAATTACATGTTTAATATAAATGATTTGCTGTGGCCAATTGTTTGCATTGCATTTACAGACCCGTGCAACTCTCTGATACCACCCAATGAATGCATTGACTTGCTTGTAGAACCACGCTACACAAAACAGATAGCAACACCTATAAAAACTATTTTAAAAAAGGGGCTACTGTATCGACCTATATCAAGTATATAAATATAGGTTTTTTTTCAAAATACCAAAAAGATCCTGCATTTTAGCCATGCCTCATTTCGCTCTATTTGCTCTTTCCAGCACTGTTTTTGCAGGGGGCTGATTCTGTGAGCTGCAGCTGACCACGCCCCCCTGCAGGAGAGGGGAGCGTGCTTTGCGATCAGCTGCTGGGCTGTCAGAAGAGGGGGAGAAAAAGAGATCTCCGTCCTCCGTGTTTTATTCTTATAGAAGTAAGAAGAGAAGTAATGGGGCAGAAACCCTCCTTTTTACGCAGCGGTCCAGACATAGACATCAAACGGCGACACATATTCAGTTGCCAGTTACTTTGTCATTAGGGCAGGGATATCTAGATACTTTCCAAGGTTTGACATAATGAATTGTGCTACTTTTAAAACAAGCAACGATGTTTTCAAATCTGTAATCAAAAAGCTCCTCAAAAACACTATCGAAACAGATCCTGCCGTTGCTACGTTAGTTCAAACAGTAACACCGACTACTTTTCTTAGCGGATGCATGTCAATTTAAATCAATACATAAAACTATTTTTTAAATCAATAAAATCATTTTCTAAATCCATAAAAGCATTTCCATTAATATTGGGAGTCATGTCGTTACTTTGTTGAGAATGTGGCCATGTAATTCTTTCACACACACATACGGGTATTGGGCCGAGGGCGACACCGTACTTCCGGTATCCGCCATTTCACACGAGGTGCAAGCAGAATATCATAGTCTATTGCCTTAATCAATATCTAGTCAACTCTAAAATACCACATATATGCAATGGCATGATAATATTATTGTGACAAGTGGGGTACTCACCTGGTGTTTCCAGAAATTAGACGTAGATGCAGCCAAAATCGACGAAGGCCACTTTCGAGGGTCGTTTTTCCATACATCTGCAGGCGGTCTGTTAGGGCAATCCGACAACCCACACAGCTCTAGTTTACGCTGGTAATGACCTAGAGCACACCCCTCAAGTCCAGAGATGTAATCCGAAGACATGCAGCGATTTCTTCGGTCGTTAATTCAGAAAAAAAACCTAGTGCGCTCTGCCTGGCAACGTTAGCTAGCTGTTTATATTTGCACCTCAAGGATATTTGCACCTCCAGGAAAATGGCGTATTTCTATATATATATGGCGCGCGTTGCATTGTGGGTAGCTCGTGACGTCACTGTGTGTGAAAGAATATGCGGGATAATGTGCACATTGCACATTGCATAATGTGCCTTCATGCCGATCTAGATCCCTCCGCAAAAATGGCTCGTTCGCGGGCGAGAGCCGGCTCCTGTCGTGTACTTAAAAGAGCCGGCTCTTTGAGCCGGCTCGTTCGCGACCGACACATCACTAAAGTCAGCGTAAACGACCGCGATCTCCAACGGAGCCGGACATCCGTGTGTGTGTGTCTGTCTGTTTGTGGTGTGGTTGAATGCCACAGCATGCCAGTTGAAACAGTGAACGATCGCTATTGTGTACTTGTATGCTTAGGGTGTAATGGTATTACATTACATGTCACTTGTTAAACACTTTTATCCAAAGCGACTTACATACTCAATACTGTGGGAAATCCCCACAGGAGCAATTTGGGGTGAAGTGTTTTGCCGATGGACACAACGACATGCTGACTGCAGTGGGGTTTGAACCTGTGACCCCTTGATCCGAACACCAACACTCAACCCACTGCACCACACGCCTATTATACAAGAATATTGTAGGAGCAAAGAAACAGTGTTCAAATTCTGCTTTTACCAACTTATGTTGGTTGTGCTTACCTTGCAAAGTAATGTTATAAGTGTCAAAGGAATATTTTAATGTAAATATTAATGATATTATTGTAGCGTGTGTAAGCATGTGATATACAAACGTAAAGCGGATAATGGCAATATGATCAACATCAAAAGGGAATTATTGAAGAATAAATGTATTTTCTTGGTTAATTATTTCAGAGATTTTAATGATTTGCTGTTAAACCATTATACCAGATAATACCGATTCTCTCTAGCAGTGTCTATATGTGATACAATAACACTGAGCTGTCGTTCGGCGTGATGTCTCAACAGGAACAAATAGTGATATTCAGTGTCCAGCTCAGAGAGGCTCTATGTTCAAGGTTTTATTTTGTCATACGAACATAGCTACAGTGTAGTTATGACGATGAAAATCTTAGGTCACAGGCTCCTCTAACAATGCAACACAATCAAACAGATAAACAGAAATATAGTGCAAGTAAATAGTAAATACAAAAATAGTTTGAAATAGTGCAATAAGAGTCTATATGCAAGTTATTGGAATATGATATGATTATATGGAATATGATAAATAGATACATAATTTCTAAGTAGCGGATGAATGTTTTTTTCTTATCTCCGGTTCAACAGCAATTGTTACTGTTGAGGGACCGGATGATGGCAGCAATATTTCCGGCCAATCAGTGTAGTGCCTCATAAATGATGTTATTGTTAATGCACCCCAAACAGTCCGTTTTATTAGAAGCCTCTACGTAACAGGAGTTTTAACAACTTCTGATAAGATATCACATCATTTAAAGACACACTGGTTCTACCAATTTGTATGAATCTGCCACTATACTTAATTACATTTGAGGCTTAAAAATCAATCCATGAACCTTCAAAGCTATAATTATTTGGTCCATTTGCCATAGTGAGGGACCTGTTTCAATCAGGTTCCCCACCCTCCAGTTGTATTCATACTGTCATGTTCTTGAATAGTGGGAGGGCTGGACTAATGAAGGAGGCAGCAGAGTAAAGCACGACAGAGGGAAGGATGGACAAGTTGAACGGGCTGCATGAAGTGAAATATATTTGTCCAGACTAAGGGCCTAAAAAGAGCAAATCGATGCCCTCCAATGGAAATAAATGAGAGAGGGGAAGAAGGGAATACGTAAAGGCTGAGTGGGGAGAGAGAAACAGCTTAGAAACCGAGCTAAAACACACACGATTACAAGAACATGTGGAGTCCAGTAGAAAATGTATAATGGCCATTAAGAAAGGGACAGAAATTATGGAGCAACTTTTTCATCAAATTCTCACCATCCCAATATTGATTGGCACAACATTTCGTACATGATTCATTGACGTTGTATGCTACTGACTTTGGGGATCACCTGACTTTTCCTCTGGGTCCACAATGAGGTCAACAGTTGTGTTTTTTTACTGAATCTTAAATACTTGTTAGTGGATTGCCAGCCTCTTAGCCTTGTCATTGTAAGCACTCAGGAGCACTAGGATGCTGACATTAGTGTTTAGATCAAAGCACCAGAGTGCCTACAGCCGCACAGAGCTTCTTGCATGGCTGTGGACTCTTAGCCTTGTTGGTTTTTGGTATGCGACCTGTTTGACTTTACACACCCTGAGGAAAACTAAAAAGCATAATGCATGGTGTGATGCAAATACTATAAAGTAGTTGCCAAAATTAGAATCATGGAACCAGTTCATGTGTGAGGGCTACAGTATAAAATGCTAATCAGGAGCGTCTTTCTTATAGTTATTTCTCAGATTCCACAGCTAGGTTGTTTAAGGGGAAGCTGAAGTCAGAAAAGCAGAGAGAAAAGCTCGTTAATGAGGAAAAACTGCATCGCTGACTTTGTTACTTTTGATTTAAGTGCTGTGAAGCTGGTTGTTTTTTTGTTTGAACACTTTATAGTTTTACTGCATTTAGAAAATCTACTTTTCTACAATGTCTTTTTAACTTCAATAAATAATTGGATGGGTGGTTATTTAGATATTACTTTAATCATTTCAACATATCCCCCTGCTTACATTTTGAATATGTAATTATGGTAATTCTACTGTATAGTATATTTTATTCTATAATAGCACAACTCAGTGTTAATGAATATTATATGTATTCATTTGTATTAGTATAAATAATATAAGCACTATTGGATGTAAATGTGGACACTACAGTAATTGTGCAGTAGGACCATCAAATAAGGCGCCATGGTAATTTGGATATCCCAGTTGTTACAAGCTGGCTCTGCTTGTAATATAAGGACAACAGTTCCACACCGGAGTTGCCCAAAACAATCATTTATTTTATCCAACACAGTGGTTACAACCAACAATAAACCAGAACAGAGGAGCGGTGTCCTGCTGCACCGAGCAGGGCAGCTGAGAGAGAGCGAGAGCCTGTTCTGCAGCCCTCTTATCTACTGGAATCAAGTGCCACAGGTGGGTACCATCACTGCTGATTACAATAAACACAGGTTACAGCAGCACCAACTGGTGGACAACCACAGGGTTGTCACCCCCCCCCCCCCATAAAAGAAGTGTCCCCAAGACACTGAAACATCCAATCCAATAACAGAGCTTATACTTACAGCTATACATGAAACATACATTATTTAATGTTTCCTTACAAAGTAGTTTATGTTTAAGTTAAGCTCCAGGATAATTAGGGGAAACAAAGATTTTTTGAGATTGCTTCAAATAAACCACCAAAAGATCTCCATCTACTCTCTGGTAGGAGAATATATGAAGATCTTAAAGTCCGTTACGAGAGTCAACTTCCATTTGTGGCATGTACTGAATGTCTGCTGAGGAATGGGAGCTTCCAAACCAGAGCGAACATGCAGGGCAGCTCAGACGAGGTATTTGAAGCTGTAGGTGGCGTCGCAGGATAACCTCGAGCCCTTTCAGCGACAACACAGGTCCTGGCGGTGAGGCCTCTTCATGTTAATGTGCCGCAGCTTCTTCTCACAGTTGCAGGTAGTCTGAGAGCAGTCCTTAAAGAGGATGGGCTCCACCCTGTAGGGCAGGGGTGGCCAACCCGCGGCTCTCGAGCCGCATGCGGCTCTTTGCCTAGTTTCATGCGGCTCTTCAGTTCATATCGAATTGTATATGTGTGAGTTTGGGGGAGAGACACTGACTCCTGACTAGTGTTGCACGGTGTACCGATACTTGAAAGGTACCGCGATACCCTGCCGTTAAAAACGTTACTATTCCTCCATTTCATTAGTATCGGTACTTTCAGAATGACGGGGGAAAGTACTCCGGTGAGAAAGCGCCGTTTAATAAGAGCCGTGTGTGTTCAGCGCTCTGCTTTCACTCCCTGCACTGCAGCCGTGCCTGCAGTCCCGCCCCTCTCAAGCACGCTCTAATGGCGCGTTTCCACTGCAGCGGGTAGCCCCGTTTAAGCGTCCTTAACCGTCCTCAAGCGGCCAGGCCGGTTTTTGGTGGCGTTTCCATATAGCCTAGTACCGGCCAGCGGGTACTTTTTCCCTCTTTTTCCGGCCTCATAAAATCGTGGTTCCCTCAGACCAGGGCCAGGGCTGAACTAGGGACGTCAACACTCTCGACTGCTGATTGGTCAGAGAGAATCGTCACAAGATTGCGCGCGAGTTCATCCCTAGCGTCGCATATATATCTAGAAGCAAGCTTGCAACATTTTTATACACAGCATTTTGTAAACGGAGGAGCTACAAAAATGGCTACTTCTAAGAAAAGCACACCGTGGTCGACCGAGGAGGTGACGACGTTCCTTCATCTCATTGGGGATGATCAAATCCAGCGGGAGCTCGACGGAACAACTCGAAATGTGAACAAAAACAAAGCCGATCGCCCCGCCTACACTGCGTTGCTACCCCAGGTCCTAAACTGTAATGGAAATGCGCCACGGCCTGGGCCGGCCAGCGAGGCAGCCCGAGGCCAGAGCGAGGACGCTTAGGGACGCTTAAACGGGGCTACCCCGCTGCAGTGGAAACGCGCTAAGTCCCTCCCCTCTCTCATGCACGCGCTAGCTGCCAGAGCATGTAAGAAAACGAGAAGCATGGCTGCAAGTGGGAGTGCAACTGCCGCTGCGCCTCGGCTTGTTGACAAAAAAGACGCCAGAAGCTAAATTTGGAAGTATTTTAGCTATATCTCTGACAGTGAGGACAAGCCTACGGACACCACGAGGCCTGTCTGTAAGAAATGTATTAATTTTATTTAATACGAATTATTGTCATTTATTTTATTTATTGTTCTCATTGTTTAAAAGTTTGTGTTATGGTTCTGGTTCTGGTGTGAAATAAAGCACAATAATTACATTTAAGACTGTTTCCCTTTTTTTAAGAAAAGTATCGAAAAAGAATCGGAATCGCAATTCTTGACTTAGTATCGAAAACAAAATGTTGGTATCGTGACAACACTAGCTAGCTACTCCTGACAGTTAAACCTGATAGTTAAGTATTGAATGCTGATAATTCTGACGTAATTTGGCCGGTCAAAGTGGTTTGGGCTCGGATAAAATCGCTCCGTTACTTTCGTCCCGTGTTACTTTCGTCCCGTGTTACTTTCGTCCCGGCTCTCCCTACGTGTGTATGTGTGGTGTCAGGAGTCAGTATGAGAGGATGACAGCGCGTCTAATTTTGATGTGGCCCAAGAGCCAATCACAATAATACCTGCGATGCAGTGAACCAATCACCTTTGAGGGGGGGAAACCTATCGTTGATTAAACACTATCCAGTGTTTCCCCTACCATTGTCTTGGAGGGGCGCTGCGCCCCGCCAACGGAGCCCCGCGCCCCCCCTGGAATTCAAGGTGTTTAAAAAATATATATAATTATTATTATTTTTTAATATATACATAGCACCAAATTGCAAATAATCTATATCTACTGTCACTTTTCACATTGAACATGTGCTCTTTTATTAAATAAACTAAACGCTTTCATTTTAAGTTGTGAGTTTAGTGTTTTTGACCCTAAGAAACACTGATGCATTAATCAATAACAATAATCCACAGCTCCTCTCTCTGCTCCAGAGGATTGAAAAAATATATATCCCAATGCCACAAAAATGCATCAGTGACGTGGTTGAAATCTTGTCTCCAGAAAACAAAAAACTGAAACAAGCTGTATCAGTGACTGTGTGTTTGATGTGGCTCTTTGCAGTAAAATATAAAAAAAATGGCTCTTAACCTCTGACTGGTTGGCCACCCCTGCTGTAGGGGTTAAACCCAACCTGACACTTCCGGCAGAGCTGCTTGTAGTACACCTTACTGGTTCCAGAGATGCACCAAACATACGCACTCTCCCACCGGATGTTGCATTTCTTGCAGTGGAAAAAGCCATACCTCTGCTCCAGGAACTGAAAGCTGGACCCCTTTGTAGACTTGTGGAAAGTTGTCTTGAAGTCCTTCCCGGTGTCCTCTTCGCCACTGTCACCCTTCTCACATTCATGATCAACGTGATCCACAGATTCGTCGGCTTCTCCTTCACTTTCATCCGCATAGCTGAGTTTCTTCCTGGAGATCCTGCGGTCAAACACGGGGGAGTAGATTGACACAGGCCGCAGGAAGCGCATGTGGCTCACCGGTGTAGTGCAGTACGGGGCCTTCCCCTCTGCTTTAACCAGCCCCGGGCTCTTGGGGGACTTTGACAGGGGCACTTCCTCTGAGCAGAACAGCGTTTTAGGACCCAGCGAGCACTGCACGGTTTTATCCACTTTGACATTCACCTGCACGCCGCACTCTTTGGTGATGACTTTCCTCAGTGGGACTGGTAAACTGGGGTGAACCTGGGACAAAAGCTCCTTCAAAGTTGGATCCTCCTGCTGCTGCTTTGCCAATTCACTATGAGGGACAGACAATGGAACAACAGGTAGCGCCAAAACAATATTCTCAGAAATGACTTTTTTATCTTGTGCTTTATAGGTCTGGGGTCGTGTTACTGCACAAGCTAACCAGTGACTTTACTTTACAGTAGTCAGGCAGTTTCACTGGTCTCGGAGAAAAGAGACGGCTGACTCAGAAGACTTCAGTCTTCTCAGACACACACAAACACTAACTCTGCTCAAACTTTACTATCATGCTGACACTTTGAATCTGTAATTAGCTTCGGAGCACTTCTAAATGTAAGTATCAGGACAGCTGCACACACTTAGACACATACTCTGCCAATTGCCTCTTCAATCAAGGCTGACACATATACGATATAGCATTCCTTTTGTCAAAAGACTTTAGACCTTGACTCTCCGCTACCTATACATTGAGAGAAGTTTAAATTAGACATGATGATGCAGAGCAGGCCACACATTCCTCACACTACATTATTTCCTATTACAGCAACCATCACTACCAACAGAACAGCTTTTTGCAGTTGTCAGTGGAAAGGTTTGGAAGAAGGGTAAGGGAACTTGGCTAACGGAATTACACATCAGATTTGTTGAGGGATCTCCCAATCAGAGCTGAGTTCTTAATTTCTCCATCCCCTGTTATCTCTCTAATTGTAAATCTCAAATGAAGGCATAACAAAAAAGCTAGCAATGTTCTCAAGGAATTGCGACGGAAAGGTGACAACATCCATGGGCGATTAGTGCAGCTGTTCATCTTGTTATAGATCCACACAAAGATAACACGTGTTTAGGTTAACTGCTATTCGAAACCACTTTTACTACTTGTGTCCTCTAAAAAGACGCCTGCTGGACAGATAGGCCCCTTGCAACAAACTAGTGAAGGCCAAACAATGACTGATGGTGACGTGAAACTAAATGGCAGCTCGAAGGAAGTTTGTTACAGAAGCAGATCAGCACATCAAAACATTATTCCACACTTGAGCACAACAGCCTGGATATCAAGAGAGGAGTTGTTCCAGAGGAGCTGGACCAGGAGGAGCAGGAGGACCAGTGACGGCCATACAAAGTCGCTCTGGTCTCAGCCATCATCAGAACAGTGAGTGGCTTCTGAGGATGTGATGCCCTCATCACACTCGGCCCTGTGTTCTGATTGTGGCTTCAACTAAATCCAAGCTAATTATCTGGCTGGAAAAGTGAATAACCATCTTTCAAACTCACCACTTGGCTCCAGGATACAGGAGCTGATCTGTCCAGTTTCCAAACTAAAAAGCCACCCATAAATCCCAAGAGGCGGGGGAAAGAAGGACCTGAATTTTAAACTGACAGGAAGAGTGTAGATGAGTGGAAATCTGGCAGTGTCACTTGTCTGTTGACTTGTCTTTCAGTCGGCAAAGAGCTGACACAAAACACACATCCAGTACACCAGCATAACCACAGCATACACTTTTCTATCATGCTGACACTGTGAAGCTGCAGTTAGCCTTTGAACTCTTCAAAAACATCAAAGTAAGTAATAACATGACCCGTGTAAGCAGCCAGATTTGACACTAATTTGCTCCTTTTATTTTTCTTTATTCATTGTTATCATTTGTATCTTATAAAACAAGACCGGACATATTATCAGCAATATGATATGACTGCCTGCATGTGTCCTTTTCCTTTCATTAAGAGGGCACAGTTCTTTGGAGGCGAGACTTGAAGCGCTGCTTGCTTGCGACGTAAATGGGCAAGCGGACGCATTAGCAACAGCTTTCTGCGAGCTCGGCCATTCCCTCCCCCTCCTCCTCTGCATCTTGTACCCCCTGTAGTATCTCGCTCTATGTATTTGATTAGTCTCTCTCAGGCAGTCAGATTAGAGTGCTGTTTGCTGTGCAGAGACCCATCTGCATACAGCAGCGGTTTTAGGCTGTGGGTTAGCCCCCACAGCTTCCAGGCCCCTAATGCAATCTGAGCCATTAGGATACAATGGAGCTGGTGTAGGGCAGCGATTAGAGCATGTCTGATAGAGTGGGGCCAACCCAGTGGTCTATTAAGAAGAGCCATGCAGCTACACAATGCACTTACTCATCACCTCTCTGATGTTTATCATGTTGGCGGATTTTTCGTTATTTTTTGACTGATCTTGAGGTTCAGTCAGTGTGCGGCTGTGTTATTCAGTGCTAAGAAGTAGCCTTCTGTACTCTGGCATTTCTATTTAATTATTTTCCATCACATATTAGAAGGATATATTGGACTGTGTCTCCACCACATTTGTCTGACAGCTGTAGCTACAGGTTACTTTGCAGACAAGGAACAAGGAATTGGCAACAAATACTAAGCATATTTTTCAAAATATTGAACTACTCCTTTAAAGTAAAGGACCTGAACACTTCTTTGACCCGTTTGATATTTAGTGAGGTCTTCATAGTTAGGACGAGACAGAAGGCTAAACAAAAGGGCTTAATATTGTACGAGTCAGCGTTAGAAAACATGTGGTAGCAAATATGTTGAGGTTTATACATTTGTTGTTATAAGAATGTGATTTATACAATATAATTGTAAAGCTTTTATGTGGCTTTAAACTCGGAGGAAGACAAATGAGAGATGGAGATCAGGTGGAGTGAGGACTCATCTGTATACTACAGTGTTGGCATAGCAACTGCCATCCCACTTTATTATTCCTCATTGTATTCTATTATTCACTTTCTGGTTCACATTATTTCTCACACCCTACATCTGACGTATGCTGCGGGGCAGAACTGTGCGCTAACCTTTTCATTCAATGGGCCCATCATTACTCCTCTGTCACTCCCCTCTGCTTTCATTGCTCCAAACTCTCCATCTTTCTCTGCTGCCCCCTAACCTCTGTCGACAATATTAAGACTTGTGAAGATATATACAGTGTGGCCTGCCACCATTCCTATTTGCTGTCAGTCCTAATGTCACCCCAGACCTCTGGCAGCCCTTTTCCCATTTGCTGTGCTTTGATGTGTTGTGTTTGGCAAAGCTCTTTTTCCCTCTTGCTCTCTCTCCTGTGTTTTATTGGCAGAACAGCTGTGAAGAAACTACTGCCAGAACATTGAAGTTTATGATGATTATTCTTTTATATCATTTAGTTGACTCTTTTATTTTTTTAGAAGATGACAAAAACATTAGGGATGCCAACTGTGCAGGTGTGATAAAATCCACATGAGCTAACATCACACACTGAATTCATCCTTTAAGGGGTGCAGCTAATGATTATTGAAAATGCATCTTCACAATTTAATCAAGTTGAAACCTTTCAATATTGTTGCTTTAAAAAATACATAAACGATGACTTGGTTATCGAGGTTATTGCTTATTAATGTTGTCAGTGTTTGCTTTGCATTTGTTCATCTTGAAATTATCAACAAAACTAAGCCTATCCCTGACTTTAACAAAAACCCTGAGTCTCCTTAAAACTAAAGTAATTTCCAACATATTACAGCTACACTCCCAAAAACACATTTTCTATTCTACTATTTCTGTCCCATTGTCCCCAGTAAAGCTTTATATAAATTGTTTTGATTTGTGATGGTGCGGACCTGACCTTTGACCTTTCTTCGGTCCTTTCTGTGATGGATTTACAGTTGTTGAAGCAGACTCTCCATCACTGACCGATCACGAATCAGCCCAAGGCAGAAAACAACACATTACTACCCTAATGAGGAAGAAACCGGTGAAACAATCCACAGTCAAATTCAAAGGGACTCGTGTAGAGCATTTAGGGAATAAAAAATGGTAAAAACTAAAATAATACAAATTGATCTTGACAACAGATCAAACCACGACTGACCATCATGTCAGAGGTCTTCTTTAGCTGCGTGCATGGGTTAAGCGGGGGCCAATGAATGGCATTGCATAAATACTTGGAAATTTCCTGCAAACGATATGATTTGCTTTAGTGATATCTGTCAAATTGCATAATCACAGGATAGGTTGACCTGTTATAAAGAGACATTCTAATCCGCTCCCACACAATTCCGCGTCAGCGCTCATCCGATTAAGGGTGCGCACAGAACTACAATGTTAAACGGATTAGGACAGGTACAATACTCTAATTATGCAGGATTATGTCTTATACTCAGTAGAGGTATGGTTATAAATGTATAAGTCTAATATAATCAGACAAATCCCTTACCTTAAAACTACTGTAGCATGATCTCTCTCCTGTCAATTGTGCATAATTTTAATGAGGTCATTAATTGTATTATATGAATGAAATGCAATATAACTTCAGGCTACTTTAGTGAGTACATTTGTCAGCTCACTGCTCAGATCAACAGATTGGAAAACAAAGAACAACTATAACATATATAGGGTTAAATTAAAAACACCTTTTATAGTCTAAACAATACATATTTGAAGGGTGTTTCTGTATTACTCAATTTGGCTATTTCCATGGTGCTCCTGCTTCTCCTGTTTCCACAACCTCCTCCCAGTCATCCGTGCATTTATTTTGGACATAATAGTATTGGTTTAGCAAGATAAACGTTTTTTAATATATAAAATACATATTGCTCCTAAAATGCGAAAATGACTTGCCTAACATGAGGTTGCCAGATACAGCTTCCTTTTACGGGTGTAACAGGTGCTTATTTACGCGACTAGATATGCCTTTTATTATAGAGGCCGCCGCCTTTAAGCAGTTTCAAATACCAAACGGATCACATGTTTTCTGTAGCAACAGCACAACAAAAAGATAACCCCCAAATAGCAGGAGTAGCCTACATTAAATTAGACATTTGTTTGGCGCCTACATCTTACAAACCCTGCCACCTGTTTCCGCGCTTATTTCGCTCCTCTGATTCCGTCCAATGGGAATGAACGGCAGGTCTGGAGGCGGAGAAAGAGGGAGAGAAGTTGGAGGAGAGAGTGAGAGACAGATCCGGGGTGACACAGAGCTGTAGATTGAGTAGAAGTCGGTGGAGCCACACATTAAATCACAGACTTCACTGCTCATCTGAGGAGTGTTACTTGACGTTCAGCTTTGCGTTTTTTTTTGTTGCCAGTTTATGTCGCTGCATATTTTTTTGACGTGCAGCCACAGGTTGACTGATGTAATCCAGTCACTATGGATTATTCCTCTTCATCTCGAGTCGATTGTCACTGACGGGATCGAAATGGGCACCGTCGAGAGATCAGCGGTGATTGAGAAAGAATCAAACTGATCGTATCAGGTGGAGACGGAGGCAACATCTGTGGCGAGCGACGCACAATTTCTATAGACAAGAGAGGGACCTGTGGAGGAACCTTTATGAGAGGAGGCGAAGCGAAAAGATGATGGGATGGCCGTGACAACATGAAAAAGAAAAAGTGTGGTGGTCTATTTTCATCCAGCCAGTGATCCAAAGCAACTAACCTGGGGGACAGGGACCGAGAGAGAAGAGGTAGTAGGAGGTAGGTAGAGAAACAGACGGGGAGGAGGGGGCCGTGAAGGTGTCTCGTTATATCATGCTGAAAGTAGGTTATTATTTTTGGATTAATCAAATGAAGCCAATTTATGGTTAACTGAGGCATACACACAGTACTTCATGTGCTGTCAAAACGGACTGATGTGGAATTATCCTTTAGTCTCGGAGCTTGATCTCATTGTGAAGCCAGAGGATCGGCACCATCCCTCTGGTTTACATCAGTGTAACACAGATGACATTTTATTGCATAGATTGCTGGAAGCACTGTGGGATGTGAGAGAAAGAGAGGACACTGGGAAACAGAGAGAGAGGTCACTGAGGGAGGCTGGCTGGGCAGCTGACTCAAATGTGACTCAAGGAATAACATATTCCCCAATTATGGCCACTCTTCCTCACTCTGATGCCCCTCTTTGTCACACATCTTTAGCTTTTTGAGTTCAGACTTTACCCTTATTTGTTTTAACTAAGCGTCATCCATCACAATGCCCCCTCCAGCCACTCGCTCGCTCTTTCTGTGCTGTTCTCTCTGTCATGATGAATAGTCTGTCCGCGTGTGTACTCTATTTTTCTTTATAGTTCTGCTCTTCTCTTGTTTTGTGTTTGTTTGTAGAAAGGTGCGTGGCCACCGCCGTGACCATGGAGCCTCCCCCCTCTCTGAGCTTGGCTCTGCTAGGAGGGAGCAAGGATGAGGACCAGCGCTTCCTCCTTCCCCTGAGCAGTATTTCCCATCCCTCAACAACTGGCAACCAGCCAGGATCAAACCACTCCAACCACATGGGAGGATCAAGCGTTGACCGTCTAAATGGCAGCACCCTGTCCCTGTCCCCTACCACGCCCAACTTACCTCCATCATCGCTCCCTAAGTTGCCCCTGTCATCCTCTGGAGCCCAGCCTCTTCCCCCAGCCATCCCCAACGCCCTGCACCCCACCAGTACCCCCCTCTCCTCCTGCCTGGGCTCGCAGCACAGCCTGAGTGGGGACTCCCCAGTCTACAATGCCCTCTTTTACTCGTCCCACTCACCCTCCATGGAGCGGGACAGGGACAGGGAGAGAGAGAGGGGCTGCAAACACAGGCAGGCCAGCCCCCTGGTCCACCGCCGGGACAGTAACCCCTTCACGGAGATCGCCATGAGCTCCTGTAAGTACACAGGCGGGGTCATGAAGCCCCTGAGCCGCCTCAGCGCCTCCCGCAGAAACCTCATCGAATCAGACAGCAGCAGCGAAACCAAAGAGGGTGGCGTTTCAGCTGTTGCCGGGGCAACCGCCGCTGGGGGGCACGACCGACAGCGAGAAGCCCCTCCTACCTCTTTGGTGGCCCTGTCTTCTACCAATCCACCCCCAATTCATAGCCCTCCAGAGATTGTGATTTCTTCCAAAGAAGACTCGCCGTACCTCAGGGTGGGATATGACATCACTGACTCCACCTCCAACCAGATGTCCATCTACCACCAGAACCACGCGCTGGTGGAGAGCAGGCGGGCGCAGCCGGGGCGGGGCAGCAGGCAGGGGGCAGTGGGGGGGGTCGGGGGGGCGGGCACAGGGCCCAGGGGCAGCACCTCAAAGGCCTCCAAAAGGAAGAACCAAAACATTGGCTATAAATTGGGGCAGCGCAGGGCGCTGTTCGAGAAGAGGAAGCGGCTGAGCGACTATGCCCTGATCTTCGGGATGTTTGGCATCGTCGTCATGGTGATTGAGACGGAGCTGTCCTGGGGCGTGTACAACAAGGTGAGAGGACAGTCAAGGGATACTTCACTGATTTCACACCCACAGTAAAGGTCACTTCAAAGACATGGTTGTATAAGTTGTTATCTCAGGAGGAACAAATTACTGAGATGAAGTCATACTAACGTCATCAGGGAGATCTTTCATAGACACTCTGGATTTATAGACAAAAGGGTGTGAGAAGATACATTTGAAAAAAAGTGTTGTTCCTAGTCAGGTAGGGTCCATAGTCAGTTTAGGATCTGGTAATATTGGGGTTTGACTCTAAGTATGGACTAAAAGTGTAAATATCTCCGCATCTGCTTCTTACATTTTGACCACTCTATGTTTAATCTGTCCCTCTCAAATCCCGCGACTTTAAGTAAATGCAATAATAAATTGGTTGATTGCTCCTTTAATGAAGATGAAAAATACCTCAAATCTTCCACCAAGCTGTCTTTATGGGTGTAGATGTGTGCACTGGTGCTTAGCTGGAATCTCCTTGGGTGACATTTTGGTTACTTTTTGCCTCTATTTTGACTGTAGCCAGTAAAACTGACAGGAAAAAGGACATGTTACAACAGTCACCAGTAGGTATGTGCCTAACGACTAATTTCCCTGACGTTCAAATCGTCGAATATGGTGACTGGTAAAGAAAAGTTGTCCGAAAACTATAGAAATCTATTTTTAAGGCAACAGGACTACTCTGCATTATCTTTCCAGATCAAGCAGGATAACAATGTCTGCATTAGGGCGGTAGACCTAAATCTCATTGTGGTTTCCAATGTTTGGCTAACACCAGCAGCCTGCCCTCCTTGTAGCTTAACATCCACAAGCTTGTGCTGGATGTGGTTACGCATTCCTCGGTCGAGTGGTTATATGACATTTTATTTTGACACCGCGTACATACAGACTTATTTCCATTTTCTAGCTGATCTTAATTCAACCAAACTGCGGTGGTTTTACAATAAGTCATCATTGGCCCACTCTCCATCTTAATGCTTGTGGGATGACCAGGCGAATGTGTGGTTTGTTTGATTTTCCTCTTGTAATAAATGTGTTCAATTAACTTCAAAACATGTTATGGACAAATCATATCTGCAAATACGAAGTCTGAGAGTTTTTATTAAGAAATATTTAATCGACTAATCGTGCACATCTCTATCCACCAGCCAGATTTGAACCGTGGACACTGAATGGTAATGATTGTCTTCAAACCAGGACGCCCTAACTTTGGCAATTATGGGGGCAATTATTGGCCTCTCACCCCTCATGCATTGATGATTGGAACACCACCTCACCAAATGAAACCAGCACCATGTTGTTGTTGTTGTTGTTAACGTTAACGTTAACGTTAACTGTTGTGACCAGGCTTGACAGTTTCTTCTTCTCGATGATGTAATACAATGCTGCTAAGGACATTGGGGGGGGGGACCAGATTATCGGTAGGAGGCCAGGATCTCATTTGTCTGTGTAATGGGGAGTGTAATAAGCTGAATCGGCCTCTGGCTACTATTGTCTGTTTATTTTGTGTGTGTGTGTGTGCGTGTGTGTGTGTGTGTGTGTGCGTGTGTGTGTGTGTGTGTGTGTGTGTGTGTGTGTGTGTGTGTGTGTGTGTGTGTGTGTGTGTGTGTGTGTGTGTGTGTGTGTGTGTGTGTGTGTGTGTGTGCGCGTGCGTGCGTGTCACATTGTCTCAGCGAGCTCGGGAGCATGTTGAGCTCACCTTCATGATGCAGAGATACTTCTGGCCTTGTTCCATCCCTTTTCTCAGTCTGACATGTCACAGTAGCTTGGTTTTCTTTAGCTAATAAGGTGGAAACATTACTTCTACTTATGCAGCTTGTCATTCATGGATCACTGACCATGTGACGACGGGTAAAAGATGATGTGAGGGCACAGGTTTACAGGTAAGCCATTGGAATAGGCCACTTGGATGTGTTTTTCGTCTCAGAGAATCTCTTTGTTACTGTCGATGCTGGAAAAATCTGCCTCTTCCTGTTCCACTAGTGTCTTTGCCTCTGTCTCCCACCCATTTCTCGAGGAAAACCTTTTTTAGAGTCTATGTATTTTTCTTAATGAAAATCCATGTTTGGTATTCCCCTCTTTCAAGCTTTCCCTGTGTCCTTTCTTCCTTTCTGTGGACCCATTCTCCTCCCTGAAATGGACGGCGGACACTTATAATGCTCTCTTTCTCTGCCCGTCTCTTTTCTATTTCAACTCCACGCCTGTCTCTTTATCTTTATCTTTCTTTCTTTCATTATTCCCCTCACTTTCTCTCTCCCTCTGCTCCACTGCTCCTCCAGTGGGCGTCAAACTGGGGGTGTGTGATCGGAAGAGAGAAGCGGCTGGGCGAGAAATGAAAGGCTGAAGGAGGAGAGAAAAAGGGAAAGGCGTTAATGAAAAGCCTGATTTAGGACCTTAAGCTACAACCAATACAGTCTTAATCTGAATCCAGCAGCATTGGCCAACATAAGAATCTATGGGCAGCCGTGAATTTGAGCAGGGCGGCTGAATTGTTGCCAGTGCTCTCACTCTACATTGGTTGGTAGAATATCGTGTAAACTTCAATGTCTCCATTCAGGGTGGACAGTTGAGAATGCTTCAGCAAAGCCTGATCGAAATTCCTTTCTAAATCCAGATTAACAAAGTATACTTCTTTCTTTTTCATGGTTTGGAGATTTGATTTGACTCCAACAGATACTGGAGTTCCTTCAGACAGTTCAGCCCTCACTTAGTTCATTGAGATGGAAAGAAGCCCGCTGGTTGTTGTGAAAAATGGATATCGAGGTTGTCAGGGTGAAAGAGAGAAAGGGATGGGAGGACAGTCAAAAGAGAAGTGTAGAGGTTGATGCAGTGCTTTAAACCAGTCTAGGGGGGAGGCCTTCAATGATTTCTTGTATTGATTATTGATAATCACTCACCCACGCACTCACCGTCCACCCTGGCACACACATGCCGTACAAACTCACACACTGAAAATGGAAGCTGCCATTCTGAGGTGCTACAGTGCGTGCATCAGTGAGAGGTAGCGTGAGAGCGTGTGGGGAAATGTGATAGTACAGAGATCATTTTTCATTATTGAATATAAACTCTTCAATATAGTCTCTCTTCATCTCTCCCTCCTTATCTCTTTCATATATATATTTATAAATATATTTATCTACCCTGTTAACAGCACAGTATGCCTTTTGACTCTTTTACAATAGCTGGAAACTAAATGTCACTCCATGTGTGTGTATGTGTTTCTACCAAACCAGCTGCTCTATCTTGCTACCAAAAATAGAGATGAAGAATAAGAATGGAACTAAACAGTGGGTGTGTGTGGGTATGTGGGTGTGTGTTTGTGAGTATGTTAGGAAGGATACATGGATAGGGGTTAACAGAGGAGGACATGGTGTTCGTGACTGTGGGTTTAGTGAGTAAGCATACGTATATTCATGTACAGTAACATATTTCAAACACACAATGAAGCGGAGATTCATTGTATTTTAGTATCTATCTAGTTACTTTTCTATACAATCCAGGTCAAGGCCACTTTTTAGGTCATTAAGATAAGTTTGAATGGAGATAAAACATTGTTTTGTTTAAATATTCAGCAGTGGTGGAAAGCCTAAGCACAATTTTGAGGATTAATGCTAATTTACTTTATCCGAATACTTGCATTGATACTCAGCACTCTAGGCAGCGCAGTAAATCCCTGTACTGAAAGTGTCCAATCACAGTTGTTGAGCCACGGCATATTATGCAGAGGGAATATTGAATAATGAAATAATTCATGAAAGTGAAATTGTTTTATTTGCTCTCCAGGCAGACTTGTGATTTTTCCCACAACGAAAAAAATAAAAACATCCAATTCAATAACTAGTCGAGAGACTTTAGAGTCTCATGCATCGCATTTTCTGGGGCCTCTTCTCATGATCAGTGTCCCTGTGCCACTCAACCCAGGACCGTGACTCCTCATTAGGTGTTAATGGCATTATGATGACACATCCTTATAAAACACTTTTATGAGCTTCTATTATTGATTTGATCAGGATCGTGAATCCCGCTCTGACATGTGTGTTTATCTGAGAATAACTGAGGCTATCTGACACCTGGGACCTCACGATGTCACTGTCAGATCAATAGATCACTTCACAAAGGCCCATGTGGCTCCCCGGGGGACCTGGCTCCACACCACGGTTCAGGCTCTATTCTGAGGGAACACACAGCTGCTGCCGACTTCACCTGTCACGCCATCACTACTCACACACAACACCTCGATGTACAGGATGGGAGTTGTGTGTGTGTGTGAGCATGTGCAAACTTCTCACCACAAGCATTGATGATTTCGCAGATCTGTAGCAGTGCTCGCTTCCATTCTCCCTTTCCCTCCTTCTTCTCACTTACGAGGAGTGTTTATGTTCCTCCCCTGGAGAGTCTTAAATATGTCTTTGTTTCCCCAAGAGCGTCATTGCCATCTCAGCGGGCTTACACCATCTCCCACATTCCCCCTGCACTCCCAGCGTCTCTTCCTCACAACCCTCGCTTCCTTATGTATGACATTTCCTCAAGATATTTACTGGGAGACCTTTTAGACCTACATCTTGTGAGGCCATTAACAGCGGCTGCTTGATGCTTTTCAGACGGTAGGGTACCTGAAGATCACCAGGGAATTAAACTCACCAACTATCACCGTATTCTCTTAAAGAGCCATCTCAGCACTTCTGCACGTCACTCCCCCTCCTCCCTTCTGCCTCTTCTTCTACCTCCTCCTCTCTTTTCCTCCTCTCCACATTCCCTTCATCTTTAGATCAGAGACTTCTAAGGGACGGTAGATCCCACAGGTCTTGCTACTAACAGGTACAAAATGTGCTCATGTCTTTTAGTGTAACAGGCTAGGCTACCTCTCTCTATGAGTGTGTTGTTAGACCTGGGTGTTAGCATCATCCATCGGTAACCATAAACACTCACGTCACTATACGCGTCATCTCCTGTCATATTAGTTCTCATGGATGCACCTGGGTAGTGTGTATGACTGTAATGTGTATTTGCTCTCACATCTGTGTCAATAAGGGTGAGGGACAATTGAGGAAAACCCTCATCTAGATACTACTTGTTCAGTGTTTGTGAATGTTTGACTGCTGATTGAACTCAAGCAGCTCAAAAAGCTCATTATCTCTACAAGGCATTGATCAATAAACACTAATGGCACACTTATGCACAGCTGAACACACACTTACAGACACATGTAACACATGCACTCAAATGTGAGCATTATTATATCTGATATTGTAAACGATTGGTACAACTTTAATCTTACATTGATTCAAAAGACTTCTCTTTTCCTCTTCTGTTTTTTCCCTTTGAATTTCCAGAATCAAACAAATATCAAACTGATTTAAGAGAATTGCATTGTTGTCCTAATTCTATTGTAGATTTTGGAAGTTGTCATGCTGTCTCTTAATGAACAACAGTTTTCCTGTTTGCCTTTTCACATCAGACCTTTTGACTTGTCGTACTGGGAAAAACACAGGTTTTATTATTGACATTAATTATGGCTCTGTTCTTTTCAAGTGTCACAGTTGCCTGACAGTCGCCTTGGCAGTGTGACAGTGAGCCAACATGCACAACACAATTCAGTCATTGTTGATTTTTTACAAATGTGCTGGTTACCTGGCAACTTCTGACTATCCTGAAGAACTATTTATTTCATGTAACTTTGCATAAAAAACACATGTTGTGCCTTTTAAGAAAATACATCACTGCACCCAAAACCCCCCTTGTGAAACCATAACTTGTAATTAATTGGTAAACATGGCCGACGTTGGTAGATGAATTTGTGTTTTTATGACTTTTGATTAACTGTAGCTGAGCTACGATAATTGCCTGTATGCTCCATCTCCAACTTAACTGAAGGCTTGTTGTCATTAGTTATTTTACATAGAACGTTAATTTTACTTCATGAAAAAGCAAACTGTTTTTTTCTCTCCCAGATATATATATTTGATTTCTCTGAGCTTTTGCACTTCAAATAAAGGTATCATTGAGATTGTCTAGAATGGATATCACGTCAAAACATACTCTAATCCCAAAGAAAAGGGATATATTTGTAATTGTTCTCCAGTGCCATGGACCACAGTATGTAGAAGTGTGTGTGCATCAGCTGTCAACATCTGCAGTGATGGGAGGATTAACAAAACCTAAAACCTAGCTGCTGACCTTATCTAAGGTTTAAATCAGGTGCATTGATTAAGAATGACAGCTGCATTAGATGTGTTTAGTAACCAGAAACTATCCTGCCGACCAACTAGAATAGAGAATCAGTGGTCATGGTGTAAACAAAGCCTAAATAAACAGAAGGTGAGCATGTATGCACAAACGTCTCCGTCCCAGTTATGTCATTCAACATATAGGCAGAGTAAGGGAAGTAGAAACAGGCAGAAACTAAATGACAGCGTGGGCAGAACTGAAAAAAGCTGAGCGGGCAACAGACGGCTGGAGGTAGACGCAGTGAGAGAGGTGAGACAGAGTGAGGAAGTAAACTCTAAACAAATCACATTTCAGCTCACCAGTGTGACTGTGTTCAAACAGAAACAAGTCTGAATTGTTCTCATTAGCACAACAATGTTGGCTTCCTTTTGTACCTAGTTCGCTTCAGTGATTACAAATGAGATGTAAGCAGAAGAGAGACAGACCAAGACAGGCAGAGTTTGAGCAAATAAAGAATATAAAAACGGTTCGATTATTGGGCAAGCAGATAAAAGAAATCGGTTGATAAGCAAAGCTAGACGGCATTTTTCCTGTGGTGTGAAGTGGCCCTTAACCACCGTGTGTGGTGTGTGTGTGTGTGTGTGTGTGTGTGTGTGTGTGTGTGTGTGTGTGTGTGTGTGTGTGTGTATGTGTGTGTGTTGTGTTTAAATGGTAGAAAGGGTTCCCTGTTTCATTTCAATTCTCTCATATGTTGATAGTGAAGAGGAAAAGGAATAATAAACTGAGGGTGTGAGGATTTACAAGCTAGACTGTGCATTTGTGTGTAAAGTTCATATCATTATTACCATTAAGGCCATCAAGCATCTGCAGGCCCTCGTAGACTCAGTAACACACTCCATTTTCCAGAAGGCTGACTTGCAATATATATTCATGAACCCAAAATGCAATGTAGATTCTACCTAATAATGTCATGAAGGAAAGGCTGAGTACTATATAAAAACCCACCAGTGTACACTTAGATTAGGAGTGTGTTTGGTCATGAATGCTTAACAGCAGGAATAACTGATCTGAGATGCTGCGGTCTTTATGGGGCTCAACTATTCTCTTGAAGAATACAGCAGGCTTTGGTGTTCGTCACGTGACCCTGGTGATCTCGAGAATGAATTCACTTTGTTTTTTGCCTTTTATATTCTGCAGTTCAAGACATAGTCCTTGATCTGGTGTAGACCACTGAATCAATTAAGCTATTGTGGTTTATAGAAACCCAATGAATGCCTTTTATTTTTATGCTTGAAAAAAATGATCAGGCTGCACAAGCTTTGAAACTGAATATTAACACTTAAATGCTCAATTAGAAATTATAATCTGTTGAACTACAACAAAATACACACACCTTCTATTCATTCTTATTTATATTATAGATAAAGAGAACAATCTTTAGCTTACATCTCGTCTCACATTAACTTGACACTAACAAACATTGTTTACTCCGCTGTGCTTTGTAACTCCATTTTTAGCCAAAACTACTACACAACAATGAACCATACTGTTGCACAGGTTTTTTTTCAAACATCGTCCTGCTAGAGATACTCATCAGACGCTCGGCATTTTAATTGGCATTATGTAGAGCATATTTCTAAAAATAGTACCCAACAATTAGCACTTTACCCCTGTTTGAATATTGTAGGCAAAAACAACAGTGATCTGCTGTCTGATGAACTACCTTTGTTTAGGAAGGGTTTTACAATTGTTTAGGATTGTTTTTATCCAAATCAGGGGTATATATTTTCAAATATAGAGAACTTCAAGACAATCCAAACCATAGTAGTCAAGGTATTCTAGTCCGTACCAAAGTGGTGAACCACTACAGACCCTTAGACAGACTGACATTTGCATCCCTCGGGAGCCATGCCATTAGCACGGCTAACAAGGTTTCCTGATGCATGACAATTACGGATGAGGTGGAAGCAAGGAATAACAGATGGTAAAATGGATTGACATGTCCTCCACCAGAACGCATGAACATTTCAGATGTCATTAATTCACCTAAACTAACTAAATAAATAAAAAGAAAGCTGTGTAAAGCTAAAATGCGTGTTTTCTAATTGTCTTTCATTTATAGTTCCTGAAATTATTCATTTATTCCCAAAACACATTTGGCTCACAATCAAACTAGCATGCTCTCACTAATTAAAATAAAAATATAAATGAACACAAAGACCAAAAAAACGAATATACATTATTCTTTTCTCGTTTTATCATGTAATGTAGATGTAGTGTCTTCACTTGTATGTTTCCAGTGTAAATGTGCTGATGCGCAGATGTGTTTTAGTATATGTGTGTACGCACTTTCATATTATAACTCGTTGCTGTGCTCTGAGTGTGTGAGGTGAGGGGGTTAAAGAAGCCACTGAAGTGCTATGAGTTGTATTGATTGAACGTTCCCCAGTGCATGGGTTAGCAGCCATATGAAACCAGACAAGCAGAGGGTTGAAACCTCGGCTGCAGTTATATTGACGGGTGAAATACTTCCATTCTACATCTGCTCAGTGTTTGAACGTCTCTTTTGTAAATGTTACATCCTATTGGCTATGCTGAGGCTGACACATGCCATTTGAGCAGAGTAGTGACAGAAGACATCTGGGACTTGCTCCAGATTGAGCTATACAAAATGTGGACTATCATGAATGTGGGTTCACAGATGTTTTCTGTCATTTTACTCTCAATATTAAAACAATCATTGTGTCAAAATGAAACTTAAATGTGTATTTTATTTGTGCTGCATGTTTCTGATTAGGTATATGTTCTTTTTCTCTACAGAGCTCCATGTATTCTCTGGCCCTGAAGTGTCTGATCAGCCTATCTACGGTCATACTGCTGGGCCTCATCATAGCCTACCATGCCCGGGAAGTTCAGGTAAAAACACACATGCACATACACACTGACACAGACCAACTCACTGGCAGGTGTTCCACATTTTGGTAGCTTTAGTTGCTTAGCTTTGATAAAACAGTATAAGATCACCAATACTCTGTGATGACAATGACTGTGCCTATGGAGGCCAATAGCTTAGCTTAGCATAAAGACTGGAAGCACTGTAGCTAATCTGTATCAAAATCAAGAAGCTCACAAGTTAACACAATATATCTTGTTTGTTAAATTGTACAAAAGCTATATGCCATAAAAATATAGTTAAAGTGTCAGAAGTACAATTTGTGGTTTTGCGAAGGGTTATGTGCACGACTATTGCAATGCTGCAGAAAGTCACATTGTCTGGCCAAAATGTAGTTATACACTCTTAAACCCTTTTCTTTAATTATTGAACATTATAGATGCTGGAAGGAATACATTTAACTTCAAACGAAGACATACTAGCTGTTTCCCTTTGCTTACAGACTGTATGCTATGCTAAGCTAACAAATTGCTGAAGCGTATACTTAGTTGAAATCCTGGGTCTATTATGGAAAACATGGCGCGCACATTCCGTCCAATCAGTGCCGGGCTTTTTATAAAAACAGTCCTGGCCTCTGATTGTGCTTTATAATACTAGCTGATTTAGATGTTAAATACTGAACAATCATTTTCCTTTCTGATTTAATCAGAAGAAAATACATAGACTGTTTTTGCTCTCACCCTCTGACCGGCTGCAAAACACTTTTTTGTTACCCTTGCCCTAAAATAGATTTGTTTACACATTTCGTTTGTGGTAGGTCATACATTGGAATTGTATCAATATTCTCGTACTGTATTAACAAAGTGGTTTTCGTTTAAGATTAGTCGATGGCTCGATGCACATATTAGCTCTGTAAAAGCGAACACATAATGTGGTCTCCCTCCAACTCCTGAGATAGACCAAGAGACCCAGGTGTGTGTCAGCTCCAGTCCATTAATGACTATAATGAGCGTCTTTGTGGGATCGAAACAACAGTCTGAAACCGAATGTTGAATACACACTCAGCCAATAACGACCCTGTCTTTCAATAGATGAATACACACATAAACATATAAATACACACACACACACACATGCAAGCCACACAAACACACACACATAACTTCAACCTCTTCTAAGGCTGAAACAATCAATCAGAAAATGCTTTCATGCTTCTTGATATCTGCTTTGCTTTTTGTCATTTCACTAATATAATGGTACCTCAGTAATTTAGCCTGAGTTTTCATCTGAAGCCATTTGCAATCGATGCACATTGACTATTTATGGGAGCCTTGCGGGAATGAGACCCAAAAGTGCCCCCCACACCAGCTATTACTCCCACTAGCTAAACCACGGAGCAACACTCATCCATCTCTCCCCGTATTAGTTTAATGCTGTGACCTTTTTTCATCAAGTCGCAGCTTGGATGTTGCTGGAAATGTCTATTACAGCTACAGCGAGTTCTGATGCTTGCTGCTCTGAGGCTCTCAGTCTGTAGATCAATAACTTGATGGCCATCGCTTATTCACTGCCGCACACAGGGGCAGATAGACTGGCCTTAAGTCTGTAAGGCAGCCGCTTTGTATTAAGATTCACAACGATGCCTGTGTTTAAGGATAAAGATTGAGCCTTCATTGATAAATAGCCCTCATTTTTGCACACAAGTTTGATGTCACTTTCACATATGGAGTCAGTCATCCTCCCACGCTCACTGTGGCTGGCTCACGTGACAGGCACACTGATACCGATGGCAGAAGAAAATATTGATACTGTAAGGGCCCGTGGTCTTCTGTTAATCTCTTTGAGAAATCATTCCTTTTATTAAATGAAGTCAGGAGTTTCAGGAGGAGTGCGATGAAGATATGGATGGAAATGGCAGCAGGGTGGGGGAGGTGAAGATTTGATATATCCCCAAATCACTTTTGATAATAACTAGAGTGAGGATGGTGATAAATTATAAGCATTTTTGTACTCTCTGGCAGCAGACAGCTCAAGGGATTATCCTGGTTTATTACAGCTTGTATTATTTTGTAGTTTTGGCCATCATTTCTATTGGTTATGATAACACTGTACTCACGAAAATGGCTGAAACCTGGGAACACAGTGACATTGCAGTCAGATAATCAGGTTTTAACCGCTTTATTAAGAGGTGAAACCAAAGAGCAGCACATTTGAAATGCTGGTGATAATTCCTTATTGCACAACAACTAAACTGTCACAGGTGGCAGTGAAACAAACCTCTAAACAAAACATTGACATATTTGAATAGCTTTCAAGTTGATATTTATTATAAAACAGCTGCTTGCTTACACATTCAGCAGTAAGGGGTAACATATGTTCTTCTTAGGTGTCGTGCTCCCACTTGCTTGTTCAATATTCTTCCTCTTTCAGCTGTGTTTTCGGTCCACTCCTGAGGGAAGCAGATGGGTTTAAATGCTGAAAAGTGGCCTACAGTTGGAAGCAGTATTAAACAGCTAGCCTGGCTCTGACAGTGAATATGTGCAGCATCCCAAATTGCCTGCTCACATATAGGCTACGCCTCGAGCAATACACATGTTTCATTACATCCATGTTGGTTTTATTATTCAATACTGATGCCGAGCCTGTTTGCCTATATATGAGCAGTATAACACGTCTCCATTTGTCCCTGCTTTTATCGGTGGATGGGACGAACACAAACACTCACAGATACACCCCAAGAGAAGTAATGCTGTGCAAAATGAAAGGCATTGTTCAATAAAGATCTCATTCTTAGATTATGACACACTCTGCTGGAGCGTTTTGCCCAGCATGTAACAGGATATTACATGCACATGCACACACAAACACACACACATATGCACAGAAGGTAGGAGAGGCAGAGAGCCTAGAGATCAGAATGATATTATCGGGTTTAGCTGGCATTTATACCTCCTTTCTCTCTCCCTCCTCATGTCTCCCTCCTCTCTGTTTCTTTCTTTTTCTTTCTTTTCTCCTTCTGCTTCTTCGTCATTATCAGATTACATCTGTCTTCCTTTTTCTTCACAGGGCTTCAAGGAAATGTTGTGAGTTTCAGATCCTTTCTTCCTGACTACTCTCCTGCTACTCAGCATCCAGCTTCTCACCTATTCACCCCTCTCCTGTGGTACTTCCACACTCTCCTGCTATTCTCACCCTCACTGTCTTTTTTTGTTGCCTTTTATCTTGTCCCGTTTTCATTCATCTCTCGTATCGTTCCTCTTTGGATGCTTCTTCCCTTCCTCCCCTCTCTTCATCTTCACTGTCTCTTCTAATCTGCCAGGGGACAGCCCAAACCAATTGTGCTCAGCATGGAATAAGGGGGAAAGGGGGGAGATCAATGTTCTTGTTAACTATTGACAGTAATTATCTTGTTATGGAAGAGAGATAATTGTCCTCAAGCAAATGAGAGCTTGTTTCAAGAAAGAAGATTGTGACGCAAAAGGGAAAAGCTTTTTGTTACAGGGAGCTGACATCAAACACGTTTCATTTAGTTTTTATTTCTTTCATTTTGATACCATAAAAGGGAAAATCCTGGCCAAGAGTAAAAAAAAATGATAACAAAAAGAAATTCACCATTTCAATTCAACTTTGATTTTCATTTGTTTTATTTATTGTTAAAATTAGCGTAGCATAAATTCACATTGACAAACCCTTCCAACATCATTTTACAGCGTTCTATTTGCTGTTAAAATACCCAATGTTTGATCGTCACAGTTATCATTTATGTTCCAACATTTTGATGGGATGGCTTCTGATTGTGAAATGTATCAAGTCTGTCTTGCTCTCTTGGTTGTTCTCACATACTTCTTTGAGCGAGCTAATCCCTAAAATCCTCCTGAAATTCAGCTGGGGATCTCATTGGATAACAATGAAATGATCCCTGAGTTACCATTTCATCATTGTTTACAATGTACTTATTAGATTGTGTCAGTGTTGCTGCACAGTTGGGTTTAGACCCTTTACCGTATTAACGGTACAAGAAATCAAAGATGTTGGGGATTTAGTTACGTTGATTTTGCCTGCAATTCTGATGAATGGGATGAATTTCTTTTCATTATGGGAATTTTCTTAATTGATTAATACACTGATAACTATGTAGTACAATTACAGCCTCGTGCTGTTGCTTGTGTTTATAGAGCAGTGACCAGAGAAAACTGTGCTGACATAACAATAAGGCACATAAATAACTGGTAATTATAATATTCCTAGATTGTACTGTACATGTCCTTTTTTGGAAAGGGTCGGCTGTAACTGACCACCAGACTTTGCTGGCTCTGGCTCGGGGAAAAAGTTATGGCATTTAATGTGAAAGCAGTAGTGAGTCAATCATTTCCAAACAGTTCAGTTGGGTGCACTGTTACTTTCATCAATGTAAGAGTGTTTTCTGTTAGTAGTTCTTTTAAAATGTCTTTAGAAAAAACGTATTTGCACAGATTCCAGAGAATGTATACTATCTTTCAAGGAGAACTATAGAAAACCCAAAGAAAGAAGTTTGAAAGTTTTTTTGAGAGTTTACAAAACCTTGAGGCTACAAAGGCTACACCCAAATCTATGACTGAGTTTGTCAGCTGTCAAAATCCATTGTGGATAATGTAGGGACCAGGTTTTGACAAGTGCATGACATTTCTTTTGTATCTCTGCTAGATACTTTTTTTTTTAACTGTCCATCAGGAGTCCAACAGTGTGCTGGACTGCAATACTACATTGATGGAGTGGGGCTTAATCAGATTTAATCCGTACATTTCAACATTGGTTTTGAGAATGAGAACACTTTTTAAACATTAATTTACACTATTATGTATAGTGTATGCATTGTTGCCACATTTCGCATAAGATTTAAACGTATTAAAGATAGAAACACTCGTAAAATGTGTTGTTACAGTCAAGATTGTATTAATTTGAACAGTGTTACCGTGGTAACGCTACCATATTCCTGCTTGACTACGACACATCACTTAGTTTGTACCTACCTTTTCAAAATCTTTAAGCAAGATCGATAGCAAGAAGATGACATACAACTTATTGTATATTTACACACATAACACACTGGCCTGGTTATTTTAGCATTATAGTGGAATAGACTGAAAACACAATATGATCGAGGCTTAAACACTTTATCACTTTATTAACTCTTCAACATCAACCCGCAATAGTATTGTGTGAATTATGAATCAGTATCTTTTACAAGTGAGTTTAACCTTGCATTTAGTTTTTTTCATTTGTAAGCTCCACTGATTCTCTGTTACGTTGTTCAGACAGATAACGGATGGAGACTATTATCATGCAGATATTATTAGAATTTGAGCATAGATTGTTATCGCCTGCATGAACTCGGGAGACATTGTGAGAGAGCTGTGATTGAATATCAAATTTGTGCAACCCCACGCCATTAGTTTGAGTTAACACAGAGTGAATGAGATAGGTCAGGAGTAATGCCGACAGAGTATTAACAAATAATTAGTTTATCCAACGATGGAGCAAGAAATGCAGCTATATGAACCCCGGTTTCTAAGTGGCCCTTTGGTTGATCAGAAGATACACAATCCATAGGGCCAAAACCAAACTAGATTTTTGTTTTAAAAACGGCAAGTGTATCTTTCATGTGTTTAATGCAGCATCCAGGGACGTCCATGCATGTGCATTTATTTGATGAGCTGGTTTGTTGTGTGACTCCCTTATCTGCCAGCTCAACAATAACCTTAATTTCCTCAGACATTTTTTACCTTCCCAACAACAAGAAACTGAATGAAAGGATTCATTTTAGTGAATACACTTACAACAGATTCAGACTGAAAGGCAAAAATTGAATTGTTGAAATAAATCAAATAGAAACTCTAAAAGAGTGTGTGAGGAAAGGATATATTTCTCCATTAGTGCACTTTAAGCATTGCTGAACTGTGTTATTCAGTTAGATTTTAGAAGCAGTCCATTGATCAAGAAGACACACGCTTGGCACCCTCAGACACTCAAATACAGGAAGATGCTATTAGGAACATAGAGTAGCAGTAGCTTTCGAAAAATTGAGTTTTCTTCAAAGTGAGCCTGCAGTTCTGACATGTCCAACACTTGGATGCTCGTTTCATGATGTCATGTTCTGCATTGTGTACATCCGTCCTGGGAATTATAATGGAAGATACAATGATAGTGAGGTAAACCACAGCCCCCTCCTCAGATATAGACTTGACAGAAGCATTTAACTTGCTTATTTCTGGGAATTGTTTATTTATTAGATTCTATTTGCATCTTGTTTCCATCTGGCCGTTTTCAGATATAGTTTATTCATTTAATTTACACTGAATGAAGGAGATTCCTGGTCCCAAGACACCACTGGGGGGGGATTATCTCTTCACTCTCTTCCAGTTGCTTTTTTTAATTCTGCTTGTGGCAAACTAGGCAACATTGCTAATGCACACACAGAAACCCTGAGCCTTTCTTCATCTCTCACAATTTCCAACACTTCCTCTTCACTTCCATAACACCTGCTTTCCTTCCTTCTGTCGTCTGTGCAGAACTGGCAATGGGGGTGTTTTCTCAAAGCTGCAAATACAGTCAAGGAAATCGTGTTATCGTCTCTGCATATTTACGTATATCTATGTGCGGGATTCTGTGTTTGGCTATCCCTATTTATTATCTGCCTGTTCTAGGGATTTCCATGCTGTCGGACCCAGACATTTCCCGGAGGTGTCACTATGTGCGCAAAACTATGCGTGCATGCTTTTAAGTTTTTCACTTTTTCCGTGATTAGGGCCATCTCCGTCCCAGACTAAGGTTTAGTCGGACCCCCATGTGGGATATTCCCACTCGAGGCTGATTTGCCTGCATCTCCCTCTTCTTGAAAGTCTGTGCTGCGTTTAAAGGGCTGTCTGAATGTGTGTATGCATGTGTATGTGCGCTTGCATGTGTGCAGAATTGCCTCTGCATGTCTGGGTTGTGCTCTCGGCAGAGTCTGGCCAGCACTGAGTCTGCTTCCGTGATGAGAGAGGCATCTGCAATCAGGGCCGTAACGCGATTACCGAGGTACGATGGCCCTGGGCCTTGGAAGGGGTCGAGGCACATGTGGATGGATGGAAGGCTAAAGAGGAAAGATGGAGGGGGGGACAAACCCATCATGCATTGCAAGTGGGGGATGATTGAAATCGAGAATCTCATCTTAGACACCTGTGAATTTCATACATGTGTTGTCTCCCACTGGCCTGCTTGTGCTTGTTAGGTTTTCCTATTATTACGCTTTCCTTCTGTCCCCTGTGCTTTCTGTTGCCTTCCAATTCCCCTGCCCTCTGCCCTGTGATGTCAGGTTTTTTTTTAATTAACAAAATAACAGAAGATTTTCTGTGGTATTGGTTATTTTCCCCCGTAGGCTTGTTCTTTGTGTCCAAGTATATTTAGCTTCCCTGTTCCCTGACCTTCCCCCCTGTTTCTCTCCTGTTAGACTTGACAGTTTGTGTTTGGACTCCCTCACACACACACACACACACACACGTGCGTGCGCACACACACACACACACACACACACACACACACACACACACACACAAATACACACATTCACAAAGACAATCCCTACCTATTTTCTCTCTTGCCAAACCCTCCTCCCTCATCCCCTCCCTCTCTGGCCATGCAGGGGCAGTGGCACTCACTCACTCCCATTGACAGATTACTTTCCTAATGGAATTTAAATATTTATCCCTTCCTCATGGCGATTTAGCCAGGAAAAGACCGACGGCAGGAGCACGAGGGAGGACAGGACAGGAGGGGAAGGGAGGGGCGGAGGGAAGAGGAAGGGAGAGCCGCTCATTTCCTCCAGTGGCATGAAGCTGCATCACCTCTGTTTTGATTTGGGGAGATGTCATTCAGAGAGAGGAGGAAGGGGAGTGGAGGATGGTTGGAAGGAGGAAAAACAGGGAGGTAGACACAGAAAAAGAAACAGACAGGACTGAATGAAGATGAATGATGACTGGTTTGCAGATGAAAAGCAATGTTCTGATCTGAAAGTCATAATGAATATACATGAAGTTCGGTGACCTACTCTCCAACAAGTAAACAAACAGGAACGTATTTCTATATATATTTTGTTACATTGACTTACATTCATTTCCTGGAAACTTAGCCTCACTTTATCCAGAAAACAAGTCGTAATGCATAAATTCAGTAGTTTACCTTAGGGCAACCAGCTTTTTGTCCCCAATGGGAGGTGAGTCCCCGTAATGTGACAGTGCTACTAGATTTGTGTCCCCAGAACATGTGACTACACACTCACACATAAACCTTTGCAAGTGTCAGACAACCTGTCTGTGCTTTCCTCTCTGTGTACCTCTTTAGTCGCTGTCACACACACCTCTCCGTCTTATTCCCTATATCTCCTCTTCCTTTCTTCTTGCCTCGTCTCTCGCAGCGTTTCTCTCTTTTTGACTCTTCCTCCTGCTCTCTCCTTCCCTCTCTCTCTCGCTGGGGATCCTAATTAAGCTTGGCTGCTCTTTGATGTTGTCGCCTTGGCAACAGTCACCATGACGAGGCTGGGACTGCACACTCTCCCTCAAACTCACTCAGGCATACACAAGTACACAAATACAGTACACACAAACACACACTAATGCACGCTCGATAAAATCATGAAATAATACAGGCAGTGTTTGACCCTTGGTTCAAACGATAGCTTACACAATGACTCAGGCGTGTGCGTAGGCTACATATGTTTGTAAACATGTTGGCCACATGCGTGCACACGCATGTTACAACAGCTGAACAAGGGAAACACTTACAGCCTGCTGAGCCAGATATAGATAACAATGAAATATGCAATGTGTTAATTCAGCGGTGGTGAAGGAAGCAGCTGAGCTTCGGTCCTCGTGGCAGCAGCCGGCTGTCATGGTCTGACGTTTGACCTGTCATTGTTGTTTTATTGTTTTCCTAAATAAATGTTTGTGTGTGCTTAAAGCCCTTGAGATGAATCATGTGGTAAAAAGCAATTGTTAGCACCGGCTGTTTCTCTGGGCAGTATAACACCGGATAAACAGATTTACAGCAGGGGAGTTCCTCATCTCTCTCGCTGTGCCACAGCCTTTCTTTTTCAGGAGAGATTTCACACATCTCGCTCGCAAGCGTGAAGACCTTTTTGCTCATCATTTATTCCTCAGTGTTGTAAAAGTGCACATAATTGCTATTTAGCAAGTCAAATGTAATAAAGGTGACCAATTTCAATCAATGCCACAATCATTTTACAATTTGCAATTATTTTTCAGTTTTTCTGAAGAACCCCATTGAACAGAAAAGATTAACACCTTCTTAGTGCTAGAAACAGATGGAAATAGGTTTCCTGTAATCTAAAATCGACTGGCAAATTTCTCTCCGAATTCTCCTCAGTTCCTCTGCACTTCATCCATCTTTTTCCCCCTCTCATCAGCCACACCACCCCACCCACCCCCAGCAGCTCCTGTCACCGCCGTCTGGAGGAGGGCCCTCTAATGAAACCTTGCCACTTCCTTATAACAACAGCTTTGGCGACAATATCAAGAGTAACCACAGCAATTATGACCACGAAACACCAACATACAGAGAAGGAAAACTGCAATTAAATTCATGTTTTAAGTGGTCCTGCTCATGACACTGGCAGAGAAACAAGCAAGGTTTTTTTTTAATGAGAAAATATATTGTGAGTCTGATCAGAAGTAGCCTGTTTCTGAGGAAAAGCTGCTTCAGATGACTTTGGTTTATTTTAGGAAGAATCTTAGGTTATTATGTAAATGAGCCAAAGCGCTGAATAGATTACTGATTGCATGGATGGTGTTTTACATCTCAGGAAAAGAAACATTTACTCTAAATTGCTGCTGGTTTGTTTAATCATCAAATCACTTGCATAGGGACGCAGTAAAAAAAAGTGCAACTCCTTCCCTCTTTAAACTCTCCTCGTGTCCTTCCTGTCCCTGCAGTTGTTCGTCATCGACAACGGAGCAGACGACTGGCGCATCGCCATGACGATGGAGAGGGTTCTGCTGATCTCTCTGGAGCTGCTGGTGTCCGCGGTGCATCCCGTGCCAGGAGACTTCAAGTTTCAGTGGCGGGCGCGGCTGGCCTTCTCGTACGCGCCGTCGCAGGCCGAGGCCGACCTGGACATGGTGCTGAGCGTGCCCATGTTCCTGCGCCTCTACCTCATCGCCAGAGTCATGCTCCTGCACAGCAAACTCTTCACCGACGCCTCCTCCAGGAGTATAGGCGCCCTAAATAAGGTGAGAAGGGTTTTGTGTGTGTGTATCTGCAGTACACATTCAAAGAGTGTCTGTCAAAGCTCTGACCAGAGAGACGTAAAGGTATTAAGGTCAAGAGCGTTCTGCTCAGAATTAAATCTGTGACCACCTTGTCCCTTTCATTCTTGGCCTCTAACTCTTTAACTCTCTCAATTCCCTTCTGCCGCTTTGTCCTCCTAGTAACACGGTTTCTATTAATCTACCACTTCAAATGCCCTTCCTCGTCTTTGTCATTGTCGCACACGGAGACTTAGATGTAAGCTTTGGTGGATCTTTCATAATACAATATGAGACAGGAGCGTGAAATGAGAACAAGACACTGCGTACGCCTCAAATGGGGCATGAAAGCAAAGGAGTAGAGTGAGATTGCAATACGAGCGCAGAAAAATATGTACAAGCAATGAAATAAATGGTAGGTGCCACGTTTGTAATGACGATAAACGACAAGCGTTATTGTAAATTCAGGAAGTAGGGATGTAGCGTGTGGTGGAAGTATGCAAACTACACAGAGGAGGAGGATAGGAGATGGAGTAGATTTTGTATTGGTAATTTAGCGTTATGAGAGCGTATCTGCGATGGCACTGTTCTGCCCCTTCAGGCTGTAGTGACAGGGAGTGGAGGTGAAGCTGCAGCTCTAATATGACAACTCATTTATCAGCTGCTTAACCCTTCATGGTCTCACCCATTGCTCTCAGATCATCCATCTGCCAGTAGCTGATAACAAATGAGCCACGGATAAAAACTACTCTGAAATAGGCCAATTACTCAAAGGCACTGTATAGCTTGACCCGAGTCAGAGGGCGAGCCCTGATGATCTTGACTCCAATTACAGTGAAAATTCTCAGACTGCTGCCGCTGTCAAACGCTACTCAGAAAACTCATTAGTAAAACATCAAGTCTGTGTGAAATACACGTGGAAAACGTGTGTATTACAATGCCATTTATCAGCTCTGCTATACTGAATGTTTGAACTTGTGTGTGTCTTGCAGGTGCATTTTAATACACGGTTTGTAATGAAAACCCTCATGACTATCTGCCCCGGGACGGTGCTGCTGGTCTTCAGCATCTCTCTGTGGATCATCGCTGCCTGGACCGTGCGAGTGTGTGAGAGGTCAGTCGCTAAGCTGCTCCGTTTGGGCGTGTTGTGTTTTAAATCATGCATTAGAGTGACAGACTGTGATTGGACTAGGGATTCAACTGAGCAATACAATTCATTTGGCAGGAAATGTGATCTGGGACATGTGTGCAACATAATCCATCATTAGACTTCAGTTTATGAGGCTTTCTCACCAGTTGTACAATTCATTTGATCCAGGCGATAGAGTTGTTACTTCGTTTGTCCATTTCCTCTCATGAATCCACAACATAATTGTCTGCTGTAAGACAGCACTTTATTTTAAGCAGTATCCAAATACGTAATTTTGTTACAGCAAACTCTAATGTAATTGTAAGCCCATATAAGGACATTTATATTGGACCATTTGTCAACCATACCTTCCCCTATGACGCAGTGTAACAGGTATGAATGAATGATTGGTAACACAGTGGAAAACATGCTGTATGTTATATTAACATATATGAGCAGCATGTGAGCATGTTCTTACTGTTTATTCATGTGTACAATCATCCACAGGCCGGTTTAAAACTTTTTATGAATGTGATGCCACATGGGAAATAGCATTTTGAAAAATTATTCTATAATAGTTTACAATTTGGGGGAAAGAGCTAGATGTCAAGGGGATTACCATTACTCAGATCTGGCAAGAAAATCAAAAAGCTTATTTCCCAAAAGGTGCATTAACTTAATGTGCAGTTACTACATTTCCGTCTCTGCTGCTGGCCTTGTCATCTAATTGGATGATGATTGCTAAGGAAAGTGAGAAAGTATTTAGTGATTAAAAATTCTTCGTTAACACATTAAATACGAATAAATATACATATACATACCAAAACCTATATTTATATCATAATGACTGTTGTATTAATTATCAATCATTCATTCGTCATTTATATTTAGTAATTGATTAATATTTTCTGCTTATAAATGCAAAATAAAGGGTTGAACTGAAATATTGAAATCCCTTTAATACGTTGCAATGTATTTTAGTCATTTTTCCCGTGATATTCTGAAAGTTGTTTCTATGTACATAGGTAGACGAATATATTTTACTTAATACTAAGTATAAATTGATAAAGGGGCCCTATTATGCTTTTTGGGGGTTTCCCTTTCCTGTAGTGTGTTATAAACAAATGTGTGCATATTAATGGTCTGCACGGGCTGAAATCCAGAGGGAGTTTCTCTCCCATAAAATCCCCACTCTACCTGAAACACCTCCATCACAACAGAGCCGGCCAGCTGCCCAATCAGAGCAGACTGGGCTCTGGTTTCAGACAGAGGGTGAAAAGAGATGCTGCAGCACAGGCAGTATGAGAAAATAAATACCTTTTTGAACATTAAAGTATCTAAATATGTCAAAGTAGAGGCACTAAATAGACATTTGAACCTGAAAGTACGCGTAATAGGCCCTCTTTAACATAACACAACATGTTCAAATATAATATCTGACCGTGTCCTCTCACTCTTATTTCAAACCACTTTTGAATTGTAAATTAAATTGTCTGCTCAGATTTAAAGATTGATAATCTGATTATGTGAATGATGTTATTGATGTAACATCAAGTGGAAAGCAAGTAGTGACCATCACTTTCAATGAGTTCAAACGCTTTTGGAGATAATCAAGGAAATATGGGAAAATGTCAGTTGGTTAATAAGCTTGATTAAATGCATCATTGCCCAGCTGCTGGGAAGCTATCATTCAAGTTTAATTGGCATTTCCTCTCTTATCCAAATAAAATGATCGAAAGATAAAACATACAAAACTCAATTAAACTGCTTCAAACAGGGTGAAATCTGAGAGTTTGGAGTGTGTCACAAGGCTAGAATAGAGAAAATCTAGCTTAGAGCAAATGTTTCTCTTGTTAACAATCAGGACTACAATTAACAGGTCGTTTTTGTTGAATGGGTTTTGAGAAAACAACTTTGTTTCAGATGCACACCGGTTTAGTCGCTATGGCAACAGTGTTGTGCACAGGGCAGGAAGGATGGTGGAAAGCGATGCTGTTTATGTGTTTTTAGGTCACATGTTTGAGGTTTGACGCCCACGTTAGCAGACAGGACCAGTGGGCCAGTCGTGTTGTTTGTTTATGTATTTATATTTCACTATTGACTGACTTTATTCTTTGAACACGGACGGTGATTCTTTTTAGGTACCATGACGCTCAGGATGTGACCAGTAACTTCCTGGGAGCCATGTGGCTTATCTCCATCACCTTCTTGTCCATCGGCTATGGAGATATGGTTCCTCACACTTACTGTGGCAAAGGAGTCTGTCTCCTCACAGGGATCATGGTGAGTACATTCCCTCCCTCCCTCCCTCCCTCTTGTTCTCCCTCCCTGAGGCGCTGTCCTTGCCTCGTTCAAAGGTCAGCAGATTAGAGAGCATGCTGTCATTTTCTAGAGAAATTCTGCCATTTGTGTAATTTGGGCAATCCTCTTTGAATTAGCCTGCATCTGTGCTTGTGTGTGTGCGCTTGGGTGTGTAGGCACGCAAACAAGATCCTGTTAGGTGTGTGTGTGTGTGTGTCTTCATGCTATTGCCTGTCCTCATTGCATAATGAAGGTCCCACCTATCAGTGTGCCATGTCCTCCCACTCTCTCTCTCTCTCTCTCTCTCTCTCTCTCTCTCTCTCTCTCTCTCTCTCTCTCTCTCTCTCTGTTTATCCCTCTCTCTCCCTTTTCCTCTCTGTCCGTCTCTCCTTCCCTGAGGCCATGTGTTTATTTCGATCTCATCCATCTGTTAGTATCAGTGTTCAAGCCGCCGCCTTCTCCCTCTATTTGCATCCCTCACAGGTGTTCTTCCCTCTTGAACTTTTAATTTCTGTTTGTCTCTCCTGCTTTCTTTCTGTCTTTGTCTCCTTTCCTGTATATGTTTTAATTCACTGACCTTTTCTTCATTCTTCTTTGTAACCTTTCGTGTAAGCGAATACCAAGTTTTTAAATTGGTCAACTAATTTAATAATTTGAACATAGCCTCATATTTCTACGTGCTCTCATGTTAACACAACCTGCTCTGAATACTTTGGAAATGATTGTCATTTCAAATGAAAGAAAGCTAGATTTCTTTTTAATAGCTCCACAGCTAAATGTCAAGTAAAGTCTAATTTAATGTGCTTCTAATTACGGCGGCTTTGGCTGATTCTTAATAAGGTCAGGAAAGGAAAAAGAAAGAGCTAAAAAATGATGATGCTAATATGTTACCTGGGATTCTTCCTCTCATAGGACACGGTGTGCCACATGTTTTATATTGCCAGTGGGGAGAGTACCGTGAGTAATAGAAGACTCTGCGCAGCTAAAAAGATGAAATTCACTACACAGTGGGTGTCTGAGTTAGAGATAACGCCGTTTTTTTAAAATAAATTATGTAATTGTATAACTAATGTAACTTGTTTACTGCAGCATCCTTATGTGCCACGAAATCGCATACCTACAAAAAGATGAGAAAGACCTGGATGAGACATTTGAAATGTATTTTTTCATAATGCCACGGAGGTCACTATTGTCCTTTTTATGTTTCTAAAAACTGAGGAAATCATTGCATATAAGCTTTAACAATGCCAGCAGCAGAGATGAGCCTGTGGAGGCAATGTGCTCACACAAAAGAAGAACACTACTTAACATTTTAATAAGCACAGTGCTGCCATTAGTCAAGTTACATTAGATGTGATAATGTGACCACTATCACAGTGATGATAAGAAACACGCAGAAGAGTCTGAATTTCGTTTTTGTGTTATTGAAATAACAATATAAGCTGGTGAAACAGCATTTCTACATCAGCACATGCCTATTCTTAATGCACTTGTGCTGAGTGTATGATGTTATTTGTACTTGAAGTCAAGCAGCAACCATCATGCCTTAATATTGAAGATGTTGTATAAGAACCTTTCAAATCTGTTCATAGACTGCTGGATGAGGGTTGAAAAAAAATCAACAGAGCAATTAAAAAGACCCTCGGCATAACTCTCAAATTAAAAAGTAAATCAATATTTTCCACAGCAAAAAAGCAACCTCACTTATTGTAAATATTAGTGCCGTTTGTATACAATATGCAGAGCTGGCTTGAACACATAGATCACATTATTTTGGTGTCCATATTTCTCTCTATCTTTTTATAACATCCCCACAAAAAATGTGTCTGTCCAACTCCAGCTCCTACTTCCTATAATGTGAAGGCCATTAAATGTGCAAATAAACACACTCATACACAAAGACTCACACAAACAGACCCCCTTATTTGAAGGGTGAATCATCCAGTTTTAGAGTACAACTCTTTAATGTGAACACACTCACAAAGACAAAACAGGGGGTGGATGTAGAACGTCCCGAGCCCACTGTTACAGACTGCATCCCCCACACAACTCTAACATAGAGCTTGACATTCACTTTTAGTGTAACTCCCACACGCACTCTACTCTCCTGTCACACAAACACACTCTCGTTGCACTCTTCAGAGAGGCTTATTCTCGTTGATCATCAGAGGAGTAGTGAGGATGCAGGTAGAGGCTGAGGTTTGAGAGGAGACGTTTTTTAAAGTGGGTAAAAGGTCGAGGCCAAGGAACAGGATTTGATTTGTCTCTTTATAATAATAATTATGATTGTAATGAGTTTCTTTATAGGAAATTCTTGCCTTAGTTACTATGACAACACATGAAGGCCAACAGTGTTGGAATATACCATCGCCCGAGGCTATCTGTGGAGGTGCCAGGTGTGTGTGTGTGTGTGTGTGTGTGTGTGTGTGTGTGTGTGTGTGTGTGTGTGTGTGTTGTGTGTGTGTGTGTGTGTGTGTGTGTGTGTGTGTGTGTGTGTGTGTGTGTGTGTGTGTGTGTGTGTGTGTGTGTGTGTGTGTGTGTGTGTGTGTGTGTGTGTGTGTGTGTGTGTGTGTGTGTGTGTGCAAAGGGTGTTTGTTGTTTTAATTACAACTCATATTGTATGCTACAGTTCATGTGTGTTTTTTCCCACACCTATGTTGTTATGTCACTTATTGTAGTTATATGCAAATATAACTGTTTAATGTATTCATATATTGCTCACCAACTCAAGCACTCATCTTCATTGGTGCTTGATGTTTAAACAGACATTTATATAGAAAACATTGTATTATATAAAATATGTCTTCATATACAAAGCTATAAATGTAAAATAAATTGTACCTTGAAGTCTTAAAATGGTCTAATATCTGCATACTACAATATCTTTATGAAACGTTTATATACTGGTTACAAAATGTGTCACTGTTTGCCATTGACTAAAGCCTCTTGATATAAGCCCTCTGTAGTTCTTGAAGGGCCATCAGGTTGAAGAGAGTGTAGTTGCCATTTCAAACACATGTTTGCTTCTGCCTGTCTCTTTAGTGTTTATACTATGCACTCTAATTAAGGAAAATGTATTGTCACTTTTGGTTTGTTTTCCCCTCCTTCCTCTCTGTGTTCCTGCTGACCTGTTTGAGAAACTTCTTTCAACTGCATCAGGCTTATAGGGATGCTGTTTGTTTTTAGATGTTACACAGGAGCACAGATGGGTGATTCCTCCTTTTCTGACAGCGTAGATTGCTGCACTGTAGTTGAGGAAGCAAAGGAAACACCCGGGCGTATGAAACAAATCACAGCAGCCATCATCAGCCGTGTCACTCTGGAGATTGCACAGGGAACCCTGCTGAAATCAAATGGATGCAGGCATATACACAAACAAACTCACGCACACACACAGCCTGCCACGACAAACTAATCAGCACCCCGTTGTTTATGACCGAGGAGGACAATTTCAAACGCACACTCGCACGCACAGTTGGATAAGTGCAGGCTGCCCAGCTCTTGTACATACTGTACTGTAGAAATCCATCCAGGGGTCTTTTCTCTGAAGCACCGGCATGTATGAATTTGCTCTAAGGGTTTTCCATCTGCGCTATCATATTTTATTCATAGTTTTTGAATAAACACAAATAGAGTGGATGAGGGTATAGACGTGGGCACTAATGCCTGTTTGTGCGTTACATTTGACTGAACCCAGCCAAAGTTATTTATGGCAAACCTGTCTTATCATTCAAAAGTGTGCACGGTGAAGTCTTGGCTTCAAAATGTTGAATGCCCCCTCGCCCTCGCTCTCTAACTCACTACGTCTCCCTCCTTATCTCTTTTGCTCTCTCTGCACACACTCTCAAGCAGGAAGGAAGAGCACTCATACATTTTCATTAAACACTCTTAATCTTAATTCATTACTTATCAGGAGATGTGTGACCCCATTAACATTGCCTTCTTCTCCGTCTTTCTCTCCTCTTATTCTCTGCACACACCCTCGCCTCGTGAACCGCACCCTCTCTCCAACCCCCTGGTTTTTCTTTCCTTCTCCATTTATATTTACTCGTGGCTCTTTTTTATCTTCACCTCCTTTTTTCCTCTCTGATCCACCCCTTCAGAGGTACCTGTGAGCGCTCGACAGCCCCACTGAAAATAGTGTCTAATCTGAAAGTCAATTAAGTCTGTCTTCCTCCCCATGTTCCTGCTCCTCTTCTCCACCCAAGCATGTCTTTCTGGTTGAGGGACTGCTGTCACTCTCTCCCAAATGAATTTGCCACATGTCCCATGTGGATCGAGCTGGAATACAAACCATTTGGTGTTTCATACTTTTTTACACTTCCTGCAGGCCTCGAGCCTCCAGTGACAGGAGAAGACCCACACCATGTAATTCAGATCGACAGCATCCAATTAAATGAAATTAGGTGGTGTCAATCCTTGATGTGTTTTTTTATCTAAAAGTAAGATATTTCTTAGCTCCATATAGAGGCGATATAGAAGGGATCTCACACCAGATGGATTGGAATTGAAAATAGACTTGGCTCGCCGCTCAACATGAGGAAATGTGGATCTTGAACAGAGCTATCCCTCTTAATCCTTGCCTTGCTCACATGCACTTCTCCTTCTGTCGCACGGCTCCCATCCTCATATTTGTCCTCGTTCCCTTCAATCATCTCGACTAATTCCCCGGCCAAAAGCCACTGATTTACCAATTCCTCCTCTACTGACTGACTGAGTGCTCTCTTTTCTCCTCCATCCCCCCTCTCTCTCTCTCTCTCTCTCTCTCTCTCTCTCTCTCTCTCTCTCTCTCTCTCTCTCTCTCTCCTCTCTCTCTCTCTCTCTCTCAGGGTGCGGGCTGTACAGCTCTGGTGGTTGCCGTGGTAGCCAGGAAGCTGGAGCTCACCAAAGCCGAGAAACACGTACACAACTTCATGATGGACACGCAACTCACCAAGAGGGTAGGCTTGTGTGGTGTGAATGAGAGCTATGATTGTCAAAGAAAGCACATGTTCTCTGCACACACCATGATTGGCACTCCAACAGCACTTTTGTTATTTTGTTACAGTTATTTTGTGAAATCGTCGTATGGCACACAGCCTACTATATTTTCAGATTTGTTCTGGGCTATAAGGAGGTGGTTGAGAGCCCGGTAAAAAGGCTTGTTCTTCTCTCGCCCCTCCTTCACCCTCCAAAACTGCTTCACACCACTATCACTCTGTATTGGTGTGACAGATTGCCGTGTCATTTGAGTGAGTGAAGGCAATAAGAGGTCAACTCTTTCTCGCTCTCTGCTCTGCTCCCTCACTCTCTCCATCTTCTCATTTCCAATCTTTTTTCTCCCACTTGGCTATCCTTCCAGTATTCCCTTTCTCTCTTATTTTTCTTTCTCTGTCATCTTCTCTCATCCCTTTTTCTCGTGCCCTTTCCTTCCAATAGTCCTTGCCCCCTCCGTGCCTCCTGCCTTCCCTTCTCTGCTCCTTTTCAATTTTTCATACGGTTGAAGCCCAAGTTTTAAAAATAGCTCCGATATCAAATATGTAGGGTACATTATGGCAGCAGCGTATCTAGGATATAGTTGACTGAACAGGGCAGATTTATCAATATTTTGAATAAGTGCAGGCAAAATATTTACAGAGAAGCTGAATGGGTTCTCTGTGGAGGCTCCTCTCACCTGAACGCCTGCAGCCTCTGGGCAGAGTGTGTTTTCACAAGACGTTTAACACCTGGTTGTGGTTGTGTGTATCTGTGTGTATTTGCATTTACTTACAGTGTGGAATTCAGCTGACCTCCTGATGAAACTGTTCCCAACTTTAACCACCATTTTAAATTCATTTTAAACAGCATTGATCTTTTAAGGTGGATAGTGTTATAAAATCGTTTATGTAAGTACAAATGTAGTTCTTTTTTTAATGTAATCAATGCTATCAATTGTGGTTCAGTCCATCAACCACTTTGGTGGTGAACCGACAGAATATCTCATCAATTATTACTGGCCATGAGAGTGATGATATTTGATGTTCAGACAATTAGACCTATGACTTTGGAGATTCCTCAACATTTCTTCCACAATCATCAACTGGAAATATTTGGCCCCTCGTGTTTGGTTTAAATCTGCTCTCATGCCATTGATACAAATGGAAACGTTATACCACTCATGGTGTTTTATTTAGCCAGTAACCAGTACAACTGGTTGGTTGGAGTTGTGTTATTGTGTATTGGTTGGTGTGACTGGAAATATTGGCAAGATCAGCAGACTCTGATTTAACATTTTTATTTTTGTATTTCTATTATTATTATAGATCTTTATTGAACAAGGACCATGCATAACAATACATTAAATGACATTTATACATAAGAACATATGTGAATATATCTTAAATCAAATATGTATTCATTTTATCAAATTAGCTACCTCTTTTCCACATGCCCCGGGCAAATGTCTATTGCTCATGAAGTCTTTCATATTTAAAATGGAAAATAATGTTATGTATCTCTCTTTACGTCATTGCATTGATATTTATTGCATAAATATAGATCAAACTGATGGAGATCACCCCGTAGATAAAGACCATACATTTTAAAGTGTATGTCCTCCTCAATCAAGTAAAGTACTATATTGTAACAAAGCCAGTAATCATGTTGTGGAGGCGCCAAACAGCAGTTCTATTCAACACAATGCAGCATGCTGCTTGATGACATTTCCTTCAAAGGGTCTTTGGTTTATGTGGTGGTAATCGTCTTCTGCCCTCTATTACTGAGAGAGCAATGATTGAAGCTGTTGTATGCTCATTGATTTACATGGCTGGGGCCATTCTCTGCCATATCGTCGTAACAAGAGAATACAATCACTCAAGGCTTCATAATGAATAATGCAACGATCGACTTTACATCCTGCTGTCATCGTATGTACACACACACACACACACACACAAAAGCACACCCACTGTTTTGTACTTGGGTGAAATGGTGTTTCCTTCCCTTTGAAGGATTACCAAGAATGTCAATTAAATGTCAATCAGTGTAGCTTATTACCAGTGGCCGCCTGTTGTTTGTAATATCTGTGTTTAATTGACAAGACTGAAATCTTGTGTGGTGCAGAAGACCTTACAGCCTTATCAAGGAAGATGATGTGCTTTGAAAACATTGATCAAAGTTCAATGCACAGGGTTCATTTTAATGCAGTGATCAATTATTACAATTAATTTATTTTTGTATTACATAACAGTAAACTTTGCCGCCATGTCATTTGTACAAACTGTAAAGTCCACTGAGACAAATGTAACATTTGTGATATTGGGCTATATAAATAAACATTGATTGATTGATTGATTGATTGAGTGATGTCGACAATGTGAGTGAGGTTGTAGGCACTCATGTTTTATGTCTGGACTTGTTGTCTTGATGCAGAGTGTTAAAGCGCCTTCACAGGCTTCCGCTCTGGTTGCAGCGGTGTACAGTGGCTCCACAGTATTGGTTCATTCAGAGCACTGCTGAAAGTCCATCTGGTCAGAACATCGCTCTAACGTTCACCGAGCACTCTCAACACGGAGAAACAGGACACACTTACTGTAGGTGCTACGCCAGTTAAGTGGTGTGTCCTTCTTTTTTTCAAGGCACTTTTGAATGCCATTCATTGAAGCAATGGGCCGTGACCGTGTAAATATGGCTGTTTCTGAAGTCACTATTTCTGTTTCAAGCTTCTTCTTCTTCTTTTTTTAAGTCTCGGTTAAAGAAATTGTATTAATTTCTGTAAATTTGCACTCAAAAAGTGTCTTCAGCCTTCACTCTGGACGATTGGTTAAATCAGAGCACTTTTAGAAGTCCCTGCGGCATATTCAGAGCTTCACCCTTTCTGAATAGTGCACTTTGGGCTCCGGCCAAGAAGGAGGTGCTGCAGCGTCTTCCAATGTTTACACCACTAGCCAAATGAGAGCAATCTAACCCCCAAAGATTTCTACTAAGCTATCTTTCACTCCACTTAGTAAAAATAACTCCTCTTCCCACAGCCTTTTAACACATATGCAAAGCCAGATGAATCATTATTAGTGTGGATGTATTGTGACACTCAGTAAATGCATTTACACGTCCCCCTTCTTTAAACCAGATGAACATGAGCGTCCTCTAGCTTTAAATGCAGCCCTGTCTAGATCTGACCTCATTCAGGAGACAAAAATACACATATATAACCAGTGGAAGCTAATTGTAATTTCAATTTCACTGATTTGTTTGTGTTGTGTTTGTGTGCATTTGTGGAGCATGTTTGCGCGTGAGTCTTACTGGGTAGAGGAAGGTCAAAGCAGATAGGGCCACGGGTCGCAGGTGAGGTGGGAGGTTGTTTCCAAGGTAATTAGTTTGTTTGTTTATGTTTTCTGCTCTCCTAGAGAACACCATTGAATCTCTAGCACCACAGCACCTAATTACTAATTACATACATACCGCAGGTCATCAAGGCTCTCCTGGGTTGAAGGGGTCAGGCGCCTCGGCTTTTCCCCTGATGTTTGTCTAGAACTAGATAAATACTTGGGATTTTATGAGAGATCTTCAGAATTGGTTGGGCAGGAGCTGTGTCACTTTGTGTCTGCAGCAAATGTCTTTGTCAATTCTCCGGCCGTAACTTCAAATAAATCTTCAGTGTCTGCCAATCAAGTTCCAGCTCTCCTGTCTTCCATCACAACAGCAAATGAATGGAAAACAATCCAGGATGTTCTTTCCTTTTCAGTATAAGTAACAATGGAAGAGACCAGTTCTAATTTCGATATATCTTTGTGGTATCTTCATTGTTGGGCCCATTTGTATTAGAGAAAGAAAAATGTGATTATTATTATTTTCAGTGTTTGTGTCTGTGATGACATTCCTAAAATATTTCTATTTGTACTGATTGATTTATACTCCACAATATGTCATCGACCATCCAACATGCTGAGATGTAGGAACCCCTTGTTTCAACATATTTTTCAACATATTTCTCTTGTACCTGCCATAAGGTGTGCCACGTAGGAGGCAACCACAACAGATCTTTGACCCAAACCAGCCATATGGCGCCAACATGCAGGCCCAAGAACACACCATATGCTCCGCATATAGCTGCTGCTGCCGTCGTTTGGTTTCTTGTGGAGTATTCTTAGCGGCTTACATGTTTCTGTAAATGGAGTGGCCTCAGTTTCTACTATTACTCCCAGGAGGAGGGAGAAAGAGAATTAAAGAGGGCAGTGGGGAGAATTAACCATATAATCAAATCTAGGCAATATTATCGGTGCCTGTCATTTGCATGCAGAGCAGTCTGCAGGTTTTAAATGAAGGGTGAGGCTTTAGCATCATCTAATTAAATGGCCTGAAGCAGTGCAACAACATGCTGGACAGGTGTTTGAAGTGTGTGTGAACACTTCCACAGTGGGCCGGCCGGAGCGATACACAATGTCATTATTCATCATATTTCACTGCAATGATTAATGAGCTGATAAATAGGATTTGACATATCAATTTACCTATTGACCTGTAGATATGAGGAGTGTTAAATGTGCTCTTCAGTAACCACGCACAAGATAACTAAAGATAAGACATAATGCAGGTACATTTAATTTTTACTGAAAAAAATACAAATCTACCATAAAGAAATTAGAAGATGATGTTGATGTATATAGCCTTGGGCCCACTACCAAGATGATGCCTCTTCTGGATCTTTGCAGCTCTGTCAGGGTCTGTTGTTGCTACATGGATGGGAGCGCTGTAATCCTATTGATACACTGTGAGACGAGGCTCAGAGGGAGGAACATGGGATAGCCGGCTTTAAATCATACAGCAGGCCTAGATTTACATTCAAATCACATTGGTCATGGCCTGTGAACTGAACATACATTATCTTTAAATTAGTGGGGTTTATTAACATGAATTGCCAATCTTATATGTAAACAAGCCGTTATAAGATAGTGATTGTTTTGACTTTCATCAAAAGTGATAGGTGACCCGATCTCCTAATGGGTTTTTGTATATTTCCCAGAATATGTTGGATTAGCTGGTTTCGGTTTGACTTCCTCCGTCATTGAAAACACATCTGCAAGACAGGGCCTCCTACTCTCTTCATCTGTGGCCAATAGGGGTGTAACGGTACACGTACCCGTACCGAAATTATTCGGTACGGGCCCTTCGGTTCGGTACAGGTGTGTACCGAAGTGTACCGAACGAATATAACGTTAAACGTAAAAAATTGAGAACGTGAACAACTTGTTGGAAGTAATCTCAGGTGCTGCGTCGCAGCATTCAGAGTAATTTGCTCACATTGGGTTCAACGCGTCATAGAGTGAGCAAGTCATTTCATTGGATGAGAGGCATACGATGAGAGCTGGTCACAGGGATGCGTTCAAATGTAGTCAGTAATTTGAGGAACTGTCGAAAATTAATGGCGAACGCAGATAAAGTTGAGCTCGAAAATCCTCCAGCATCATTGAAGTCTCCGGTTTGGGAACATTTTGGTTTCGCAGTTACGAACAAGGATGAAGGACAAAGACAGGTGGACCGAACCAAAGCTGTTTGTCGGCATTGTTCAACTAACATTGGTTACGCGGCTGGCAATACATCAAACTTGCACACTCTTGAAAAGGCATCACCCGAACTTGAATATCACCGGTACCAAAAGAAAAAAGACTGAAGTGCAAACCCAACTCCCGCTAGCATGTAAGCCTCCACCACTCGCAGAGAGTTCAGACCGAGCCAAAGCTATTACAAACGCCAAATATCCTTACGGCCCGTCTACACTACAGGCGTCGAAAAAGCTTGAAGCTGGGCGTGTCTGACGGCCCGTCTACACTACAGGCGTCGAAAAAGCTTGAAGCTGGGCGTGTCTGAGGCTTGGCGCTTTCTCGCGCCCAAGGCGACCAACAACCAATCAGGAATCTCCCGCCCGCCCCCAGCATACAAAGCAAAAAAAAGCCCGGTTCTTCTACACTATTGCCAAAATGGATGCCGGTTTTGTAGCAACGGTAGCGTTGGTTTATGCAATGTCTCGCAGGAGGCCACGTATAGTGCGTCGCTGTTGGGTACATACAATACTCAGAAAACAGTTGTTATGCTAAACCACATTGCCCTTCACTGGATGTATAATGAGCTGCACTAAACTACATTTTAGCATTTAAAATACCTAGCCATTCTTTTGCAGTTATTTTGGTAAAGTAACTAAAAAGTAGTAGTGTAACTCATTACATTTCAGAGACAGTAATATTGTAATGTAACTTATTACTTTCAAAAGACAGTAATATGTAATATATTACATTTTGGAAGTAACTTGCCCAACACTGGTCGCAGCATTCAGAGTAATTTGCTCACATTGGGTTCAACGCGTCATAGAGCGAGCAAGTCATTTCATTGGACGAGAGGCATACTAGAGAGCTGGTCACAGTGATGCGTTCAAATTTAGTCAGTAATTTGAGGAAATGGCGAACGCAGATAAAGTTGAGCTAGAAAATCCTCCAGCATCATTGAAGTCTCCGGTTTGGGAACATTTTGGTTTCACAGTTACGTACAAGGATGACAGACAAAGACAGGTGGACCGAACCAAAGCTGTTTGTCCGCATTGTTCAACTAACATTGGTTACGCGGCTGGCAATACATCAAACTTGCACACTCATTTCAAAAGGCATCACCCGAACTTGAATATCACCGGTACCAAAAGAAAAAAGACTGAAGTGCAAACCCAACTCCCACTAGCATTTAATCCTCCACCACTCGCAGAAAGATCAGACCGAGCCAAAGCTATTACAAACGCCAAGTATCCTTATGTTGCCATGTTAGCAAAGCGCTACCTGGCTGTATCTGCTACCTCTGTCCCTAGAGAGAGGGTGTTCTCCACAGCAGGAGACATTGGTAGTGCCAGCAGATCTGCCCTTTCGACAAGTTAATTTTTCTTTAAAAAAACATGAAAATACAATGACAAGCAAGTCATAATGTCAAGCTGGCTGCTTAGGTGCTAGTACAGTACAGTTCAAATACAGATTATTTCAGTTCATCGAAAAGCTGCACCTTAATGTTTATTTTATTATATTTTGTATTTATTTGAGTGAATATTCACAGTTTAATAATAATTAAAAACCCAAAACTAATAGTTTATGTTTTGTGAGTACTAATAGCCTACAGTAAAGTTCAAATACAGATTATTTCAGTTCATCGAAATGCTGCACCTTAATGTTTATTTTATTATATTTTGTATTTATTTGAGTGAATACATTATTCACAGTTTAATAATAATAAAAAAAAAATATATATATATGTTTTGTTTTGTGAAAACAAATTCTGCTGTACCGAAAACGTACCGAACCGAACCGTGACCAAAAAACCGAGGTACGTACCGAACCGAAATGTTTGTGAACCGTTACACCCCTAGTGGCCAATAGTGTGTTTGTATAGATGTGTTTATGTGTAGGCGTGTATGTGTGCGAGCAGTCCTTGACTGCGGTGGATAGGGGCTGATTAGCCAAGCTGCCGGGGTCTTTTGTGCTCCTCGGACGGGTGTATAATTGTTCTTTGTTCAGTGCTCGGCATCCCTTTGAAGTCTCTCATTCATGTTATGTCCTTACAGATTCCCTCTCCCTTCTCAATGGTATCCACCCGCGTTATAATTTTTTCTGGGTGTCAGAACCCCTGTGTTTTAATAACATAGCAACGTACAGAGATGTTCAGAATGTGAACATTACAACAGATACGGATACAAATGTATGTTACTGAATCCTTATTCTAGTCCAAATTGATCTGAAGCCTAAACATTTAAACAAGTCTTTTATTAAATCACATCAATCTTACATTAAGATGGTCCGTATAACCTTATAATAATAATAATAATCTTGTTATTATTTCTGATGGCTGTTAGGCTTGACCATGAGTGAGCATCATTACGTAGGCTATTTCTCTATTATGTCTCTACTGCAGGGATGGGGATTGCCTTTGACAGCTCGTTTAAGAGCAGCAACTCATTATGCCATTGTTTCTTTCAGTTGCTGTCATAATTAAATGGAAGATCACTGGTTTTAATGTGCATCGACACTGTAGTGCATTACTTCTAACCAGCTGAGATGATGCAGCCCATTTTAGTTAGTCTAACATATTATGTGGTGTATAGACAGACCGAGAGGGGAGAGAAGTGTGTGAGGGGGAGACTCCTGTTGGTTCTCATTGCCTAAACTCCCAAAGGAGAGAGCTGTTTATGCGTGCATGAAAAGCATTAGCAAGGAAGCCAGTGTGTAAACAGAGAGAAGGAGGGCAGATTAATGCGATTAATCGCATGATTGTCCATAGTTAATCGCGATTAATCGCACATTTTTTATCTGTTCTAGATGGATATTTTTCAAGTTTTTAATACTCTTATCAACATATTCAATTCAACCTGGAACCTCTCTCATACAATACAAAGTGTGGTGTGGGTGTGTGTGTGTGTGTGTGTGTGTGTGTGTGTGTGTGTGTGTGTGTGTGTGTGTTGTGTGTGTGTGTGTGTGTGTGTGTGTGTGTGTGTGTGTGTGTGTGTGATGGATCGTTGGAGCTATGTGCAGCTCAAGGCATATATGCTCGAACGGGAGCTGCCTGGACGCTGCAATCATGTTGCGCACACTATCAGTGCTGAGTCGTGTGCTGACTTTTCGTACAATGTCCCACTGTCTGGCTTCCTGCATAAAGTCAAGTGCTCGGCGCAGTTGTCGGTGAAATGTCGCTCCTGTTTTCATTGAAACAGCTCCTTATATCCGTTAGCGCAGCTAGCTAGCACTAGATGCTAACAACAACAACAACACGTAAGGTGTGCCTCGTTCGCGCCACACATACACACACCCTCCCGGTCCTCCCGATGGCCAGTAGTGCCTGCCGGTGAGCGTGGAAGTGTGGTCTGCCGCAAGCGGACGGCAGGAGCGGGGCTGTCAGCATCAGCTTGTAGATGGTATTTTAAACTCGATGCGCTCTGAAACTACGGGGCGGCCGAGGACAAAAAATACACATGCGTTAATCGCGTTAAAATAATTAGTGGCGTTAATAATTTTTTTGCGTTAACTTGACAGCCCTAGTAATAATATTATTTAATATTTCACAGGCAGACAATGGAGAATACAGTGGGCTCTGTTCTCCTGTACAATAGCTACAAACCTGTTTGAAGGAGAAAGGTTTGGTTCCCAGGTTTGCTTAGCCACTGGGCTACCTGTTGCCTGCTTCTGTTGCCAAGGGCTACCTGTTACTAACAATGTGTGTGTCTGTGTGTTTATTGTCTGCGAGCAGATAAAGAATGCAGCGGCCAACGTGCTGAGGGAAACCTGGCTCATCTACAAATCTACCAAGCTGATGAAGAAGATCGACCACTCCAGAGTCCGCAAACATCAGCGGAAGTTCCTCCAGGCCATACATCAGTAAGAGCACACATTACATCCACCACACACACACACACACTCACACACATGCGCACACACACATCTGTGCTGCTCAGCTGATGACGCCTTTGAAATCATCTGTACTTTTTATCCACCCACAAGTTGAATGAATGAATCCCTTCACACACACAAACACACACACACACACACACACACACACATACACACGCACACACACACAAACACATGCACACACACACACATACAATGAATCATCATCTACTAAAGGTCAGGTTCATTCTAGGCAGGTATAGTTGTGGATAATCAATGCATTGTGTACGATTCGAAACACTCTTATCGTCATATCATCGCTACTTAGAGATGTTGTTATAGAAACAAATTTATGCAGCAGAACTTAATTGTGCGTTGTAATTCTTCCTTAGTGTAGTTGTTTTTCTGAAAGGCCACAAGGGTAGTTGTCTTGTTAAAGGTTGTTTTCCTCAAAGCTTTTTGTTTATCCTCTGTCTAGCATCACAATTAGGCATCCCTTTGCTCTTTTGATCTTCAATAGTTCAGCCTAGACCTGAGAACATATAACAAGTTCCTTCAAAAGCCAGAGTCAAAAGACTCTTTTAATTGTGACAAGAAAGTCCAATCCTGTGAATTCTAAATATGAATCTGATTCTGTGAACACAGTAACAAAGTGATTTAAGGAAAGAAGTTCATGCTGAGGTGCAGCCTCATAAAATCCCTCTGCACTTCATTATAATTGAGGAAGCCGGAGGGGATATTTTATGAAAACAAAGATTAGACCCTCAGTTCCCTTATTATTTTATTGTGTTTTGAGAGTTGGCCAAGTGTTATTTTTAATTGTACTGAAGAAATTTGATTTATTTTTATTTTATCTAATTTTATGCTATTGTTATATTCCCATAGGCTTTATTTTCTGTTCGCTTCCTCTAGAGCTTAAAGGGACCGTTCACCCCAAAAAAATGTCCCTCTTAGCTGTAATGCTATTCATCAATTTAGTTTCGTAAATAAATGTTGTTCCTTATTTATTTTGGGGGCTCTGAGCAACACTACTCAAATTGAAAATAGCAGGTAAGAGAAAGAATATGGGTTTTTTGATTTGTACTGTCTCTTTAATGTCTTCGTCTTATTCCAACATAACATGTATGCAGACTTTCCCCTGCTTACAACATGACAGTGTTTCAGAGCACACTGTGTTTGTACATTTGAATTCAGCGACACACTGCAGGTAGAAATGAGGCTGAATTAGGCAAGGTGACCGCTTGTTGTCTGGACCCGGAGGGATTAGCTCTCTGGACCGACCACTGTGTACCTACTGGGTTTCAAACTTGTGTGTGTGTATTTAATATGTGTGTATCTGTTTGCAGATTACGCAGTGTGAAAATGGAGCAGAGGAAACTCAGTGATCAGGCCAACACACTAGTGGACCTCTCAAAGGTGAGTCACACACACACACACACACACACACACACACACACACACACACACACACACACACACACACACACACACACATCTGTGGACATCCACTTCACAGACACATAACAATTGAACGAGGGCTAGTAACCTATACCAAACATACACCTGCCTCCCCCCCAATAAACAATATTTGGATACATTCCTCCGTTTCGATGATGACCTGCTCATTTCCATGGCTTTGCGTCTCTTAGCAACCGAAACAAGTGTTAAAACAGAAATGACTGAGTGAGAGAGCGAGTAGGAAATGAGAAAAGGGAGGGGGGTGCTCGTGTGTGTGTGTGTGTGTGTGTGTGTGTGTGTGTGTGTGTGTGTGTGTGTGTGTGTGTGTGTGTGTGTGTGTGTGTGTGTGTGTGTGTGTGTGTGTGTGTGTGTGTGTGGAGAGAGAGAGGGAAAGAAGGTCGGGCGTGTGTGTGTGTGTGTGTGTGTGTGTGTGTGTGTGTGTGTGTGTGTGTGTGTGTGTGTGTGTGTGTGTGTGTGGAGAGAGAGAGGGAAAGAAGGTCGAGCGTGTGTGTGTGTGTGTGTGTGTGTGTGTGTGCGTGTGTGTGTGGAGAGAGAGAGAGGGAAAGAAGGTCGAGCGTGTGTGTGTGTGTGTGTGTGTGTGTGTGTGTGTGTGTGTGTGTGTGTGTGTGTGTGTGTGTGTGTGTGTGTGTGTGTGTGTGTGTGTGTGTGTGTGTGTGTGTGTGTGTGTGTGTGAGGGGAGAGAGATAGGGAATAAAGAGGGAATTGTGTCTTCCTAAGGAATAATGCCTTTAGCACAAAATATCTTTGGCCAATTGTGCATTTACCATGGTTACGGAGGCCATGATGTGCAAGGCAGGGACACTCTGTCGCCACGCTTTCATTCCCTGTTTCCTCTCTTACTTCACAATGTTAGAAGGTTCAAGGTTCTTTATTTGTCATACGAACATAGCTACAGAGTAGTTATGTCGATGAAAATCTTAGATCACAGGCTTCTCCAACAGTGCAACACAATAATACAGAAAAACAGAAAAATAAAGTGCAAGTAAATATTAAAAAGTAAAAAGTACGCCCACATGGAGACTTTCCTCGAGCCTCTCCTTCAGCCCAGCTTCTACTCCCTCTTGGAAATGTTTTACTCAATCCTCCCGAGGCCCAGGCTTGTCCTCTTTTCTATTTGACTTCACTCTCTAAACCCCCTTTGCTGTCTCTTCTCATTCGGTCCAGATTGTTTTCTTTAAACAAGCTTTAATAAAATAGCCCTCGTAATACCCCTGTTTACATATTAGAAATCTGTCTTCAAAGTACTCTGTGCTCACTGAGTCGTCTCTGCTCTCCTCTCACAGATGCAGAGCGTCATGTATGAGCTCATGTCGGAGCTCAACGACCGCAGTGAGGACTTGGAGCGCCAGATGCTGTCCCTGGAGTCGCGGGTGGAGCAGCTCACCGCCGGCTTCAACACCCTGCCGGCCCACCTCTCGGCCACCCTCAGCGCTCAGCATGCCGCCCTGGTGCATTTGCTTCGAGAGAGGGATTCAAGGGACTGGAGAGGCGGAGGTGGTGGAGCAGGTGCCGTTGTCCCGCTGTCCCCAGCTGTGTCTGTAACTGCTGCTCCACCTTCACCAGTACGGGTTTCGCCTCCAGCACCGCCCCCATACCAAGTCCCCACTTTGGCCTTGGAGTCCCCTCTGACACCCCCACCTCACAGCCCCGAGGGGAGCCTGGAGGCGAGTCCCAACACCAACACCTGCACTTCTAGCTGCTGAGACAGCTCTGAGGACCAGGAGAGGATTTACCTGGAGAGAAAACTGGGAGAGAGTAGGGGGGAGGCTGTGCTAGTCCGCTTACTTCAGATTAAAAGGAGAGGAACATGGAGGGAGGAGGAGAGAAATTGGAGGTGATCCTCTGAAACCAACGCTCCATGAAGGAGGGATGAAGACAGAACTATGAGAAGAAATAATGGGATTAAGATGGAGAGTCAGGATGAATGATGAGACATCTTAGGGACTTTGGGGCGCTTTCCTTGAAGGAGGAAGGAGAAGAAAAATGGAGATAAAATGGAGACGCTAAAAGGTGTGAGGGGGAGGAAGGATGTCAAGAGGGTGAGAAATGGAGGAAGAGAGGATGTGGAAGGGGAAGGAGAGGGGAGGAGAAATAAGAAGAAGAATTATATGAACTCCAAGCTCCTAAATGGAATCCACTCCAATTACTGAAAAGGGCCTTTATTCTCTCTCTATCTCTGTCTTTTTCTCTCTCTCTCTCTTTCCTCCCCCCTCCCAATATCTCTCTCCCTTCATCAGGAATTAATGACCATGACTTTTTATCCTTATGATGTATTTTCTATCTGAATGCTAATTGTGTGTTAACGAGCATCCCTTTAACAGAAGGTTCGATCAATACGACCGTGATATTAAAAATAAAATAGTGGCATGTACCGCACACACACACACACACAGGCACACACTTGTGCACAACTTATATCTGCGCATTATCCACAGGAAACATGTGAACACAGCACAAACATAAAAACACAATCTTTAACAAAGCTGGCCCTTTATACTATTGCACAAAGAAATGTTGTGCTGTTGCCAACAGGATGATATTAAAGCCTATACTGCCAAACACTCAACGCACTGTCAATCTCCACAGAGCACTGCCAAGTAATGTAGACACACTGTAAAAAAAATTCATCCAAATGACTTGTCTTGAGTGGGTGTGAGCTAATGCAGTAGTTTAGACTTACATTGCATAGTTGTGACATTTTAACTACTCAGATGGGAGAATCATAAACATTCACTGAACCACACAAATCACAGATGAGGTTGAAATAAGTAGGTATGACTATGAGTCACCATAATGTCTGCTTGTGACAAGAAGACATTCACAGATCATAAAATAACCGAACACAACTACAGCAGGACTTTATTACTGCATTTATTGAATTACACATTAAGCTGAACTGATTTTACATGTGCTTGTAGGTTTATTGTTCTTAACTAACACTTTTAAGGGTTTGTTTCGTTTTATATCTGTGAACATTTCTTATGAGCTCCAGAAAATTGATAATTTATAGTTGAATTAAGTGCATTAATATAGGGATGTTTTTTGGAGGAAAAAGTAGATTGTAACACAAACATTTATTAAACTGTCTTTTCAATCTGGTTCATTAGTTTTGAAGAAAAAATAACTATACAAAACCGAGCTTTGCACAAACATAATGCTCCATGTTTGGTGATTGTTTTTGCAGACAGGTGAACTAAAATCAAAACTTTATTATTCATCAATAATGAATTATCTGTTTTTTGTCTGATGTCAGTGGAGTCAGATTGACTGAGATGCTGTATTTATTATTTGTCTTTCATTCTTTAGATATATTTATGCTTAGAATGACTAATCTTTAGATTTTTACATTAGAGATTTAATTAAAAATTGTTAAGCTATGTGATTAGAAGTTGATGTGATACATATTTTTCACAGTGTACGGTTGTGTGTAACACCCTTCATGAAGGGAAGAAGAAGAAATGTCTTACTACCATTCTTTCTTCAGGCTCGCTGCCCCAAAACGACACACTGTTATCATGAATGTATTCTATGTAAAGAAATACACTCAAAACACTCGCTTGCTCGATCACTTAAACTGCCGTGCAGACACAGGAACAGACACCAACACGCACGCACACACAGATATACACACACCTCGACAACCAAAGTGCTCTCTCTTAAATGGACTTCAATAAGAGGCAGGGAACGCTGCTGTCACTGGGGACAAAAGATAGCAGGAGGCGTTGCAGATATCTAGACAATATTCCTGAGGGAATAACTGAAAATCTGGGCATGGACTTGTTAAAGTGCTGTACATGGACTGCTCTTCACTGCTTTAAAACAGATCAAGGTGGACTATGGATAAACACAAGGGAACACAAATAAACCTTACAAAGGATAAATGGCCATGAAGGAACAGCTGTATGAAATTAAAAAACATAAAAAGAAAGAATTATTATGGTGTGAAGGGAAAAGAGACAAGCCTACTCTTCATTGGAAACAATATGAAACTGTCTTATGGCGACATGCTGTGGCCGGAATACTGAATTACATACGCTTGGAATATTGTATAGTATGCTGTTAACGAAATCTAGCTTTGTATTGCTTAGTCCTTTTCTACCATTATGATTACACGCAGTTATAGCTGATATATAATATTACTAAACTATAGTATTCTTCTCATTCGTAATGACAATTCTGATATGTACAACAATACGTTAAATAATTATGAACAAGGAAAGTGCCCTTTAAGGTTGAAATTATTTTGTAATTTTTATTTTATCAGAGAGAATTAATAAAGTATATATCTATAACATTACAGCTTCCATGTTTTCTGTGTCGCTGTTTTTTGTTAGTTCTTCCTTTTTTTATTTTGGATGCTACGGGACTCAGTGATTATTTAGAAAAATAAAGCAACCCATCTTCACATCTAAAACAAAGGACGACCCGCAACAAATTCATTTTAAAGTTGCTACAGGCTATTTGACTTATTTTGTAAAACAAACATATTCTTATAGCCTACTTCACTGAAAGGTTGTTTTGACCAACGAATTTCTGAAGTATGCTAATTCTGTTTCAGATGCTCGTCCTCTCAGCGATATTTGGAGATAACCCCACGGAAAGTTGGCTTATATCCAAGTAGGTTGTGTTTTTTTTAATAAGATTTGAATAAGTTACGTTTTATTTTGTAAACTGTTTTACTGTCACACCAGTGACGGCTGGTGATAAAAAAAATTGGGTGGGGCGCAAAAAAAAAAAGATCTACAACACCCCTGTAATGTCGAAGGAAATTGATTGTGATTCATGGACGCTCCGGTTGTAAGCTCGTCCTCGATCACTTGCCTGCTGATGAATTTTTAAATCGGGTCGGTCCGGACCAAGCTCCTCTATTATCTTTTTTTCTTCCAGTGGACGCCTTGTGAAAGGGTGTTTTTGTAAAGAAAAAACTGAATTTTCTGCGGCCGCACTTGAATTTGCCATGACATTATCATCCAGAAACCTAATGGCGAGTGTGAACATAAAAGACAGCGTCATGGCCCAATCACATCAGGTCAAAGATCATGAAAACAATACAGATTTGCTGCCAATAAAAGTGGGAGGGTCTGGGGGGCGCAGAGAGCTGCGCCCCGTGGGAAAATCTGAAGCCGCCAATCAGCGAGCAGCTTTTGGTCACCTGCTTACCAAAAGTTTAACGACTTCCATTCGCTCTCATTTGGCCGGCGTCCCTCAACCAGGAAGTATGTATTCTACGGAGCCCCCTAGGGGACATGGAGAAGAAGAAAAAAATTTTAAATAAAATGTTTTGCGAGATATCGCAAAACCTTTGCGAGATCTCGCAATACTTTTGCGAGATCTCGCAAAACCCCGTTGCAGTTTGTAGACGGTCCCAAAGCACTCCTCTCCCTCCTTCAGCTGCGGATTGTGACCAATTCTTGATGTTTAGCTCGGATGACGGCGCGTATCGAACTGTTCTGATAAAAACGACTCTGTAGCTCGTTGTCTACCTTGCTATGATTGTAAAGTCATGTTGTTTGTATTTTTACAACGTTATGTTCATGAGTTATTGATCCGCGAAATTCGAAACTGTCAATAACTCAGCTCAGAGGAACGTGCATGTCCCCTCGCTCTGAGTGTTTTCTTGAGGTGTCTTCACTTATGTGAAACCCTTTATATATACAGTCTATGTGTGAAACCCGTGCTATTGCCAAGCACTGATGTTATATCTTTATATTTAAGGCCAAGCTCAAAGTAAAATCGATGAACCACTCCATTGTTGTGGTGTCTGTGTTGCCGTAGCAGCCGAACTGACCAGGAAGTACTAAATGAAAAGTATTGCGAGATCTCGCAAAGGGGTTTTGCAGCAAAGGTTTTGCGATATCTCGCAAAGGTTTTGCGATATCTCGCAAAACATTTTTTTTTTTTTCTGTTCAAATTATTTATTTTTTTCTTCTCCATGTCCCCTAGGGGGCTCCATAGTATTCACACAAAAATACCCAAAATGCAAAAAACATTAATAGCTAAGGTAAAGTATGATAGGCTACTACATGAAGTAGCATTTTGTAAATGTGAGCAGGTGTTTGAGTGCTTTACTCTTTGTTTTCAAAGTAGATTCCTTGATTTAGTGTGTCAGTAATACTCACATGTTGCCTACCTGTGCAACAATAGGATTAAAAAGTCATATTGTGCTACATTTAATACAATGGCTGAATTTGCTAAACCTACAGTCTATGGGCTAAACGGAACTGTTCTTAATTAAATCCTTGCTTAAGTTATTATGCCAGACATGTCTGTGGTAACAACCTTTTAGGTCCCTAATTTAGTCATAGCCGACTGCAAAATGTTCCTATTTTCCTTTTTTTCTGCAAATTAAATAAATTGAATTGTTTCTTATCAAAAAATGATGCATTTATAGAGCATAAGATTGTTTGATTTAGGATCTTGAAACAAACATCACTGTTGTAAAGACATCGCTGTTCAGAATATTCCCAAATAATCTACACAAATTCTTTATATTTATCTGCTCACTGGCCATACCTCATGATGTAAAAGAAATAAGTTACATCCAATATATTGAACAGGTTGTTATCTGTTTTACCTTCCTTTTTTCTTGCTGATAGTTGAGTCAATGCTATTTGTTTTTAATCACCTTCTCATTAGTCTTCACACTAGCGTTTGTCCCAAAGGTGATCATGTAATAATCTTAGAGCTTATCATGTGTAAATCTGTTCACATAAGCATGAAGGCAGTCACAGTATTGATAGCATCACGGCTTGAACAGGAGAAATTGATTATCATTTTTTCATAAAACAGGGATCATGAACCCAGCCCATTGTGTGTATAGCCCCGGGTGAAAATAAAGCAGAGTTACAGAGGTGTGAAAGGCAGGCAGCCAGAGGCAGTGTTCTGCCCAGGGCACAGCAGATGTGATGAGCTTGTTATCTGTCTTATTTACTGGCTGGTGCGAAGTGCTCCCGGGGCGTTCATCATCTCTCCCGTGCATTTTCATGATTGTGCTCTGTAATTTTAAGGCCCGAGGTAGTACTTTTTTACTACTTTGCTCTGCTTCTCTCTTTATATCTCCACATGTCTCTCAGTCCACTCTTATTTTCTCAGGAATCCCATTTAGTATTTCAGGATTGCTGTTTGATCAAAGGATAGCACATGACCCAAAGAAAATATAAATTTCGCATAGCTTTTTATTCATAATCCAGTCCAATTTAACCAAAAGATTATGACTGCAAGAACATTTTGTTACGCAACAACAAGCAAAAGCAAGAAATGGACAAAAAGAAAAGTCAAAACAAGACATTTTAATAAATGTAAATTAGATGCATTATTAGAATAAACATAGACAATATATTTGCAGGTTCTATTGAGTCCTTTATCATACTGAATGACCCGTAGCATTAAAGGCGACCATTTTTCAAAGGACCTCGTTTTTTGGAAATGAATAAGAGGTGGTTTGTCCACTAATCAGAATCTACAAATTCAAAAAACACTATTTGTCCCCAAGGGCCAATTTGTATAGCTTGCAAGACTTGCACATTAAAAGTAAACACAATATAAGACAAAATTGCAAAACAACTTAAAAAAGCTTTTTGTTTTTTTTATCAAAAAATGCATGCAGGTCAGGTTAGTGCCTCATGTTGATTCAAACCCTAATTTTCCCTATTAGGCCCTGGCTTATGAATGGCATTGCATAGTGTTGCCATGTGGTTCTGCAAATGGCTGAAAGATATTGTAATGTAAATGCAAACCGTTTAGAAAATCACAACATGCTTCCAATATGAGATGTTGTGCAATGGAAATGAAATGAAACAAAACCAGCTATTTCTTATTTGAAGTTGTATAGTCTCCTTCCCAACTGACTGCCCATATCTCTACAGAGACAGATAAGTCTACACAGATTTTTTTTCCCATCATACACTGAACAAAAATATAAATGCAACACTTTTGTTTTTGCTCCCATTGTTCATGAGATGAACTCAAAGATCTAAAACATTTTCTATATACACAAAATAACCATTTATCTCAAATATTGTTCACAAATCTGAAAAAATCTGTGATAGTGAGCACTTCTCCTTTGCCAAGATAATCCATCCCACCTCACAGGTGTGGCATATCAAGATGCTGTTTAGACAGCATGATTATTGCACAGGTGTGCCTTAGGCTGGCCACAATAAAAGGCCACTCTGAAATGTTCAGTTTTATCACACAGCACAATGCCACAGATGTGGCAAGTTTTGAGGGAGCGTGCAATTGGCATGCTGACAGCAGGAATGTCCACCAGAGCTGTTGCCCGCAAATTGAATGTTAATTTCTCTACCATAAGCCGTCTCCAAAGGCGTTTCAGAGAATTTGGCAGTACATCCAACCGGCCTCACAACCACAGACCAAGTGTAACCACACCAGCCCAGGACCTCCACATCCAGCATGTTCACCTCCAAGATCGTCTGAGACCAGCCACTCGGACAGCTGCTGCAACAATCGGTTTGCATAACCAAAGAATTTCTGCACAAACTGTCAGAAACCGTCTCAGGGAAGCTCATCTGCATGCTCGTCGTCCTCATCGGGGTCTCGACCTGACTCCGGTTCGTCGTCGTCACCGACTTGATTGGGGAAATGCTCACATTCGATGGCGTCTGGCACGTTGGAGAGGTGTTCTCTTCATGGATGAATCCCGGTTTTCACTGTTCAGGGCAGATGGCAGACAGCGTGTGTGGCGTCGTGTGGGTGAGCGGTTTTCTGTTGTCAATGTTGTGAATCGAGTGGCCCATGGTGGTGGTGGGGTTATGGTATGGGCAGGCATATGTTATGGAGGACGAACACAGGTGCATTTTATTGATGGCATTGTGAATGCACAGAGATACCGTGACGAGATCCTGAAGCCCATTGTTGTGCCATTCATCCACGACCATCACCTCATGTTGCAGCATGATAATGCACGGCCCCATGTTGCAAGGATCTGTACGCAATTCCTGGAGGCTGAAAACATCCCAGTTCTTGCATGGCCAGCATAATCACCGGACATGTCACCCATTGAACATGTTTGGGATTCTCTGGATCGGCGTATACGACAGTGTGTTCCAGTTCCTGCCAATATCCAGCAACTTCGCACAGCCATTGAAGAGGAGTGGACCAACATTCCACAGGCCACAATCAACAACCTGATCAACTCTATGCGAAGGAGATGTGTTGCACTGCGTGAGGCAAATGGTGGTCACACCAGATACTGACTGGTTTTCGGACCCCCCCGGACCCCCCCAATAAAGCAAAACTGCACGTTTCAGAGTGGCCTTTTATTGTGGCCAGCCTAAGGCACACCTGTGCAATAATCATGCTGTCTAATCAGCATCTTGATATGCCACACCTGTGAGGTGGGATGGATTATCTCGGCAAAGGAGAAGTGCTCACTATCACAGATTTTTTCAGATTTGTGAACAATATTTGAGATAAATGGTTATTTTGTGTATATAGAAAATGTTTTAGATCTTTGAGTTCATCTCATGAAAAATGGGAGCAAAAACAAAAGTGTTGCATTTATATTTTTGTTCAGTGTAGTATACATCCAAATGCTTAATGTTCTTCTATTATTTTTCTAACGGTTCTTGTGACTTTTTGTAAAGACATTCCTTAGGGAATTTGTATTGAATAAATTGTCCTTGCCTCTGGGTTGAGCCTTAACCCAACTTTATTAAAATGACTTAATCATTTGAATCATAAACCTCTAAGCTAAGGAGGTGACGACAGTTTGACCATGTCTTTTTTGGAGGAAATGCATCGCTTGCATGCACAAAGCCTTCAACCACACAGAGGTGTATTTTCCTCATCATTTTCTCCAGACCTGGTTGAATCTGCTAAAATGCATGCTGCTTTGTCTGCTCAGTCGAGTGATGCTGCGTTTTTGGCAAATAAATGAACCCCATACCTGTATTTGTGAAAATTTGTTTTTTTCGGAATGCATCTGGGCAGCTTTTTCAGTGGAAGAGGAGGCTGCCAGGTGGAAGCTGGAAGTCAGCCACCATTGTTATTATGACTACACTGTCCACGATCATGTGTTACACCTGTCGACTGTTGTCATCATAACAACGGACCGGCACAAATGTCACCCGGGCTCTGTCAGGGGGAAACCGTTTCCATCGCAACAGGATCTTTGATCTCTGACTCCTCTTTGTGCCGACTGAGTGGTGTACTTAATGCTACCAACGAAACATGATGTCAGGGAACAGCCAACACACACACACATACACATTATTGTTAACTCTCCCTCCCTTTTCATACCAGTGAAACCCTCTGATGACCCAACCAGTCACAGTTCACCAGGAAGTGGAGATCTATGACCCCACCATACTAATGCCCTATGCTGTTTCCCTGGCAACCAGAGGGACAGATTTACAACACTTTCATGTCGGTATGATCGTGCATACATGTGTGTATTTATGTGTGTATGACGACAGGGTTTAGAAACGGAATTGCATTCAGGAAGATTGTATTTGGTGTGCGCTTGTGTACTATTATGAGGAGATAGAAACGGGGAAGCAGCATTACAAGATGGTTAGAAAGTGACAGTGATGTTGTGATGATAAAAGGAAAAATAATAGCGGAGAAATGCTGGGCCAGATGCGATTCACTAAGCAGATGGATTTAACCCTCAACACGCCACCACAGGATACTGAGGGTTAGACACACACAGTTGGAGTCACGGGCCGTTTCTCAGGCCGTTTCTCAATCGCGAGGATTTTGGCTTCCAAGCCAATATTTCAAGGATGCTACGTCATCGAGTGCCGCCGAAGGACTGTTCCAATCTCCAGCCAGCGACGTGCAGTCAGGGGAGGCAGGGGAGGCAGAGCCTCACCTGTCATACTCATAGACTGGCCATACTACAATGTAACGGAAAAACAACTAAAGAAAAACTAAATAGTCATAATAAAATGTCTCCACTGATCTGTGTTGTAAGTGTGATTTCTGTATGATTCTAATCGCTTTTTATAGTCAAAATCAGCAAATTTGCCGAGCTCCGCTACAACTACGGGTAGCGATGAGAAGTGAGGCAGGGACGAGCTCTGCCTCACGTAAGCCCACAGTAACTTGCTGGAGCGCGGGCACTAATTTAACGCGGGCACTTATTTTGTGAGCGCGCTCAAGCCAGTTACTGTGTGGTAAAGTGAGGCACAGATGAGCTCTGCCTCACCTCAAAATGCGTCACCTCACAGAAACTGTCTAGAAAGCGGGCACTAAGCGCATGCCTGTTACCATCTCACTGTAGGTCACCAATGTAATGTTTGTAGATCCCTTTATTACATTTATCCTCGCCATCCATAGTCTCTAAATAACTTATTTCACGTATATGATATTTAGGCTCGCCGTACAACGGCAATGAAAAAAGCACCAGGGGAGGCAGCCATAACCTCTGCCGCACAGGTCCTTGTTGCTACTGTTATTCTACGCAGAGACGGTAGACCAGACGCAAACAACAAACTAGACTTTTGAAACTAGAGGAAGATAAGGAGGACTTTTACAAAAAAGTAATAGAGATTGTTGTCCTTGTCCAGAAGGATAGCATGGACTTCATCTTCAAGTCAAGGTAAGACCACATTGGTAATGAAAATTGGATCTTACTAAGAAAGAACAATCCAATATTTAGATTGTGGGTATCCTTTTGTTGAACGGTCTGTTTAAAATGAATCGAAACATCAGACCAAAAAAGCCATGAACCTCACCGCACGCACGTCACTGTCTCCAGCAGTGACGTGCGGTGAGGTTCATGGCTGGTGAGGCACTGACTCTTTCAGAGTCAGATTTACAAATATTATATTCTGACCTTAATCGAAATATTCTGTTATTTTCAAAAGCTTTTTTGGTCTGATGTTTCGATTCATTTCAAACAGACCGTTCAACAAAAGGATACCCACAATCTAAATATTGGATTGTTCTTTCTTAGTAAGAACCAATTTTCATTACAAATGTGGTCTTACCTTGACTTGAAGATGAAGTCCATGCTATCCTTCTGGACAACAATCTCTATTACTTTTTTGTAAAAGTCCTCCTTATCTTCCTCTAGTTTCAAAAGTCTAGTTTGTTGTTCGCGTCTACCGTCTCTGCGTAGAATAACAGTAGCAACAAGGACCTGTGGGCTCACGTGCGCCCCCTTCAGTGCGGCAGAGGTTATGGCTGCCTCCCCTGGTGCTTTTTTCATTGCCGTTGTATGATGAGACCAGCGAGCCTAAATATCATATATACGTGAAATAAGTTATTTAGAGACTATGGATGGCGAGGATACATGTAATAAAGGGATCTACAAACATTACATTGGTGACCTACAGTGAGATGGTAACAGGCATGCGCTTAGTGCCCGCTTTCCAGCCAGTTTCTGTGGGGTGACGCATTCTGAGGTGAGGCAGAGCTCATCTGTGCCTCACCTTACCACACAGTAACTGGCTTGAGCACGCTCACAAAATAAGTGCCCGTGCTAAATTAGTGCCCGCGCTCCAGCAAGTTACTGTGGGCTTACGTGAGGCAGAGCTCGTCCCTGCCTCACTCCTCATCGCTACCCATGTAGTTGTAGCGGAGCTCGGCAAATTTGCTGATTTTGACTATAAAAAGCGATTGGAATCATACATAAATCACATTTACAACACAGATCAGTGGAGACATTTTATTATTATTACTATTTAGTTTTTCTTTAGTTGTTTTTCCGTTACATTGTAGTATGGCCAGTCTATGAGTATGACAGGTGAGGCTCTGCCTCCCCTGACTGCACGTCGCTGGTCTCCAGCATACTTGAAATTCCACCGAGGCCGCGTCATTCTTTCACACACAGTGACGTCACGAGCTACCCACAATGCAACGCGCCATATATATATATATATATAAATACGCCATTTTCCTGCAGGTGCAAATATCCTGGAGGTGCAAATATAAACAGCTAGCTAACGTTGCCAGGCAGAGCGCACTAGGTTTTTTTTCTGAATTAACGACCGAAGAAATCGCTGCATGTCTTCGGATTACATCTCTGGACTTGAGGGGTGTGCTCTAGGTCGTTACCAGCGTAAACTAGAGCTGTGTGGGTTGTCGGATTGCCTTTACAGACTGCCTGCAGATGTATGGAAAAACGACCCTCGAAAGTGGCCTTCGTCGATTTTGGCTGCATCTACGTCTAATTTCTGGAAACACCAGGTGAATACCCCACTTGTCACAATAATATTATCATGCCATTGCATATATGTGGTATTTTAGAGTTGACTAGATATTGATTAAGGCAATAGACTATGATATTCAGTACAGGAAGCTTAGCAACACCTAGACGGTGTAGCCTACGGCTAAACCCTCGGCCTGCTTGCACCTCGCGTAAAATGGCGGATACCGGAAGTATGGTGTCGCCCTCGGCCCAATACCCGTATGTGTGTGTGAAAGAATTGGGGGTAATTTCGAGGCTGCACATGGGTAGACTTTGCGTCCTTAAAATCCCCGCAATGCTTTGCGCACGGACCAATTTCAAAAACCCTTGCGGAGAATGGCTGAACCGACGCAGCACACATTTAAATGTAAGTATGTAGTGGCGTAGAACATGTGTTGGTAAATATATTACTTTGTTACATTTGTTTGTTATCACCAAAAATGTGTCCTGTGAAAGTAAAGCAAGTTCATAATTAGATAGACATCGTGAGGTATTTATTTTCGGTACAGTTTATGTTGAAACCGTTAGAGAGAGTGGCACACTTGTTAGTCTGTTCCATACTTCCTCGTTTTCCGAAGCCGTGGCTAAGTTGGAAGCATACTGGCTTCGTTTCTGAAGGAAGTGACTTGGAAGTACGCGACTACCAAGCCAGCATCCTCGCGATTGAGAAACAGCCACGGTCCTGATCTGTCAACCAGATGCCCGCTAACATACCCCGCTCTGAGATAGTCACATGACCCTGCCCTTCCCTGCACACACTGTCCCTCATTTAGTCTCAGAGTGGATTCTCTAAACCTGTTAGTGTTTGATGTCTGTGATCTGGACTGACTTCATGTTGTGATACTATAAGCCTCTTTATATGTGGAGTAAGGACTAAGATCTTTAACTCAAGTAGAAGTAAATACTGTAACACTGTTAACACATACTCTGTTGCAAGTACAAGTCCTGCTATAAAAATGCTACTTAGGCTAAGTGTCAGTTTGTAAGTAGGCTACTATCAGCATCAGCATGTACTTAAAATCACAAACATCAGTGTTACGATTATTGTGTTATGTCACGTTGTCTATGTCTTGGTTTGGGTGTTTTGCTGTTCTCCCTGTCATGTTTTTCTCTGGGTATATTGTCGGGTCCTTTTCCCTGTGTTTTTCCTCCCGTCGTTAGTTTCCCTGGTGTGTCTAGTTGTCTGATTGTTTTCACCTGTGCCGAGGTCTGTCCCACCAGCTCCGGTTCCTGTCCGGCCGACACCGAGTCCTGCCCGGCCTCCGGCGCTGTCCCGTCAGCGCCTTCCTGCCTGGCCTCCGGAGCTGTCTAGTCTTCACCCTCGATCCCGGCCCTTTGAGAGCCACGGCCTTCGCCCTCGAGCCCGGCCCCCTGACTTTCCCGGCCGTGGTCCTCGCCCTCATGCTCGGCCCCCTGAGTTCGCCCGCGGTGGCCTTCGCCCCTCCATAACCCCCACCTTGGACTCTGTCTTGCCCCCGGGTCGTTCGCCCCAAGTCCCCCTTCTCGGCTTCTGCCTTGCCCCCGGGCCGTCCGCCCGAGATCCCTTCCAGGTCCTCCGCGGTGCTCCTGGGTTGTCAGCCCAAACCCGTCCTCCTGACCCCCTCCACCCACCCTGGTGGCCCTAGTTTTATGTCCCTCCTCCGGTCCCCCTCTACCCACCCTGCTGGACATTGTTTTTTTGGACGTTTATGGGACTGTTTTGGTGTTTTAGGGACGTCTGGAATCCGTCCCTTGAGGGGGGGGTTCTGTTACGATTATTGTGTTATGACACGTTTTCTATGTCTTGGTTTGGGTGTTTTGCTGTTTTCCCTGTCATGTTTTCCTCTGGGTATATTGTCGGGTCCTTTTCCCTGTGTTTTTCCTCCCGTCGTTAGTTTCCCTGGTGTGTCTAGTTGTCTGATTGTTTTCACCTGTGGCCCTTGTGTTTCTCCTCCCCTGCCCGGCTGTTTCTCGTCTTGTGATTACCCCTCCCTGTATTTAGTCTTGTCTCTTCCTGTGTTCAGTGTCGGTTCGTCTTGTGTCATGCCTAGTTCGTCGGTGAGTGTTCTGTTTTGTCTTTGTTTATCACCTAGCCTTGAAATAAAGGAATTTTCACTTTAATCTGCATTTGGGTCCTGCCTGCTTCACACACCGTAACATTACGAACCGACCTACAAATGGACCCAGCAGATGATCCATGGGAGGTAGAATTACAGCATTTTACCTTCTATCTGGCTTGCTGCTTCGATTGGTGGAAGGGAGCGTCCAGTGTTCGGCAGAAGAGGGCCGCTCTGGTAGAGGCGCACCGATTGGCAGCAGAGAAACTATGTTTTGTGGAGTTCTTACCTGACTGGATTTTGGACTTCCTTGAAACATGTGATTCCCGGCATGCTAGTCCCAGGCATGCTAACTCCATGTCTCCCAATTCCCAACCTGGCACCATACGCCTTGGTGGGTTCCGCCTGAAGTCAACCCGTGCTTCTGCCCCAGTTCCTGCTCCTGTCCAGGAGTTGTATTCCGGAACTCGGCTGGCTTATGGAGGTCCACGGAGTATTCAGGCGGCTGCTAAGAGGAGTCGTCGCAAGGCCAGGCTAGCAGCCCGAGCAGCCACAATTCCGGCTCCAGAGCCGGACCTTACAGCCATGTTTCCGGCTCCAGAACCGGACCTTACAGCCATGTTTCCGGCTCCAGAACCGGCACCTTACAGCCATGGTTCCGGCTTCAGAACCGGACCTTACAGCCATGATTCTGGCTTCAATTCCGGCTCCAGAGCCGGCCCATTCAGCCATGTTTCCGGCTCCAGAACCGGACCTTACAACCATATTTCCGGCTCCAGAACCAGACCTTACAGCCATGATTCTGGCTTCAATTCCGGCCCCCGCAGCCATGGTTCCAGACCCAGCTTTGGCCCCAGCTGCCACAGTCCCATCTCAAGTTCCTTCTCAAGTCCCCTCTCGAGTCCCCTCTCCAGTTCCCTCTCGAGTCCCCTCTCCAGTTCCCTCTCGAGTTCCCTCCTCTAGTCCCTCCTTTAGTCCCTCCTCTAGTCCCTCCTCTAGTCCCTCCTTTAGTCCCTCCTCTAGTCCCCTCTCTAGTTCCCCTCGCGAGTCCCCTCTCGAGTCCCCTCTCTAGGTCCCCTCGCGAGTCCCCTCTCGAGTTCCCTTCTCTAGTTCCTCCTCTAGTCCCTCCTCTAGTCTCTCCTCTAGTCCCCTCTCGAGTCTCCTCTCTAGTTCCCCTCTCGAGTCTCCTCTCGAGTCCCCTCTCGAGTTCCCCCTTGGTTCCCCTCTCAAGTCTCCTCTCGAGTCCCTTCTCGAGTCACGTCTCAAGTCCCTACCCAATGTCCTGTCCCGTTGGAGGCCCCGTCGACTACTCCTCTGCCGGGGGTCCTACCAATCGTATGTCTGTCCCGTTGGAGGTCTCGCCGTCTACTTTCCTGCCGGGGGTCCTGCCAACCCTTTGTCCTGTGCCGTTGGAGGCCCCGCCGACTACTCTCCTGCCGGGGGTCCTGCCAACCCTTTATCCTGTCCCGTTGGAGGTCCCGCCGTCTACTCCCCTGCCGGGGGTCCTGCCAGCTCCTTGTCCTGTCTCGTTGGAGGCCCCGCCGACTACTCTCCTGCCGGGAGTCCTGCCAGCTCCTTGTCCTGTCCCGTTGGGGGTCCCGCCGACTACTCTCCTGCCGGGGGTTCTGCCAACCCTACGTCCTGTGCTGATGGAGGTTCCGCTGGGGGTCCTGCCGGCTCCATGTCCAGTCCCGTTGGAGGTCCCGCCAACTACTCTCCTGCCGGGGGTCCTGCCAACCCTATGTCCTGTCCCGTTGGAGGTCCCGCCGACTGCCCTCCTGCCGGGGGTCCTGCCAATCCCGTGTCCTGGTCCTCTTCCGTGGGGGATCCTGCCGAGGTCTGTCCCACCAGCTCCGGTTCCTGTCCGGCCGACACCGGGTCCTGCCCGGCCTCCGGCGCTGTCCCGTCAGTGCCTTCCTGCCTGGCCTCCGGAGCTGTCTAGTCTTCACCCTCGATCCCGGCCCCTTGAGAGCCACGGCCTTCGCCCTCGAGCCCGGCCCCCTGACTTTCCCGGCCGCGGTCCTCGCCCTCATGCTCGGCCCCCTGAGTTCGCCCGCGGTGGCCTTCGCCCCTCCATAACCCCCACCTTGGACTCTGTCTTGCCCCCGGGTCGTCTGCCCGAGTCCCCCTTCTCGGCTTCTGCCTACCCCGGGCCGTCTGCCCGAGATCCCTTCCGGGTCCTCCGCGGTGCTCCTGGGTTGTCAGCCCAAACCCGTCCTCCTGACCCCCTCCACCCACCCTGGTGGCCCTAGTTTTATGTCCCTCCTCCGGTCCCCCTCCACCCACCCTGCTGTGTGCATGTGTACTTGAATATAATGTACTAAGTTACATTTTATTTTATTTGTCTAAAATAGTTTTGATTAAACCGCCAACCTGCTCTCCTCTTTTCGTTGTCCCAAATGTGAATAGTGACGCTTTTCCCATACTTCCTCTTACATCTCTCTTTTTTGCCCGTCTTATGTAAGATGTAAGCGTCGAGTCCAGTTCATGTTGTGTTTCTACCGATGAGAGGATACTGCAACAAGGGAGACATCTCCAGTTTTCCCTCACTCGCTTTATCAACTCGCCATCCCTTGTTTTCATAGACACTTACATAGACATTCTCACTCAATGTACACTTACACCGGCTGCACACAATAAATGGATTAAGTACTTTATAGCAGGCACGTGCACACATATCAAAGTGGGCTTGAGCCCCTGCCCTTTTTCTTCCTCCAGAAGATTTTTTTAAATAAATGAATATATATCTACTGCTGTTTGCGCACAGTTTCCCTTTCCAAAAATATATTGATTGAATACAAAATAAAAATATCAGGTCGGGAGATTGGACTGAAGTTCCGATGCTCTCTCTATCGTTCTTCTCTGACATCATTACCAAAAACAACGCACGTGCCTTGTTTGCTACCGTCGACAGACTAACTAACCCCCCAGTGTCAGTAGCCTCTGAATTTCTATCCACCAGACCGTGCAATGATTTTACCTCCTTCTTCACTGACAAAATTCAGAAAATCAGACAAGCAGTCAGTGCCTCTGCATCAGGTACAGCAAATGTGTTGTCTCTGTGTCCACTTAAAATCAATTCAAACACCATGACACAATTCCATCAGATTAATGATAAAAACCTAGAGGACATTATACAACTTCTGAAATCCTCCTCCTGCTGCATTGATATTATTCCAACAGGATCTTTCAAAGATGTTTTAACTTGCATGGCCTCAGATCTACTTCATATAGTAAACAAATCTCTTCACTCAGGTATTTTTACACAGGCCCTGAAAACTGCAGTCATTAAACCGCTCTTAAAAAAGAATAATCTAGATGCTTCAGTAATGAACAATTACAGGCCCATATCAAACCTCCCATTTCTAGGTAAAATCATTGAAAAAGTTGTTTTTCAACAGTTGAGTAATTTCTTGCATTTAAATAACTGTTTTGATGTGTTCCAGTCAGGCTTTTGTCCAAACCACAGCACTGAGACTGCTCTTGTAAAGGTCTTCAATGACATCCACTTAAACACAGACAGTGGCAGAACTTCAGTGTTAGTATTATTAGATCTCAGTGCTGCGTTTGACACTGTTGACCACAACATATTACTAGACCGACTGGAAAACTGGGTGGGACTTTCGGAAACAGTTCTAAATTGGTTTGAATCCTACTTAAAAGACAGAAACAACTTTGTTTCTATAGGTAAATACACATCTGAGTTGACAAATATGACATGTGGGGTACCTCAAGGCTCCATCTTGGGGCCTCTTCTCTTTAACGTCTACATGCTACCACTGGCTCAGATAATGAAGAACAACAAAATAAATTACCATAGCTATGCAGATGACACACACATTTACGTAACAATTTCACCAGGAGACTATGCTCCAATTCAAACACTGAGTAAGTGCATTGAACAAATCAATGACTGGATGTGAACTTTCTCCAATTAAACAAAGATAAAACTGAGGTAATGGTTTTTGGTGCCAAGGCAGAATGTATAAAAGTTGCGCTGAGCTTCAGTCTGCAATGTTCAAAACAACAGATAAAGCCAGAAATCTTGGTGTAGTCATGGACTCTGACCTGAGTTTCAACAGTCACATTAAAACAGTTACTAAATCAGCCTACTATCACCTAAAGAACATATCTAGGATTAAAAGACCAATGTCACAGCAGGATTTGGAAAAACTTGTCCATGCTTTTATCTTCAGTAGACTCGACTACTGCAATGGTGTCTTCACAGGTCTCGTTAAAAGATCTATTAGAAAGCTGCAGCTGATTCAGAACGCTGCTGCTCGAGTCCTCACTAACACTAAGAAAGTGGATCACATCACTCCTGTTCTGAAGTCTTTACACTGGCTTCCTGTGTGTCAAAGAATAGATTTCAAAATACTGCTGCTGGTTTATAAAGCACTGAATAGTTTAGGCCCAAAATACATTTCTGACCTCCTGCTAAATTATGAACCATCCAGATCTCTCAGGTCTTCCAGGACTGGTCAGCTTTCTGTCCCCAGAGTCAGAACTAAACATGGTAAAGCAGCATTCAGTTATTATGCTCCAAATATCTGGAACAAACTCCCAGAAACCTGCAGGTCCGCTGCAACTCTTACTACTTTTAAATCCAGGCTGAAGACTTTTCTTTTTGTCGCTGCTTTTAATTGAACTATTCATATCTTAGACTGCACTGTAACTTTTATCCATGTATTTTTTCTTTTAATGTTTATTTTACTAGCTTTTCTTTTTAATGACTGATTTTAAATGCCATTTTCTTAATGTCTTTCATTTTTTGTAAAGCACTTTGAATTGCCTTGTGTTGAAAAGTGCTCCTCTCTACCCATCCCTCCCTCCCTCCACGTCTCCTGCACAGCCGTGCGGACATCGGCAGACACTTCAGACAGACAGGTAGCAGCACCTCCCACCTTAAAGTCCCATGTTATGCCGGCTTTTCTTGGCTTGTTTGAAGATGAGCGGTGATGACATGATTAAGCTGCCAGTGCCTCGAGTTTACAGCTAATTAGCCATAAGACAAAAACAAATAGTATAGTTAACTAAGGTAGGCTACTACTAGCTAATGGATAAATTAGCTCAAGGTTTAGCTAAGGCAATTTATCATGGGCGCAGGCTAATGTACTGTAGGCCTACTTAAATGGAGACAGACCGTTCTCGTCCTCGTGTGCAGGAAGAAATACAGTAACATATGTATTGTTAGAGATTTAAAGGGATATCTGGTCCGCTTTTCAAATCTCCGCGCGTCCCTATCAAGCTGGTTAATACAGGAAGGAATCCAGAGCTACCAAGTAACCGTTAATCTACTTTAATGGTAATATGACAATGCAATACAATCAATACAGTACAAATTCAATACAGTTAATCTTTGGGATCCCGAATTTACCTGCACGTGAGCCAGCCAGAGGAAAGAGGCTGAACACCGCGTGTGTGTCTGTGTTTATACTCTTTGACAATGGGAGGAGTTATCAGATCCTCCCATTTGGACCTCCTTGATTGGCAGCCCCAAATATCCCTAACACCTTAGACCTTAGGTTTCCCCAATCACTGTAGCTAGATCTAAGTTGAATGCAACTCAAGACATGCTCTCACCTTCCCCCATCTTCCTTTGTCCTCAAAAACACATGTCAACAGGCCCCAAATCCAGCTCACAGTTTTACCCAAATTATTCCCATTTTAAGCTTATCCATAGTTTGCTAACATGAATAAATACAAATATTTCACTACAAATCCCCCTTTTTATCTCCTTCTCCAGAGATAAACTTAGACAAGGCATTTTGAAATATACCCACTGTCATTCTTTTCTACTGTGTCCGTCCCCCAAACATTGTATAAATCCATCCGAAGCTGGTATTTAGAGTACTTGAAAACTTCATGGAGAAAGAACACCACTTTCCATGGCAGTGAAGGAACCATGAGGGGGCAGCTGAGTGCTAGAATCATCAGCCCCCCCCCCCCCCCCCTCGGAGGAATAGCCCACAAGGACAACTAATAGGGAGGGGGAGATGCGGCTTTCCCTTCACGGGTGGAACTGATCAGAGATAAGTAGACTCCTCTGCTGCCTCGACAAGTCCCCTGTGCCGACCTGGCTTGCCGTGTCTTTGTCCCCCCGATCCGCTGACAGCAGCTTCTGGGCTGCCTGCTAGAGAGATGTCTTCCTCCTCCTCCTCCTCCTCCGGCCCGCTGATGGTGGCTTCCGGGTCGATGCTGTAGAGATGTCTTCCCGATCCTCCTTCTCCGGCCCGCTGATGATGCCTCCCGGGTCGTCTGCTGTAAGGATGTCTCCAGGGTCCTGCTCCTCCAGTCCGCTGCTTCCGAGTAGTCCACGTCTGCCAGGGCCACGTCCGTCCTGATGTCGTCCCCTGGTCCTAGCAGGTGGTTTCCCCACCGCACACTTTCTCCCGTGGTACGAGCTGTCCCCCTTTTCTCCCAGGCAGACGGCATGAGAGGTCCGCTGGGTCACTCGGTCGGGGCCGGAGAGCCTGGGGTTGAGCCACTTTGTCCTGATGACCTTCAGCCAGACGAACTCTGCTGTGTCGGCCTACGTGCTTCTCGGGTCCCCCTTTTGGCGCCAGCAACCTGTGTGGAGAAATCTGATACAACTCCCTCAAGCCTACACTCAGCTGTTTTGACCCACTTGGAGCCTGTTGGTGGGGTGTCTTGAAACAACAGCCGTCTGTGAACAGGTTTTCTAAATTAATTGTAGACCTCCTATCTGCCAGTGCAGCTTCAGAATCTTAATACTTGGATTGTGCCAACTAAATAAGAACCTCAACATCTTTAGGTAAACTAAATAACATATTTCAATAGCTCTGAATTTCTGACAAGCATCCGTGTTTATTTTTAAATGAAATCCTATTTAAAATCCAAATATAATATGAACTGCTAATGTTTCTGGTAAAGAAACACACTAATGTTATGGATTCAAAAACAACCAAAATCATGATACTAACAAAGTGAATGATTTCCTGGTGATACTGCTTCTACCTGTCAGTGCTTAGATATTATCACGCTGAAAAAATGAATACAGAATTCCAACAAACTGTTGTCAAATGTCTTTCTATTATAAATTTAGATGAAATGTATATCCCCATAATGACCTAAACAATAAAGTCTATGGCTTTTACTTCTTTACCAGGCTAGTTACATGATGTTGTCTAAATTAAATTCTGTCTCAATACACTACTATGTTTTAGCTTTCACTGTAATATGTTCTTTCTACATTTCAAACCTCAGTTACTCTAATGTCTGTTAAACTATTACAAAATTGTTTCATTATCACAGGTCAACTTCTTCGGTATTCTATTCTGGAATTACATCTCTCACAGTAGCCCCTTGGCCACTGCTTCTGTGTTCCTGTGTTCTTCCTGTTATAACTCAAATCAATATTTAGAAACATCTCAACATTCATCAAACAGTATCTTATCCCCAGATATGGAGCAGGTTAATTACATTCAATGCTCAGTTTGAACATCTGGGTTGGGGTGGAAGGTTTCTGTCAATCCTTAAAAGAAACATTTAAATTGTGAATTTTACAGCCATGTTGACATTTATACATTATACACACTCCGCGAGTCCCTATCAAGCTGGTTAATACAGGAAGGAATCCAGAGCTACCAAGTAACCGTTAATCTACTTTAATGGTAATATGACAATGCAATACAATCAATACAGTACAAATTCAATACAGTTAATCTTTGGGATCCCGAATTTACCTGCACGTGAGCCAGCCAGAGGAAAGAGGCTGAACACCGCGTGTGTGTCTGTGTTTATACTCTTTGACAATGGGAGGAGTTATCAGATCCTCCCATTTGGACCTCCTTGATTGGCAGCCCCAAATATCCCTAACACCTTAGACCTTAGGTTTCCCCAATCACTGTAGCTAGATCTAAGTTGAATGCAACTCAAGACATGCTCTCACCTTCCCCCATCTTCCTTTGTCTTCAAAAACACGTGTCAACAGGCCCCAAATCCAGCTCACAGTTCTACCCAAATTATTCCCATTTTAAGCTTATCCATAGTTTGCTAACATGAATAAATACAAATATTTCACTACAGTATCTAATAACGTCATCACAATCGCCATTGATATGCAAAGTAGGCGTTAACAGGCCTAATTAAAATGCGCTAATTTGCATGCATTTTACCAAGGCATTGCAGATTAAAAGGATAAAACAAAAAACAAACAAAAAAACATATCACCTCACAACTTCCCCAGATAGTTACTTACGTCAAGTCAGTATTTTCCCCTTAAATGTTATGTTTAAATATGTAGATTAGCTTTAAATCTATAGATGAATTCAGACATGCAGTAAAACAAACACCATTTATATGTGTTTTTTGGACGTTTTCTTTCCATTAGAGTGAAAGAAAACATGGAAGCAAAATAGACCAAAATAACAAAATGTACAAGTAGCCTACATGAAAAACCGATCTTTTAGCCTGGAATGTCCTTAAACAGTAACTTCATAATTTTTATTGTTGGCTGCTCATTTAATAACTATTAATTGTACTAGTTTGTTGTCTGCTCTTCTGCGTAGTGAATAATAAAGAAGACCATTGTCTCTGTGTTAACTGATTATTTTGTAGAATTCTGTTGAGTATTAAACACTTGCGCGAGTGTGAGGGTATTCAAATAAATTGGTCAGAGATGTGCAACTACTAGCCTATATTTAACTTTTTGTTTTACATTTTTTTTATAAAGGATTATGGGAAGTGCCCTTTTTCTCACTTGAGCTCCCACCCCTCAAAATGTCTGTGCACGTCCCTGCTTTATAGCAATATGCTTCTGCCTTTTCTGTTCAGTCCATTGGAGACTTGACTTGATTAGTGGGCTATCTAACACACACACAATCATAAAATAATGTTGATATTCCATTAGCTGTAAAGGATAACAAATATTAAGGTGTGTGTTTGTTGATATCACAGGTCAGACGACTGCTCTTAAATGTCTCCCCTGATTCATTCTAGCTTTAGTTTATTAACACACTCTCACTGTGCTGCAGTCCTGTAATGCTTTTGGAAAATCGATAAATGTTTTATGTACTTTTTACGCCAGGCTCTGAGAAATTTGGCCAGCACCCAAACAGGGATAAACAATGAAGCTGAATATTTACGTGCCAGGCAGTCTAATACAAGGAGTTGATTATTCCTGGAACGAACTGATACAGTTGGTGGAGTGCTACACATATCGTCTCCAGGGAGCTGGCTGCTGTCCAGAGTAAATACCCTGTCAGTTTTTCTCATAATGCAATGAGAACTAGTTCTCTTCTTGATATCACCCGCATGTGTATAACTGTTTAGGTTTCATCACTACAGAAGAGTACTGGTACAAGATAAGCTCCATGGCAACACTGCACGCCCACACTCCCCGCAGGCTGCGTTCAGGGGACGCGTGCGTGCGTGCGTGCGAGAGAGAGAGAGAGAGAGAGAGAGAGAGAGAGAGAGAGAGAGAGAGAGAGAGAGAGAGAGAGAGAGAGAGAGAGAGAGAGAGAGAGAGAGAGAGGTGGAGTAAGAGAGGTGGAGTAAGAGAGGTGGAGTAAGAGAGCAGATGCTGTTAATTGATCTATTTTTCAGGCTGTTCAGTTGAATCAGGATGAAGGGAGAGACACGTTTTTTTTAATGAAACCACAGGGGAGTTCAATCAATCAATGTTTATTTATATTGCCCAATATCACAAATGTTACATTTGTCTCAGTGGACTTCACAGTTTGTACAGAATATCAGTATGACAATAAGACACCCTCTGTCCTTAGACCCTCACATCGTACAAGGAAAAACTTCCGGAGAAAACCCACAGTTTAAAGGGAAAAATGGGAGAAACCTCAGGGAGAGCAACAGAGGAGGGATCCCTCTCCCAGGACGGACAGACGTGCAATAGATGCCGTATGTAAATCGAAGAGATAATATATTTTTCAGCGTAGGTAGACCAAATGTTTGGAAATGCATGTGTCTATAATAAGATGATGAATCCACGAGGATGTCAACAATCCTGTGGGAGCCATCAGGGAAGTAGTATGATGAAAGTCAGGCAGGACCACAGTGACAGGTTCAGCCACAACTCGAAGTCCAGAACTCAGAGGATCCAGGACACAGGACCACAGCAACAGGATCAGCCACGACTCAGGATCCCGGCGTAGATAGACACCAAAAAGAAATTTGGGGGAAGCTGGGTTATTCGGAACATGAGAGTACACAGGTACAGACAGAGAGAAGGAAGAAGTAAGGTGTCCCCCAACAGTCTAAGCCTATAGCAGCTAAACTAACATGCACTCCGTAGCAAGTAAGAAGTAAGGAACAGAGGTGGAGAGGCACAACGTGTCTACGTACATGCACTCCCTTAGGTTAGTTGTGCTCTGCTTCCTCCCCTGACAGGACTTTTTCTGTTGCCTCTTGGTCGGACATAACTCAGCTACCTGTAACTCCTCTGATTTCGATCCTCACAGCCTGGCCCGGTGTCAGTCATACGTTCAATTACCAATCGACTCTTTCTTTTTCTCTGTCTGTGCTTTCTTCTTTTCTAGGTTTCTGTGTCTGAGGCATTGACCTCTATCAGAGTGTAACGCCTCATTGTAGAAGGTCCCATGTTTTGGCCTCTGGCCCTGAGGAGCAGGATGTGCACAGGCTGAAGGTGGAGACAGTCAGCCAATTAGAGTCCAACGGGCAGCAGCATGCCTGAAGTGCTACCTGTCTCTCTCTCTCCTGTTGGGACTCTGGTATGTGGTTCAAGTCAAAATATATTTTTAGCATCACAGCCGTACTCTACAGTTATCTCTTAACATCATCACTCTGGGTGCATTATTATATGAACTGTATGTCTGTCCAGCAGCCACCTAGTGTTTGCCATTATTGAATATTCAGGCCTCTATCTACCAGATTTCAAAGAAGAGAAGTGGACTGTAGATCCCCTGTTTCTCCCCCTCCCATCTTCTTCTTTTTCTTTCTCCATCTGTACCAAACCCTGCCCTCAGTCCCAGTATCCCAAAAGCACAGCAAGTTTCCTCATTCCTCATATTTTCTATCTTTTCTCCCTGCTGCTAGAGTTATACCTTCCTCTGCTTATCACACGTGTGCACTCATAGACAGACACTGAGACTTTCACACACGCACACGCACACAGAGGATTACATTTGAATTTCTTATTCATTCGAACTGCTCCCCCCTCCCCCCTCTCTCTCTACCTTCTTCCATCCCTGCCCAGTTACTGAAAGGGATGTCGGTTTCCATAGTGACTGTATATGTCTGTATCAGAAGGGAGTTTCCTAACACGCACCAGAAAGGATGGCGAGCACAGGGAGTCACAGAAACACACATGCATGAATTGGGGAAACTGTTGATTAGCAATCAGTATGTCTTTCACACTGGCTCCATTTTTAATGCGCTCGGTGAAAGCTGTTGATTTGGTGATTCTAACAGGAAGAGGCTTCAGCGTTTTTACAAATAGGGCATTTAAGTAAAATGGATGTTGTTGTGACACATGATGTAATGGGAAGAAAGTGACTTATATTGCCCAGCTGCAATATATTGATCAACAAGGTTTGTAGGGTTTACATTGTTTTTAAGGATGAATGAATACAGTATATTACAGTCATTACATGGTGTCCTATTTCACAATTTGAAAATGAACATTTGTGTAGATATAGATACAAGTTGTGCTTTATTTTCCAGCATTTCTGGTTGCTGTTTGTGTCTCTCTTTGCTGCTGTGGTGGAGACTGTAAATTGGCTATTTTTGTGAGTGTGTTTGTGTGTCCCCTGTCTTCCACCAAATGCATTCAAAGCTACAGGCTGTCGAGACCTGGAATAGGAATAAATGGGTATAAAATAATACTGGACGAATAAATGAGGAAACTAAATGGATCTCTGTGTGACATAAAGCATAATTTTCTTTTTTTTGCACTACTTTTGAAACATCACAATCAAATAATTGCTCAAAAACATGTGATGACTTTCTTTTTTGTGTAATCTACCATTTGAAATATGTATGAGTTTAATCAAATACATTTATTCTGACTGCAGAATTGTTCTGACATTGGTAATAATCCATTGGCCGTCTGTGTAAACACACTAACAATTGGCTAACCAAAACAACTGAGAGGCATCTGGCTGGTGATTATATGTATATTTACATTTTCTGAGCCTCTCTTCCATGCAAACAATCTACAAAAGCCTTAAAACATTATCAGTCTCATCCATTAGGAGCTCGACTGCAATTAGCCAACACCAAGTGTGCTCAAACACTCTCAGTAGGTAGGAACAGCCTGTGTTGACATCTCTCTGCCACCCTGTTTTTCTCCTTCCAACTTATTCCCCTCTATCACGCTATTTACTGCTTTGCTAATGATCTGAATACATATTTTTGATAGATTTATTCCGATGTCCATCCACCACCTCTTGTACCTTTCTCCTCTCTGTTTCCTCCATGTAGAGCTGCAGGTAAGAGGGTTTGACCAGAAGGGGGTGCAGCTTGACGTCCTCCCCTCCTTCCCAGTGACTCCTCTTCATCTCCCTAAATGTTCTTTCACACTTGGTGCTGGCAGACACACAGTCTCACAGCGTGCAGACTATTTAAACTACATGGTCAGAATAATTAATGCAGGAAATGATCACAGCCACAGGAATGATTCATTTCGAGCGGTGACAAGCTGACATGACTGATCGCCAGGCTTTTAATACTCGCGGCCATTCAGGGATAGCATCCATCACAGTGACCCTAACTCCTGCAGAGGTGTGTGTTCCTGTCTGTTTATGTGCATTTAGTGTGTGTGTATATTTAAGCATAGTTTTACAAATGTATCTAGATGGTGAAAGATTTGCAGCAAAGCAGACCAACCTAAACTATAACAACCAACCATGATGTAACCCACCAGAGACACACTTACACTTCAATTTTATCATATTTGTATCCTTTTATCTACATTAGGAAAGGCGTCAAACCTGTTCAACCAAAATATTTTGCTGTGTGTCTTTCCTTTCACAGTTTCGATAAACAGGAACCTATCATTGACCAAAGGCCGTTCAGGATCATTGGGAGTGTGGCAATAAGGGTGATAACGCAATTTGCCTGCTGATTATGCTATCAACTTGGCATCACAGTCAATAGCAATAAAATAAGCATTTAAACGAGTGTGACGCAAGTTTTGTGTTTACGTTCCACTTACCACTAGCATGTTGGCATCAATAATTGTTTTATTTAAAATGTTGTTTGTTTTTATTCTTCAAATTGACTACCAATAGATTTTGAGTTTTGGTCACTTTGGGTATATGGTGGGTAGTAACATGTTATATTGACTCTATATACTTGAGTAATGATTGTAATGTCATAGCAGCTGTGGTCTAGAGAGAATAATCAGTAAGGTAACAAACGCACAGCAACACAATATTCATATTAAAAGCAATAAGGACCTTTATACTTGCAAGTATGACGTCTCCTCCAAAGAGCAAGTACTGTTCTGAGTAAAACAGGCTCTCTTTATAGGAGGACATCAAAGCAGATTTACATTACAACAACATTCTGGGAGGCCAGCTGATACCCCCTCTGGCACTGTATGCAAAACCATCACACCCTACAAGACAGTGGGATATACAGATACCCCTCAGACACAGTATGCAAAACCTCACCCCTTAAACACGTCTGTTGACCACACATACATTTAAGGTTCACTCCCAGAGAGATGACCTAATCAGATAAACTAAGTTTAGCAATTTGATTGCACAATTTCCTTAACAGTAAAAAAAAAGTATATTTTCTATCAAATGTATGTACTACAACTTACTCTGTTACACACTTCTTGCTGCTATTACTGATACATTAAGCTTTAAAACGTATAAACATACACAGTAACCTGTTGAGAGTTGCAGTTGTGATATCCTTGTTTAATCTTACTCAAGTTGTTATGTAGTTTTACTTCTACTTGACTCTATATAATTATAATGTAACCATGCTTTACCATTTTTGTTTACTCACCACTTTGTGCATGGTGAGATGTAAGACCCTCTTTAAATCTGAGTACTGAGTTTAAACAAGTAAATCTGTAGGCATCTGCTGAAGACTCATTGACACTCTACATTTACCTGTGGAGGGACTATAAAGGAAGGCACATCTGTCATAACGCCTTTGTGTTATTTCTGGTGTGCCAGAGATGCCATCTGCCCTGTACTCCGTGTCAGTGTGTGACAGGACACAGCTCGTCTCTGCGGACCCCCGGGGGGCTCCCACACCTTTGGCTTAGACACCAGCTCTGCTCCGCTGGAGGTTGTTGGTTGCCATGGAGTTAGTTGGGTCATCCAGACCCTGCTCATCAGTGTTCAGGTCTATTGATTGTGCTCTGGATGCTAATGATGTGCAATGAGTCTGTCCTTGGCAAAGGAGAAACTGAAACAAACAACATTGTGTGTGTGTGTGTGTGTGTGTGTGTGTGTGTGTGTGTGTGTGATCTTGTCATCTTGTCTTTTCTTTGTCACTTTGAGCTCTTCTGTGACAGCCTTGTACAACAATGTCACACTTGTAGTCTCTACACACAGATTATTTTTTCTTTCAATCTTCTTCACCAAATCCTGTCATATTACTTTTTATTCTACAATTTCTGGCTTTGCAACATTCAATGCTGAGATAAGAATTCAAACTGCTAAGATCAATACTGTTAAAATGAATCCCTACATGTCTCAGAAAGATTTCTGCCTTCTTTATCGATCTTCCTGTCCCATTCTGCTCTCTTCCTCCCACTCCACCCAGAGATATGGCACGGATGATTTCAGATTTGGACATCTATCTTTTGGTCCCATGACTTTGTCTGACGGACAAAGAGCTTTAGCAGTGCCAGAGGACCCCACTGACCACACTGCCTTTCTGTTATCGCTGCCTCTCTTTAGCCAGTCTTTCCTGGAAATGCACTTTGCTTCAGTGCCACACAAACAGGAGCACATAATGCAAACAAAAACTCAGAGCAGACAAGTGTTTACTCCGGTGTCTCAGGGCAGCTCGAGAGCATCTTGGGTCAGTAATGGCTCAACACAAGTTAGAGGAAAAACAGCAAGTGGGATATTTAAAGATGCATGCACAAATGCGTAGTGTGTGGCTTGGGTATATTTTGTATCTATTGAACTGTGTCCCCTTGGGAGAATGAGTTTTTCACTACCTTGCAACCATTTCCCAGACATTTAACACCAAACTGAAACACCTGAAAAACACACAGGCAGTGACTGACACTGACTGTGAAAACACACACATCACACTTCTGACATGTTATACAGAAGCATGACTGAAGTTCACTGCGTTTATCTACCGTGCATGTGCTATGAAAAGAACTGCCTTGGAAAATGAATAAAAATCAATTTAATCTTTTAAATCCCTCTTCAATAAACAGGCTGTTATGGCAATCAATTCTTAACACTGCCGTTAGAAACACTGAGGATCCTTTGTTTTTCCTGTAATACCCAAACTCCTGTATTTGATTGCACACTTCTACGTTTAGCGGATCTTTGTTCATTAGTTTGATTAGTTGTTTTTAACACATATATTTAGATATATTATTTATTAATTGTTGCCCCTGGGTTTTATTGTTTGAACGGTGTATGATAAACACTTTGTAAACATTGTTTTAGGAAAAGCTATAGTTGTGTATATGTATAAACTATTATTATTACATTGAGTACCCGATCTCAAGTATTTTCACCCTTATGCAAATGTAGTCTTAAGTGTGTGCATGCTGGGACGTTGCACTGTGGCTCCCCCTACCTGCAACTGAACAGTTTACAGCCCCTCAGGGCTGAAAGCATCACACCAAATGCACCTAGTCCTTTATAATTTAATTTCTATGTACAGTTACTCTTCTGTCATTCCCGCCAGGTGTGTACAGATGTTGCGCTTCTGTCCGGTGTCAGGCGAGCTGTTTTGCCACTGAGCCTCTCTTATCTTACTGAGGCTCTTTGTGGGGTCAGTCCTCTCTGTCCCAGATGCTCCAGGTGTCCCGGAGACGCTGACCAACCTGCCGGCAATCTGCTGCTCTCTGACAGGCTGTGCTCACTGTGATGGATCCCAGGGAATACTCCCATCCCTCAAGGTGTGCTGTACACACATACACGTTGTGAAACAGCCTTTTAAAACCTGTGTTAAATATATGCATTCTAGCTTTTGAAACAATCTTCATTTACCCATAACACAAGTGGTTCCCTAGCTCATAAAGCTAGCAGTAGTGAGTGTTTCAGTTTTAGTTTATTTCATCTACAAGGGTCTGCATTCAGCTTTCAACATTTTTAAAATGAACTATGTATGACTAATTAATGTCAGCAGCAAGAAAAAAAAATTGTTTAGACTTTTGATGAACTTAATATCTTAGACCTTTTTATTTGGGTGAACACTAATTTTTACAGCACACTGCCGTGTAAAACATGATTGACATCTAATGTCAATGTAATCGTTACCATAAACTTCTGATATAACTTAAGAGTTGTCTAAAAAGGCAGTGGATGAAAAATAAATGACATTATTTATCGTGTTTAAGTCACTCAATAACCAGAAGGCACGTCAGAATAATTAATTTATCATTTTATTTGTAAGTCGTGTCTGATATACAAGCACAGGACAAAAATGCCACCATAATAAAAAGAAAGCTATAATTCCCTGCTTTTGTTCAATAAGAAATGTCTTTATTTAGTATACAGACTGTGCAAAGGACCCATAAGCCTCAACTAAAGCATAGGGACACAAATTATTTTAGCTGACTCATCTCAAACAGAGCTAGTGTGATTGTTTTGCAACTTCACAAGAATCCTTCCCACATGATCATGTTCACAGGAAGCTTGCAAGCACATGTAAATTCACAACCATAATCATTCACATCACTGGGTTTGTGGTTTACAAGCATCAGGAAACAGAAGCAGAGCCAGCTATATCGATTCCTGAATAAACCCTCATTCAGTCAGTGGGCTCTCAACCACCTCTGGCTTCACAACAGGCACTGATAACCCCAATCACGCTTTAAATAAACATGTTGACTTGCTTGGCGTAATGTGAACATTATCTGTAGAGTTCAATTGTACAACCTCACCTCCTTGTAAAAGGTGTACCCTTAAATCATTGAGGGTGTAATGCAACAAATGCAAATAGCTCGCCACAGAAAACTGTTGAAGCCACTCATCTGTTTAAATTGATGAAACGGTCTTCAAATGCCCTGACCATTGGCTTCACATCTTTAAGGGGTCCTGAGCTGATAAATGACATCTAAGAACCTTCAGCAGGTAAAAAGAACAAACTAGATGACACACATGCAAGATTATTTTTACCAAAAAACAACCTAAGTTTATTAAGAGTAGAGGAATTATTGGATGTGATGTTGGTCGGGTTTCAACAATGCCTTTGTGCATATCAAGTAGAGAGACTTCTTAAATTACATGATTTGTTTGCCCGCTCTCCATTTCCTCAATGCTGCATCAGCTCCATGGCAGTGTTGCCTGATGTCCATCAAGCGCTGATCATTCTCCTCCTAAACTGAGTCCAACCACGTCCGGGCCAACTAGTGCTGTTTTTTCCTGAATGAGCATCCTGTGGAAAGATGGAGAAAGTCTTAGGATTAACAAAAAGCAATCCAATACAAAAAGCTGTTTATTTTGGGTTGATTGTGTCTAAGATTAAAAAGCCCTTCAAGATTAAAAAAAAATAAAAAACTACCGCCAATTATTTGCAATATAAATTAGTTCTTGATTAATCAATTTATTTTTTGACCTGAAAATGTAAAAGTATCACAAAAAGCTGTACAATTTCCCAGAGCCTAACGAGACATTTCCAAATCTAAGGGATGTGCAACTGAAGCCACCAGAAAGACCTCAAGTTGTTGGGATGTTTCTGTACATTTGAGGTTAAGAACTTTTGTTTTGGGCCCTATAATAAAGGACTATAACTTTCAGAAAAGTATGCTTTGTAGCAAGGCGTTTAGCTAGGTTCATCAAGTAAACTGAACTAAATAGTGCTTTAACAATCTTAAGGATTAGAGGTACAAAGCCAGTAACAGCTGTGATGTGTATAAACTAGGGGTGTAACGGTTCACAAACATTTCGGTTCGGTACGTACCTCGGTTTTTAGGTCACAGAAAAAATTATATATATATATATATATATATATATATATATATATATATATATATTACAAAACATAACAATTTTTTTTTTTTTAATTATTATTATTAAACTGAATATTCACTCAAATAAATACAAAATATAATAAAATAAACATTAAGGTGCAGCATTTCGATGAACTGAAATAATCTGTATTTGAACTTTACTAGTACCTAAGCAGCCAGTTTGACATTAGGACTTGCTTGTCATTGTATTTTCATGTTTTTTTAAAGAAAGATTAACTTGTCCACATTGCTTGCTGAAAGGGCAGATCTGCTGGCACTAAAAAGTCTCCTGCTGTGGAGAACACCCTCTCGCTAGGGACAGAGGTAGCAGATACAGCCAGGTAGCGCTTTGCTAACATGGCAACATAAGGATATTTGGCGTTTGTAATAGCTTTGGCTCAGTCTGATCTTTCTGCGAGTGGTGGAGGCTTACATGCTAGCGGGAGTTGGGTTTGCACTTCAGTCTTTTTTCTTTTGGTACCGGTGATATTCACGTTCGGGTGATGCCTTTTCAAGAGTGTGCAAGTTTGATGTATTGCCAGCCGCGTAACCAATGTTAGTTGAACAATGCGGACAAACAGCTTTGGGTTCGGTCCACCTGTCTTTGTCCTTCATCCTTGTTCGTAACTGTGAAACCAAAATGTTCCCAAACCGGAGACTTCAATGATGCTGGAGGATTTTCAAGCTCAACTTTATCTGCGTTTGCCATTTCCTCAAATTACTGACTAAATTTGAACGCATCACTGTGACCAGCTCTCTAGTATGCCTCTCGTCCAATGAAATGACTTGCTCGCTCTATGACGCGTTGAACCCAATGTGAGCAAATTACTCTGAATGCTGCGACCAGTGTTGGGCAAGTTACTTCCAAAATGTAATATATTACATATTACTGTCTTTTGAAAGTAATAAGTTACATTACAATATTACTGTCTCTGAAATGTAATGAGTTACACTACTACTTTTTAGTTACTTTACCAAAATAACTGCAAAAGAATGGCTAGGTATTTTAAATGCTAAAATGTAGTTTAGTGCAGCTCATTATACATCCAGTGAAGGGCAATGTGGTTAGCATAACAACTGTGTAGGCCATTAAGGCTACTAACAACTTGTATTACACGGCTTAGTTGATTACTCGATTCTGATTGTAAATTCTTAACATGTGACACGTTGTTAATACAGCAGTACAGACCACTGTCAAGGACTATAATGAAGGTTGCTAAGGAGGATCAAGAAAGAGAAAGGAAAAGAGGTTAAAAGACGGAGCGCTGGACGTCAGATAAATCACCAGAAGAAGGCAGAGAGGAAGTAAACAATAACAGGACACGGAATGGGCTCTGTAGTGTGTTTAGTATATGGCCGTGTACAGGCCCGGTTCCAGAACAAAATGACTCAGGGTGCCTCTGAGATTACAGGGGGCGCAGAGCAGTAGTAGGTTTACATGAGCAATAGTGGCCGGCAACAGCAATGAAAAATAGCATTGATGGTCCCCAATGAACAGATTATGGCATTTGTTATGTTTTGAAACCAAGCAAGTGAGAACATTTCAAGTGAGTTAAAAGTGCAATCCTGAAATATTTCATATAGTCCAAAGTAGTGTTGCACGGTGTACCGATACTTGAAAGGTACCGCGATACCCTGCCGTTAAAAACGGTACGATTCCTCCGTTTCATTAGTATCGGTACTTTAAGAATGACGGAGAAAAGTACTCCGGTGAGAAAGCGCCGTTTTAATAAGAGCCGTGTGTTCAGCGCTCTGCTTCCACTCCCTGCACTGCAGCCGTGCCTGCAGTCCCGCCCCTCTCAAGCACGTTCTAAGTCCCTCCCCTCTCTCGTGCACTCGGCCACGTGCTAGCTGCCAGAGCATGTGAGAAAACGAGAAGCATGGCTGCAAGTGGGAGTGCAACTGCCGCTGCGCCTCGGCTAGTTGACAAAAAAGACGCCAGAAGCGAAATTTGTAAGTTAAGTATTTGAGCTATATCTCTGACAGTGAGGGCAAGCCTACGGACACCACGAGGCCTGTCTGTGAGACATGTTTTAGATCCCTGCAAACCAAGGGAGCCAACACATCAGACTTGGCTAAGCACCCGCCGACCGCAATCCAGAGCTGTTTAAAGAATTTAAAGACAGACAGGTTAGCGAATGTGATAGATAACATAATTACATCGTGCTCAAGCCCATGCCCTCAAATCTAAGTCAAACAAGTGTAATTTATTTTGTGACAAACAAACGTTTTCGTAGTTTGACGAGGCAATTAATGGCAATGATAACTGTCTAATATTTTAGCTAACTTACCAATGTGGCTAACATCTGCAATATACATTTTGTCAATAATTATTTATATTACATGTTAATAAAATATAAAAAATTATAACAAAAAAGTTGTTTGAGATGATGCTTAATTTAATTTAATATGAATTATTGTCATTTATTTAGTTTATTGTTCTCATTGTTTAAAAGTTTGTGTTATGGTTCTGGTGTGAAATAAAGCACAATCTACACACCAGGTTTACTAATCTACCCGCAGTTTGTCTCTGGTGTCGGAATGTCTCGCTATGTTAGTACATTCTTAAAAATCAAAACCATTTAATTTCGGGTTAAAATGTGTTGTAACTGCGTTACTGAGCATTGTAACGGGTAGTATATTACCCACTTTCATTAGCAATGCGTTACATTACTTCGTTACAGCAAAAAGTTATATATTACTGTAACTCCGTTACTTTTGTAACGCGTTACACCCAACACTGGCTGCAACGCAGCACCTGAGATTACTTCCAAGAAGATGTTCACGTTCTCAATTATTTACGTTTAACGTTATATTCGTTCGGTACACGTGTACCGAACCGAAGGGCCCGTACCGAAATTATTCGGTACGGGTACGTATACCCTTACACCCCTAGTATAAACTGACTCAGAGTCAAGGATATGACAGATAAGAGAACACTAAAATGTAGCTATCTGCCTTTTTCATAGACTGAATCAAACAAACCAAACACATGGTTTTGGTGCCAAAGGTTGCACTCATAGTAACTCAAAGCAGCGGAGCGCACTGAGCATGTGGTTACCACGGCAGCAGAGCACCAGATAGAGTGAGTGGGGCCGTGAGAGCTTCAGTAATAAAAGAAAACCTTGACCTTCAGCTCAACCACTTCACCAACATCTTTTATACAGTAACAGCATTCTTTATGTACTCCGACTTGGGAAGCAATTCTGATACATACTATATCAGAAAGAAAACTATATGCTGTCATTCTAAAAGTATATCCCATTGTACTCAATGTAGGAAGTCTAAACAAACTTAATATACAAACATGTGTGCTTGCAGAGTGTGTAGAAATGGATCAATGATGATGAATTTCTGTCACAACCACAAGAGTCACTGTATGCCTTAGTAGACACCCCTTTCATGACGGAAACATTGAAAAGGCAACACAAAAGGCAAATATATATGGCTATCGATTTAGGGAAAGTTGTTGTTGGTAATCCATCCCTTCCAATGAATGTCATGTTTCAAATAGATATGACAGCCTGAGGCTAATTGTCAGTGATGGATGAAATCAAGCAAATATATAGTTTTGGTTCTCAAACTTAGCAATTCCAGTCAGGGTCGGCCAGACGGTTTCCAATAGACATGGGTTTATAATGAATGCATGATATAAGAACAAGCATAGCACATTTATAGAAAAAATGCCATGCTCTAAGTGACATCAGTCTATATCTGTATGTACGTTTTATACATGGATGTGTAGTGCTAAACCTATATTTGGCGTGATCGGGTAGACCATTTATTTCTGTTGCATGCTGGTTACCTTCTGTAAGGCGAGCTTTCCCTCCTGTAGGCTGGCAGAGCACTGTGGAGCAGCCGACACACAGCACTACAGTCTGAGCGTGACTGAACACTGTGGTGATCTTGTAGCAACCTGCAGGCGACGCAAAACATAAAATCATTAGATGGAAACGCCATTATAACCATTTAGACATATGTACTTTTGGGTACTGATATGTCCTTGCAGCTGTCCATGTAAAGGAATTACTTAAAACTCATTTAACAGACAGTCACAAGTGTTGATGTATGCCTTATTTGACACCCTGATCACTATGAGAACAATGAAAGAGCAACACATAAAGGCAAATATTCTTAATACACGTCTAATGTAATAAAGTATTTCAATCTGGAATATATAAAAGGTGAAAAATGACAACTGAATTACAAGTCATAAAGTTAAAGCCCTGCAGTTAGGCTTTAAGTTCTTCAATATTTAAGTTTGTGGCAGTAAACACAGCTTTTAATTTTGTATGTGTAAATATTTTGATAGCATCTTTTCATAAATGTATTGTAATTTGTTCTACTCTACACGTTTCTTGTTCATTTTACTATGGTTCAACTTTTGTACTTTGCACATGCATCTCATCTACATTATCTATAAAAGTCTGACTAGGTTATTACTTAATATATCCTATGGTTGCTCAGTAAACACACTGACCTGGACATTTGACATCCATAAAGTAGGAGTTAGGACTCTGAACGAGGCGTTTTTTCTTGTGACACCTCTTCTCCTCCTCAGAGCTCGGGTGTAACAGATCCTTTGCAAGCTGGGAAAAAGAAAAGAAAAAGGACAACAGTTAATCATACGTAATCTGGAAATTATGGTTATATAAGGATACAGTTAAATTCCGGTAAGATACGGTCTACAAACGATAAGATAACCGGAAGCAAAGGTCGTTTTACAGCTTTCGAAATGAGTAAATGCGATTAATAGAATCAAGTAAAAGAGAAACGTAGTAAATCAAGGATATATCAAAGCGTTTACACCCATTCAATTCAACATATACACTAGGATCGTCGAAAGTTGAGTTTAACCCTGAAAAATTAATCAGCATTAAAGACCGCGTGGCTGCTTTGTTGAACACGTGTTTCGCCATATTGAGTGCGTTGTACAATTATATTACATCACTAAACACGTTGATTTCTCACTCAAACGAAACACTTACTTGTAGTGTATTACATTACCACTATGAATAAACCCTTTTAAACAGTTGATGGCAACTATATAAGTCGAAGAACTACTTACTGGCATGTCTGCGTTGTAGAGCTCCTGTCACCTAAAAGCACACTGTCGACAAACCGGAAGTGAATAGGCAAAGACCCGGCGGAAGAGAGAAGAAAAAGAATATTATTTATTTTTTAAATCTATTTTTAAACATCAATTTATTCAAACTACGTGTCAGCATTGACCTACGCAAACTTGCAAACATATCTACCGAGAAACAGCAACACGCTTTTAATTAGAATATTTATACGTTTACCTTTTTTTTTAAAACGTGGCATTCCAATGACTTCTGTCTGAAATGTGTCCAGCAGGGGTGGGAGAAGTACTCAGATCTTCTACTTAAATAAAAGTAGAAGTACCAGAGTGAATAATACTTTATTTATCGAATGAATACTCTATTTATTACAAGTAAAAGTCCTTCAATCAAAAATGTTACTCAAGTAAAAGTACAAAAGTATTAGCATAAAAATATACTTAAAGTAGGCTACCAAAAGTAAAATGACTCATTATGAAGATTGGCATCTTCTTAGTCACTTTACACATGGTGTCCAGACAAAAAAATTGAATTTAGTTACATGTTTAAAAAAATCAGATATGAGTTGTATTTCATGTGTCTACATTTTGACCGATGAGCTCCACACTTGACCCTAAGGCATTGACTGTAGATCATGCTGTATATTTGCCCTAAGGTAACTTTTATGGGTGGCCTTATGTCTGCCTGACTACTTATTTTCCCCATTACAGTTAAACAGTATGAGGAGAACAAAGCATGTGTCAGATAACCACACCAGAGACCACAGCTTGTGGTATTAAGCCTTAAGGTATGCCGTTTATTGATGTTTTTACTCGTAACTTGTTTTCACATTATGGTTATAACGTGCATATCTCCATGGCTTGATTATGAGACAGTGGGCCACTAGGGAGATTGTCTATCTGACAGAAAAAAGGCCCAACCACCTTTCCTGTGAGCAAGACACATTACATTTTTGTGTCAATTTTGTGTTTTCGTAGTCATGTTTTCTCTGTATTCTCTTGGTAGTTGTTATTGTCTTATTTTAGTTCAAATCCTTTTGTTCACCATCTTCTTTTTCATTTGCTTTGTAGATATTTAAAAACCTAGAAGTTATGACCACATTAATGCCTCAGTACCTATAATATTATATATTTTCTAAATTGAGATATTTGGCAGAATGAGTACTTTTCCCTTTTTCCCTTACAATACATTTTGATGCTAATACTTTCTAATGGTAATATCAGACTGTATGTATAAAGGCTAATACTTTTACTTCAGTAATATTTATGAATTTTCCTTGTAACAGATGTATTTCTACACTGTGGCAATTATAGTTTTACAATGGTAAAATCTGAGTAGTTTGTCCACCAGTTTGATAGAGAAATGTACATGTATTTTCAATAATAATGATTTTATATAACCTATATGGTAGGAGGGGACCTCTGAGGGTTTAGTTTATTTATTAGTTTAGTTTATTTATTTATTTTCGAGCGTGTAAAACCAAAGAAAATACAAATGAAACAAAAGATGATACAGACATGATACAGTACTATACAAATGAATGCAATAACAAAACGAAATATTTAATTAATAATTGAATAATCTGTAGTATCATTGTCTGATATCAATAAACAACAAAACTTTAGCTAATTACACGTCCGAAAAGGGGTCGGAAGAAGTTTACACTTATTTAAAACGACCCCTTCTCCCTTTAAAAAAAATAAATAAAAAATGCTATGTTTTTTTTCTATGTTAACATACAATATCAATGTATACTTTAACCTTGAATAATTTATATAATCATTCATATAATATATACAGGCAAGTTAGGAGAATGGTCTCTATATATATATATATATATATATATATATATATATATATATATATACATATATATATACATATGTACAAACACAAAGTCATAAATAGAATACAAAACAAGAATATAAACAGTTATGGTTTAGCAGTTTCCTCCATGTACCTTGTGAGAATGTTGTCTTTATACCTCTTTTTGAATAGTTTGATGTTTGGACATCCCTTTAGCTCCTCACTCAAATTGTTCCAGATCTTCACCCCACAAACAGAAACACAAAAACTTCTCTTTGTTGTGCGCACCCTAACATTAGTGAATATAAATGAACCACGTAAATAATAATTCCATTGTCTTTCATTGAACAATATCTGAATATTCCCAGGTAATTGAACGTTTTTTGCCTTAAACATGATTTGTGCAATTTGGAATTCAACAAGATCTGACAGTTTTAATAATTTTAAGGTGACTTTGTTTCTGGTTAAATAGCACCATCTTGTGGTCATGCCGGGTACCTGAATGTCTGAGCCGCCACTCCCATGAAGCACTCCCACACTACGTAGCCTTTCAGCGGATCTGGGTTTTTTGTGAGGCAGAAAAAAACACGTAGCCATCCCAATACGCGTGTAAACGGAGTGATATTGACTTTTTGGATGACAGCTAAATGAATAATGAACATATCTGCTGTTGAAGACTGATCGGCAGTAGTGAGTCAAACTTTTGATGGAGTTTATGTTGTTGATGCAGTCCAAACACAACTTACAGAGGCACTGAGGGGGATCGGAATTTACCGGTGACAAGTCTGGGAGGAGAAAAAAAGAAAAAGGATCTACACGTTACATGGAGTTTTAAAAAGCCTACTTAATTTGAATCACATTTGCAACTCTGAAGCCTTGAGTCGATGAAAAGTGCTTTAACAAAGGGACAACAACGTTTCCCCTTTTAGCTTCAACTTTGAGGAAACAACTCCAAACATGGCGAAAAAGTATGATTTGCTTTACAAATTGTTACTCATCGGGGACAGCGGAGTGGGGAAAACATGTCTGATCATCCGTTTTGCTGAGGACAATTTCAACTCCACTTACATTTCCACCATCGGTACGTTGTCTCGGTTTAATGTTTACCATGTAATCAACGACATATCTCTACCAGCATATGATTGGCCTGTCTGAAACTTAGGACATGAGGAAAACAAATATGTTCTGTGTACTGGCATTTAATTATTCCTCTATGTCTGTACAACTGGTTTCCCAGACTGCTTTCATGTCTCAACAAGTCCATGCTCTCTCATGACTAATTCTTTTTCCATTCTGTCTCTTATCTTTTTCTGTCTTTAGTCTCTTAGTTAATGTTTTGCTCTCGCTGAGTGTGTGTGCTGACTCTTCCCTGAGCCTCTCCCCCATCTCTCCCTCAGATCTGATTCCTCTCTCTTGGCTCTCAGAGGGTCGACCCACCCTCATTCCTATCTTGTATACCATCTCGCCATTCCCAGAAGAATGGTTGGCTTTCTGGCATGACTTTTTTTTCTTACAAGACAACCCCCTCCTCTGCCCCTCACTGTCTGTCTGTCTGATTGACAGCTTGTCCATGCAGCAGAAAATAATACATAACTCAAACTCAGTGTGTGATGCAGGGCTGGCTTTTCTATAAGACTGTTTTGTGGATGGAGGTCAAAATCAAAATGTGAATACCATAAATGAGTATCCACCCAGTGACCTGTGTGTGTGTGTGTGTGTGTGTGTGTGTGTGTGTGTGGTGTGTGTGTGTGTGTGTGTGTGTGTGTGTGTGTGTGTGTGTGTGTGTGTGTGTGTGTGTGTGTGTGTGTGTGTGTGTGTGTGTGTGTGTGTGTGTGTGTGTGTGTGTGGTGTGTGTGTGTGTGTGTGTGTGTGTGTGTGTGTGTGTGTGTGTGTTGTGTGTGTGTGTGTGTGTGTGTGTGTGTGTGTGTGTGTGTGTGTGTGTGTGTGTGTGTGTGTGTGTGTGTGTGTGTGTGTGTGTGTGTGTGTGTGTGTGTGTGTGTGTGTGGTGTGTGTGTTGTGTGTGTGTGGTGTGTGTGTGTGTGTGTGTGTGTGTGTGTGTGTGTGTGTGTGTGTGTTGTTTAAATCATTATCTATCCATCCATTCTCCTCTCTTCTCTTCCTAGGTATCGACTTTAAAGTAAAAACCATTGAAGTGGAAGGAAAGAAAGTTAAACTACAAGTCTGGTAAGAGATGACAGTTGGTTGCGTGTCTAAAGATTCTTAGTGTTTTGTGCAACTGTCTTTTTATTTAACGTTTCTAGCACAATGTGCATGCATCAGTGCACATTGTTCTTACTCTGCCTGTGTGCGCTCTTTGCAGGGACACAGCAGGGCAGGAGAGGTTCAAGACCATTACCACAGCCTACTACAGAGGAGCCATGGTGAGCACAGGATGCCAGCGGAACAAGCAGACTGGATAATCATGGCTGACATCACTGTCGCTTTGTGCCCGCTCTGTACCTTTAACTGACTCCTTAAATCCTCTCTCTCAGGGTATCGTTCTGGTGTACGACATCACGGACGCGAAGTCCTTCGAAAACATCCAGAACTGGATGAAAAGCATCACAGAAGTGAGGATCTTTCCAAACAGTTGGTCAAAGTTATTAGGAAATAGTGTAAAAAAACGTTGCTTAGTCAGTTGTTTGTATAAGTCATTAGTATGAGCAATGTACACAACAGGGGATTTTAAAGGGTCAGTTCACCTAAATCATACTTAAAGCGTATTTTGCTTTTACCCCGGGTTGTCACTTACTTTCCTCTAAGAATGAGAGCTGCAATCAAATACTTTTTTCACCAATTCATATTTTTATCTCATTATTTGTCTTGACCTATTTATGAATTTGTTATAAAATGTCAGATTTTTTTTTAAAGCAGACAAAACCCAAATATGTTACGTTTATCAGTGTGTGTGACTCGTGGCTTTTGATTTTATTCAAAATACCTAACTGTGTGCACAAATATTTGTACAATGTGGCAATTAGGGGCAATATTTTAGAATGTGGATAAAATGTGGACACTTTACAAGGCCAGATAGTACCAGGCAAACTAACCCTCTTTTCTGGAATGGCTTCAGAGAAACTGCTGTCTGGTCGTTTATTGCAGACTTGATGCAAAGATGTCTGCTCCCACACTCCGCTATGCAAATCTTATTGTCGACAAGAACTGAACATAATCAATTAACTGCTTTCCCTCTTTCCCAGAATGCATCAGCCGGGGTCAGTCGAATGTTACTAGGCAATAAGTGTGACATTGAAGCAAAGCGGAAAGTTTCCAGGGAGACGGGAGAAAAGGTGAGATGACCCAACATAAACTTGACTATTCCTCTGTACTGTATCTGTTGTCGTACCTGTTACAATAAAGTTTAATAATTGTATCAGAGCGATTTATTGACTCTTTCTATCTTTTAAACATATGAGGCAGTTATTGTTTGAGAAGGGGATTGAGTGTATCAGACTTCTCAATTACTTTAGATAAGAAGCAATAAGTGATTATTGGCCATATCCTGACCTACTGTTATCTTGTCTATTGTTGGCAGTTGGCAAAAGATCATGGCATCAGGTTCTTCGAGACAAGTGCAAAGTCCAGCATCAATGTGGACGAGGTGAGCCGCAACGTAACCAATGACTAACAAAACACTGTCTCCATGCCTCATTAAACTTAGCTCATGAGCTGTTATGTTTCATGTGTTTACATTCTACAACCGCTGAACACTTTCTTTCTATGTTTGCTTTAGTCTTTTCTCGCATTGGCACTCGACATACTACAGAAATCCAGCAAGAAACAAGTAAGTTGTACTAGAGAAAAAACCAAGCTGAAGCATTGGCTCCTCCCTCAATATACTGTAGGACTTTATGTTTTACATGTCTGTAATTTCCTCTCTTTGTCTGTATTTCCTTCTCTGACAGGGCCCCACAGGCCGAGAGGTGAAAATCACCAGCAATACAGAGAAAAAAGCCTCCAAATGTGTTATTCTCTAGATATAACGCTGCCCAGCACACGTAAGATTACGCCATACAAATGTAAGAGCACATCAGTATTACTGGGGAGGAATAAAGCAGGTTTTACGTCTCCATCTAGTGGGCTCACATATGAAATACAATCAGCTGCTAAATGTTAAAACACCCAAAACCAAGAAATTGTGGATTTCTTTCCTGAGTGGCAATTTTAAAAACGTGGTTTTGTTTGTATTTCCCATTGAACATATCTTCTTCCACTGATACTGCGGTAGTGTTATTGTATCATGTATTGTATTATAGTATCATCAAAATGTTGCAAAGAGGGGCTCCTAGATGACTTTAAAGATATCTGACACAACATTTCACCAAGCAATTTTCACTATGTTTAACTGAGCTATACATTTCTATTTCCACCTTGTATTTCTCTGGCTTCTCATGACATTATTATCACTACAACAGCACCGCTTACTGTCTTTTAAGAACTTTAGCTGTGTTTTTTAAAACGGGCTAGATCTGTAAAACAAAAAGGATACTATATTTTAGGGGCTTAGTGGAAAAGGTTTGGAAAGTGGTTTTATTTGCAGAAATGTCACTGTAGGCTTCTGATCTGAGACTCGTACATTCTGTTAGATTATTTAAATACTTAACAGAAAAACATATTTCTTTTGTCAGATCCCTTTTGTATTTCAAGGATTTGTATAGTATTATATCAGGAACACGGACAAGTTGGCATCACATTCTTGCAGATATGGGGAAATAGTGGACCAAAAATATATTGAGTTATATACTGAACATGAATAAATGTTACAAAGCATTTATATTTGTTATTTTGTTGATGTTGTGCCAAACAAATTGATTACATGTTTCAATATTTAATTTGATCATGAGAATCTACAGTAGATATAACAATCCTCCCAGGGTCTATAATGTGGAGCTTTTTGGGTGACATCCTAAGAGAAGTTGATGAATGCATGAGGTTTAATCGGAAACTAGCACGGGTGGTAAACAGGCTTTGTTTTAACAAATGAATGGATTGAGAATGTGGATGATAGGAACAGAGATAAGTGCAATATGAGAAGATGAGTGGAGAGATGAAACAATGATGGATAAAGCAAGTGGACAGGATGTGAGGGAAGCAACAGCGTTCACATGCCCTTCACTTCTAATTGATTTAGTGGGTCTTGCCTTTTATCTGAAGTGCCTTAATCTCTAAAACTACCACACATTAGCCACATCTGACAAGACAGTCTCCATGTTCAAGCAATTTCAGATAATACTAAATGACTGACTAATGCTGCTCATCTGATCCGGACAGACATACTGGATTTCCTGTATCTGCCTTTTATACTGCCTTGAAGTCCATCTTTAAAAAAAAGGGGGGAAAAAAGGGGCGGTGGTGGCGATGTCGATAGGGACTTGGCTTGGCAACTGGAAGGTCACCAGTTCAAGTCCCGGCAAGACCAAGTGCTACCGAGGTGTCCCTGAGCAAGGCACTGTTCCCCACACTGCTCCCCGGGCGCCGTTCAAAATGGCAGCACACTGCTCCTAACACTAGGATGGGTCAAATGCAGAGAAACAATTTCCCCACGAGGGATTAATAAAAGTCCATCTCTCTATACATTTATTTCACATTCAGTGTCTTTTAAGACCTGCCACACAACTTTGTACGTTTCCAGACCTGCTACTTGATAAATAAAAAATGCTTAACATGAACTGAATGAGTGTGTTGTAGTTTGTCTGTCGGTAAGTATACAGAGGATTCCTGGAAGGATAGATATCCAAGAAAGTGGCATTGTTTGATGTATTATTTGAAGATCATTGCTATGGTGTGTTTTAGAAATGTACTTGTTACATTAAGGCTGTTTAGCACTCAGGTTATTTTAATTTGTATGCTATCTCTTTATAATGTAATCAACAAAAGTAAACATGCAAAGAGAATCAGAAAGCTAACATTAGGTAGGCAAGAAAAACCAAGCAAAGATAATAAATTAATGTATTGAGAGTTCATTTGTATATTATGCATGTTTTTCTTTTTAAAACGTTGTTTGAAATAACTGCACTTCTAGTTATTTAGTTGTAGTAGAAGAAGAAATCCTAAACAACAACATCACAACGAAACAGGGTAATAATAGAGGAGTAAACCATAGGCTTTTTTGATACAAGTGTTCGAAGGTCTATTTCAGAATCTTCCTTTAAATCCAGATGCCGAGTATACACATACCAGGACTCTTACATAACTGGAATGTGTTAAGGCCTATAAATATCAGCAGCCAGAACCTTTTTTTAGATTTAGATTTTTAGATCATTTAAGTGTGTGTTTGATTGCGGATTCCAGTAACAGGGCAGAAAGTGGCTTTGTGTTTCAAGGACACTTAAGGGAAGTCCTGTCTGTGGACCTGCATGGTGGATACCAAAACTAGACCAGGCACCTGTAATATACTCATTTTTGTAGGACCCACCCTTTTTATAATTTTTAACCACTGTCCTGCCAATAGCATCTGTCAGTGAGTCCCCATCCCCCTTATTGCAGCAGCAGGAGGCTGTCGCTAGGCAACTGCCCCTCCTTCCCAGCATCAGCACCACAACGCTGCCTGCCGCATCTTCAGGCTCCTGCACGTCCGTTGCGTGCCTTGTCATCACGCTGGGCAGGTTTCGGTTTGCAAACACGATACATCTCGTTCCCAGAGCTGTGGCGAGGAGCACAGGAGGACAGGGCTGCAGAGGGAGGGGCGAGATACAAGAAGAAGAATTAGAAAACACACTTGGGTGGATTTAAAGATGGTATCCCGGACATAGGTAGGCTATGTTGTTATGTGACGTCTGGTGGTGGGAGGCAGTGAGGTAAACGTCCGGGAGACACACTCACAAACACACGGGCTTAACGGGATGCCCGCGTGACTGCAGGGAGGGAAGAGGCGGTGGAGGAGGAGAGGGGGGGTCTAGGTGCTTGTGTGTACCACCGCAAAAACCCCGAGGTGGAGTTGTTAAAGATAGAAAGCTGTGAGGAAAGAACAATTCCTGCCTTGGCTGCTATTTTTGGTGCAGTTTGAAAATCGATGGAGGATATTTATTTCCTGTTCACGTCGAGATAATTAGTCTCGCTTTCCCCGAACGAACCGATGTGATCGTGGGGCTTTTATCTCCACGCCGTCTTCTTCTTTTTGCCGTGACAGGATGAGGACCAAACACAGGGTCGCACATGTTCGGATGTTGCTCCTCCCGGTGATCGGACACACGGACTCACCGGCTCCTGTCATCTCTGAATGCTGGGGGAGAAACGAGTGATCAGCTGCTCTCTTTGGGACACTTTAAAATCTGCGGCCTGCTGCTTGGGTATCCAGTTACCGCAATGCCACTGACGAGAGGTGGAAGAGGTGGAAGGCAGAATATGGATAATAGGGAGCATCAACAATCATAAAACAATTATGTTTAAGTTGCCAAAAAACTAGCTTCATTCATGTGATTGTGTTTTGATCATAGAATGATATGAGTGGACTATTTAGGCTATAGTGGCCTTTGATCTGTATGGGCTAAACGAGACATTGTATTGACTGAGGCTTATCATGGCTGAACATGAGGTTAGTGTGGTGGCTGTGAGTGTGTAGTGGCTGCTCAATTCTCAACTTTCTGCTGACAAAGTTCTTGGACTCACTCACTGGACTATAGCGTGCACCATGGGGCATTGCGCAGAACCTATGGTACCTGCCAGTAGAGAGCTTGGTGCATAATTGTGACGAAGTGGAGCTCTGAAGCCAGGATTTATGTCTCTCCCTCTTCTACTCGCCTGCACTTCTTCCCACACAGCTGAATTTGGATTTCTAAACTCAGAGTAAACCTCTCCCAGCCTCCTCCTCCACAACACACACACACACACACACACACACACACACACACACACACACACACACACACACACACACACACACACACACACACACACACACATCGAAGAGCCTGACATGCCTTCACCGTCGGACTCCAGCAGCGTGGCTTCGGCCTCGGGGTCTCGAGGTTGGTCAGACAGCCGCAGGGGCATGTCGGGCCGGGGGCCTGGGGGGGCCCGGCTGCTCCTCTACCTGGGGCTGTGCCACCTGGGCCTCGGGGCCATGGTCCTGGCCTTCTCCTTCACCAGCATGGCCTTCACCTCCTCAGCCCGTGTGAGGCAGTCTTGTCCATTTTGGGCTGGCTTCTTTGTAAGTGTGAAACTCAGTGAAAACATACAGTATTGAGAGTATACCAGAAGAGACACTGAAGGCTGTGTTTTCTAATTGTCTGCAGGTGGTGGCATCAGGAATAGTTGGAATAATCTCATGGAGGAGACCTCTGACGCTGGTGGTATGTATAGTTCTGATTAAAGGAGTATCCAAGTCTGTTAGCTTTTGGTGAAAAACAAATGCCATGGAGGAATGCGGGATTTACAGGTTGAAGAAGATAAAAAGGGGCTCAGAAAACCACAGATTTGTCCACTAGGTGATGGCACTGATTACACATTTGACTACAAATATGCACCACTATAATATCAACTCAAGTGAAGGCATCTCTCCACCAGAAGCTGTGTGCGATCAATCATATCAGATCTTCTTCAGCAGATGAGGTTGTCATGGAATTGTACATCCTCAAGTTTTCATATATTATTAACATGTTAAGTACCTCTCTTCCATGTTAGCTTAAAAGCTGTCATTCAAGCTGTAATGACAGTTGAAAAAAACGTATACGGTGGTCCCTGCATTTTACAAGTATTGTTGTAACATGTTTGTATATCTTTACAAAAAAAAAACAATCCTATTTGATTGTCGGCTTATTTGATTGCATATTCATACATTCAGTAAAACAATACAAACTAAGAAACCTACAGCAAGTGTGGGGGTGGTTGATCTTGCCATGACATGAAGGGCATAAAGTTTCCATCCAAATTAAAATCCAGGTAACTTCACTACCTCCTCCAAGGCTGGATGTATGTTTATTAGTGAAATCACCTGTCACACAGAAGAATAAAACCCTGCACACTCTCTTCCCTCCATCCTCTCTGTTCCCCCACAGGTGTCACTGTTCATGCTGCTGTCTGCAGTGTGTGTGATCCTCAGTCTGGCCGGCTCCATGCTCTCCTGTCAGAACGCACAGATGGTCAAGTCCATGCTCACCTGCCAGGTACAGAACATTATTCAAGTGTTGTTTTCTGCCTCCTGCTGAAATGCCCTTGAAAGCCAGATGCACGGGGAACGTGTGAGGAATAATTTTGAATATGTATTTAGTTTTCAGTGTTTCACACCAATCCTCTGTTTGTGTAGGTGGAGAATGGTCTGTGTGTGTGTTGCGCGCCCACTCAGTCCTGCTCCATCACAGAGGAGGAGACCCTGGTCCTCTACCTGAACGCTGACTGTCACTCAGTCAGACATCAGCTAAAGGTAAGTCATTTATTTCTATGCAAGAGTCACCCAACTATTAAAAGATTGTCGTTCAAGTTTGTCTTAAATAGTTCTCAACAGGTTTTCTTGTTGTAATGATTCCTCATGTGCAAACTGCCCATTAAAATATATCCTGTGTTGAAGGACACAGATCTTGTTTTGTGCACAGATGTATTCAAAAGTCTATCTGAAACTAAGTAAAGCCATTTGGGTTAAACACGTTTACTTGTTTCTTAGATTGTCAGGGACAATGCAAAAAACATTGTAGCTGGTTATAATAACATTATAAAGATATGTTGCATATTGGATTTTTTACAAAGGCTTATTTGAGACCCTTTTCCCTTGTTAGTCACTGCTTAAAAAGGTCATAACATCAAGTGAACATCTCCCTGAGTTTCAGTGTATTAGTACCAATTACATATTTTTGTGACTATCTTTCCACTGCAGCTCAGGGGAAAACAAAGCATGTTTCAATGTGTGTATAGGGCATGGGAAACTGACTATTGTTTTAAAACAGACTCTGAAAATGGTGAATCTGACATATTCCCACTATAAAATGCCATTACATTGTGAGATTGTAATCTTCTGAATGCATATTTCTCCAAAGGACCTTTTGTTCAGTGCATGCGGTCTCAGCATTCTCTCCACCATCATCTGCACTCTGTCCACTGTGACCTGCAGTATCCACATATTCTCTCTGGATCTCGTGCACCTGGTGAGTACAGACACAGCACATTTTACATTTACCAGGCTGGCTTTTTCCCCCACAAATGACAAGCACTCAGCAATAAACTACACAGCTGCACATTGAAGGACAGACTTGTACTGTAGCATTATTGAAGCTCATCACATTTATCTGCTATGTGTTTTCCTTCTTTCCCTGCCTAGCTGGCCCCACATCGCTCCCGTTCAGTCAACCCAGAATGCACCACTCCTCAGGACGCCTTCCTGACCAACATCATGGACTTTGAGGAGTTTGTCCCACCCATCCCTCCTCCCCCCTACTATCCTCCGGAGTACACCTGCAGCTCTGAAACAGACGCTCAGAGGTACTACCTTCAAAAAATGTATAATACTTTAACATTACTAATGCACAGTGTGTCAAACAGTCGTACAAAGTATTCAAATAATTGAATCTTAAAATGTTGTTATGGTTTCAAGGTTAGGAAATTGCCTGAATTTAATTATAGTCCCTAAAGAATGCTTGGTGTTTAATATGACCACAAATCTATAGATGTTTAAAATAAAAGAATTGCGTATTCATATTTGTTCGTTGTCTCCTGGCATCTTAAACCAGACATCGAGCAATGGGAGCTAGCTAAGCATTAAATAAATTAAACATATAATCAATTATAATATAAACAGCTGGTAAAATATATATATATGGGTATAAATTCATTCTTTAGTCTTTTTTGGAAATATTTCAGTTTAAACGTGCTGAAAAAATGCTTGAATTTAAAACTTAAAAAATGTAAGAACCATTTAATAGTCACGCAAACTATGATCCTTTGTTTACATTGACCACATTGAATGTGCACAATAATGATTGTTTGACATTTTTTAATTAACGCCCAGCATCACGTATAATGGCTCCAGGGAGAGCCCCGCTCTTCTCTACCCCACGGACTGCCCCCCTCCTTATGAACTTGTGATGGGACAAAGAGCTGCAAGCCAGGTGAGTTTGTGTGTGTGCGTATGTGCATGTTTGTGTTTAATTCAATGCTGATCCTTGTTTATTTTAATTATCAAGGTAACAGTGTTTGACCCCCAGGGCACTGAGCTGTCTGGAGAGAGAGGAACTTCTACTGCCTTCAGTGGAGAAGGTGAGAAGATGTTCAGTCCTAAAGGTTGTAAATGTGCTGAAGGGACATTTGGAGATATTCAAATATATCTGTTATTCAAAGTGTGATACTGAAAATCCTGAAACAGCAACATTAAAATGTATGATAATAAAACAAGCCAATAATGTAATTCAGTTATCACATACCGTTCTTTAAAGAGGTAAACCAAAAAAAGGGATGCTTAATATAATCAAATAAAATAAGTACCTTTGTTTATTAGTGTCCATGGATAGTGGATCTCTGTTGATGTCAGAGATTGTGGACATCCCTGATGACTCCTCGCCCTCTGAGGACTCCTGTCTGATGGAGGTTGGGCTGCGGACCCGTGGGGAGAGGGGCCACAGGAACGTGAGTGAGGGGGGAGACGTAGGAGACAGCGGGGAGTACATCAGCTTCCGCGGTCCCCCGTCTCAGACGCCAGAGAGTCCTTTGGCAGGAGGACAGAGAGCCAGACTTTGCACCAGAGGAGAGAGGTCTAACTCCTGCTCTTCCCCCAGCACAGCAACCCCCACATACAGGTGAGCACCAACACAAATGTATGTATTAATATGAGAAAAAAAACTGTCAAATGTATTTTGTATAGCACCTTTCATAAAAGAAATGCCGCACAAAGAGCTCTACAAAAAGGGAAATTAGACAGAATGAACATAAAACTGCTATATTTGTCCTTTAATAACAAAACAAACGTCTAAAATATTAGATTGGAAATATAACACACTATAAAAATACTTGAAATAAATTAATGAATTGAATACATAGAATGAATAACAAAAGATGGAAAATAAAACTTGAGTTAAAAAACATTTAAATCAATACCCATAATTGCAGCTTGCACATATAGAATAAGCACTAATATTGTAAGAGCTCTACAGTTCATTTGTAATGCCCTCCTCTGTCCTGCAGGTCTCCATTATTGCGTCACCAGGCAGTGATAGCTAGAAGCTGTTCCCAGCTTGAGGCCATCGGGAAAGCCAGCTCTCCACAGCGATCCTCCATCCCAGAGTTTCGAGGTCGGCCCTCCACTCCCTTAAGCCAAGGAGCTACCCCAACCTCCTCTGCTCCCCCCATTTCATCCTCAGCCACATGTGAGCAGAGTGCTGGTGATGGGCCACCGCTCACAGGTCCATTGTACCTTCGACGAAAGGCCGGGAAGAATGAGAAGAGTGGGGAGCGGGTAAGAAGGGATAGTGAAGGGCTCCTTCGTCTGGTGAGGTCACACAGTGAACCGGGCCTCAGCTCCTCCACTGACACAGGTAAGTCAGACACACACGAACAAGAGTACATCTCCTAAATACCATTTTGTTGTCTATAACCTGTCCTTGTATCTTCTCTTTTCTAGTTGAATTTGGCTCTGGAGGCAGCAAAGTATCTATAGACACAGGTAAGAGCTTAGCAATAACATCCTGCGGTAAGATCTGTTTGTTGAATGTCATCACTGTGTCTCTCTTTCAATCTCTCGTTTCACATTTAGCTGGCAGAAAAGCCGAAAAGGAAACACTTCTAAATTGTCTAAACGACAAATATGCGCTTAATGGCTTTCATTTATCAAACCCTCTTAGAAACTAGTGCAGATTCTACACTGATCTGTCACTGGCCGCATGTGATTTATTAATATATCTCACAAGATCTAAATAAGCAGTGATTTAATTTCAGATTGATGAATTTGATTCTGCTGCGGAAACAATAATGAGCCTCACCAGTTCCTCATGTACATGTTTTTATCAATTGAAGCATTCTGATTTATGAATGTTATGCTTCTTTTTGTATGAATAGATCAGGGAACATGTGTTGGTTCTTGTGTACGATGTTGACAACTTTATGTCAGAAAGGTAGTCCTATTTTGCAGTTTATTTAGTATTTGTTATTTATTTCAGGCTGGTTAGTCCTTCTGGCTTTATCCCTCCCCAAAGTTAAATGTAGCCGTTTTTACCTGGCAATAGAAATAATAAATGTGCAAACTGACTCCTGATGAGGGTCTAAATCTCTCTCTTTGTCTCTGACTCTGATAGGTCCACCCTCTGAGGCATGCCTTCTGCCCCGCACCTCTTTGACTCCTGCTGAAGCTCTGCCAAGGAAAGGCAGCATGACATCTGCAGCCACAGGGGGGCCGATCCCCGCCAAACCTCCCCCCACCTCACCACTGCGTTTACCTAAAGACTGCCACCGTTCCCTAGGAGACCTCAAGGTTAGTTCGAAAAAAGATGATTTGCAAGCAAAAAAAAGTGCAATAGTTGTTCATCACATGGAAGTCTGAGCTGTTGTTGTTGTCTTATTTATATCCTTCCCTTTTTTTTAACTTATCCTTCAGGTGACTCGGGGTCTGGTGGCTCGCTTCCTGCAGCGCTCCAAACGCAACATATCGCCCTCCTCCGAGCATGCTGGGAGCACAGGGCAGTGGCCTAAGAGACGGAGTGGAGTTGAGGGCGCTGCCAACAACCACCTGCAACTGGAACAAGTGTGACAGCATCTCTGATTTGGCATATTTATGTTCCCGTCTCCAGCTCATTACATCAGAAAGTTCATTGTTTCTGTGAGTTAAGCCCTCTGCACTTTGCATTAAATATGATTCATCTCCAGGTGTTGCTGACCCCTTGGAGCACCAGAGGAGGACACCCCAATCATCACTCACATCACCCTCATCGCCGTGGACACCACCATTCCCATAGTGACAGTCGACACAACCGGCATCACGGCAGTCGGGCGCCAGAGGGAATCCACCTGCGCAGCTGTGGAGATTTAAGCTCCTCGTCACTATGTCGACTCGTGACACCTCATCCACCGCATGGGTCATCGGGAGCCCTCTACTCAGAGTCTGCACTGTGAGCAGGGGGAAGGAGGGATGGAGGAGGAACATAGGACAGATATGAGTTGATAGGGTTGTTAGGAAGTTGGGAGGCAGGCTGATGAAAAGTCTGAGGCAGTTAAGTGGAAATATCTAGCTCTGGAAATGAGTGTTTACTTCTTTTCCTCTTTGTCAACTCAGTTTGCTGAAGCCAACTGTCAAAATGGCCTTATTCAGTGGTGCTCTTTATCACTCTGAACATCAGCCCAAAGCTCACACTATTTCACTTTTCAACATCAGTGAAAGAGTCACTAGATGCTGGGCAGTGGGTCCCTATTCGATCAGAATAAATCACACAGAGACAACAAGCATATTTTCTGCTGTATTCTCCACTTCCCCTCTCTGAATACTGATCTGCAGACATATTTTTCCTCAAGACTGGATACAGAACTCGACTAGCATTCATGCTACAACAACCACTCACATGTACATTCGGCGAACATTATTATGGGTTGCTATATCCTTCTGGCCCTTTTGTACATTGCTAATCATCCACCAGGTGAAGTGATCATGGAAACACATATTTGTTGTCTTCCATTGATAAAAAAAGGATCTCAATAGACATATACTTAGCTGAGTATAATGTAAGATAAACAGACAATGTTGCACATGAGGACACAGGAGCTCACATGGAAACATCTTAGCTGAGTTGCTGATTTTGTCTTTTTATTTTTGCAATTCACACTCTCCACATTTTTCCACTTTCACACTGGCCTTCAAAAAGGCAGCCAGCATTTGTAACATTGACATTAATGCACGCCACAGACACATGCTAAGCGTTTGAAATGTATTCTCTGTTGGTGGCCCTTGGACACGGTGGTATGATTTGCATATGTGCATGTTTTGCTACAGTCCCCGAAATACAGCAGGAACCTTGTGCATTCAACCCTGACCGTCTGTGTAACTATGTAACACGTCCTCAGAATGTCTTTAACTGCATGTTTGACGATGCTTATATCTTTTTTTTCCTCTTGCACCCAAGACTATGATAGTATTCATTTGAGATGTGTTTGTGTTATAGATAGCTGAAGGGGAAGGTCAGAGTCAAAGATGCGCAGTGCTCCCAAAGTTTTCTGTCAGATGGCTCAAAAAATGTCTCTGCAACCTAATTTGATGTTGATAAGGTTTGAAAATGATTCAAGAGCACAGGCGTCTCTGTGACACTGGCTAAAGTAGGTGGATCCTGGAAGATAAAAGGAGTACATTGCACTGTCACTCTGATGACATGACGAGTCTCTTGCAATAAATGTACAGACTAATTTGTTTTAGGGTCGGGCTTTGCACTATGTGTTGGTACGGTTTCGCTTTGTGGATAGGTGGTAAATGAACAAAAACTTGGGCTGCTGAGTGAACATGTGTTGGTTTTGGCAGCTCTACATTTTGAAGTATATTAATATTTGTGTCAGATGGAGTTATTTCTTTTTTGGAAAGTATTTTTGGTGTGCTCACTAAGTGATGATAATGGCTCCATATCAGTAAAGGCACAGTTTAAAAACATTCATATGTATGTATCTAATTTTAAAAAATGTACACACTTACACTTAGCCTGCACACAGAAACAGGCACAACATACACACCCTTATTAAGACACTACGTTGTATTTCTACCTCCTGTCTTGCAAAAAAAACGTTATTTATTTGAATAAATGTATATATGTATGGCAGGCTTAACAGGATAGAGCCTTGAAACATGAATAATAAATGTATCTTAATATGACACCTATTCCAAGTTATGTATTTCAAAATATGAAATAAATTATAGACATTAAATTAAAAAAGAACTTATGTTGATGTTTTGTAAATCTTATACAACATTGTAGGGTTAATTTTGTATGGGTTCTTATTAGCGTTTTTTCCCCACTTTTCTACTCTATCTCGGGCCCGGCGCCACAAGGGGGCAAAAGGGGGCATTGCCCCCTCAGTTGTATTCTTTGCCCCCTCACTTTGAGCATCATTCATCCATCGAAAAGTAAAATAAATGTCACAATTATTAAATAACTTTAAATAATTATTTCCCCCAACACACGTTACTATGATTAGATCAGATATGTGGGCAGGCAGCATGGGCGGCGCCAGGATTGTTTTGCTGCAGTAGCTTAGCAGTTGCTATATGACAGCACGGCGTTGCTAGTTAATTTAAAAAATAAATAAACAAACAATACCAATGGGCCAAGCACGAGCCTGTTCATATTGTAGCGTTCACCGCTATTCAAAATCACAGATCACGAGCCTTCAATGTCGAAAACGTTCTCTTTATTTTCTGGTAGGCCTATTGACGGCCACAGCCACGCCGTACAGAACCAATCAATAACACTCATTATTACTTTTCCCCACACTCGAACACAACTCCTACCGTCTTGTACTCCCTCCACACACCGGAAACCACACACACACACACACACACACACACACACACACACACACACACACACACACACACACACACACACACACACACACACACACACACACACACACACACACACACACACACACACACACACACACACACACACACACACACACACACACACACACACACACACACACACACACACACACACACACACACACACACACACACACACACACACACACACACACACCTGGAAGGGGCGGTCTCTCACTAACTCCCACAAACAACATTGCCTAAATAACTTTACAAATGTACTAAACTGTGCACATCTGATAACTGACATAATTATTAACTTGGACACGCTACAATAATATCATTAATATTTACATTAAAACATTCCTTTGACACTTATAACATTACTTTGCAAGGTAAGCACAACCAACATAAGTTGATAAAAGCAGAATTTGAACACTGTTTCTGTGCTCCTATAATATTTTTGTATAATAGGCGTGTGGTGCAGTGGGTTGAGTGTTGGTGTTCGGATCAAGGGGTCACAGGTTCAAACCCCACTGCAGTCAGCATGTCGTTGTGTCCCTCGGCAAAACACTTCACCCCAAATTGCTCCTGTTGGGATTTCCCACAGTATTGAGTATGTAAGTCGCTTTGGATAAAAGTGTTTAACAAGTGACATGTAATACCATAAGTACACAATAGCGATCGTTCACTGTTTCAACTGGCATGTACACACACACACACACACACACACACACACACACACACACACACACAAACGGATGTCCGGCTCCATTGGAGATCGTTTACGCTGACTTACTATATAGGCTCACCTCTAGCTTCACAAATCTCCCCACTCCACCTTGGCTCCACCTCTTCTGTAATCCTATTGGAAACCAGTGGAAAAACCCATCCTGGTTCGATTGCACTGGCCAATCAAAACGCTCAATGTCAAATGGAGCCTTCCAAAGTTCACGCCCACATGCACCATTCGAGTTCTCGCAATGGATGTTGGGGAATTTAGTTCTGGCGCTTTATATTAAAACGGACTGCAACGTGACAGCGAACTACAACCTGCACATCCTGGTCTGAGGAGACGTTCACTGTCTTCAGTTTAAAAGCAAGACGAAGAAACAGAAGATAAACTAATAAGCGTTCGAGTACTTCACAATACGGGACAACAGGACAGTAATCATTATGGTATGAAAAGGCATATGTTTGACTCCAAAAATATTTAATTTGGCAATTTATAGCTAGCTTTGTTCACAGGCTGGATGCATGAACATAATGTCAGCTAACGCTTCTTTTCATGATAGGGAAACCAACTTTAGCTAATAATAGTAATCCTGGCTCTTGTTTATGAGCTTAGTGGGCTAAGAGACCATGGAGATAACCGCCGGCTTGATAGTTTTCTTCAACCGGAACAAGTTTAACGTTATGTTGTTATAATTAAAACCGGAACCGCTTGTTCACAGTTAGAGATGACATTTAGCAGGTTGGGAATGAGACGTCTGCGTAGCTTGGTCATTAATGCCCCTCAAATATTCCGCACAATGTGGCGCGAGGTCTCTCCGTTCAAATTAAAAACCACATCTGCTTTGCTGTGCACCTCGTCTATCCAGGGAGACAGCATTTGCAATGGGACGCACAGCAGCAAAAAGGCGTTGCTGTCGGACCCTCAGTTGTTTGAAGCCCAGTTTGACGAGCTGGTGACGGAGCTTTCAGAGAGGGACTTATCTGACCCGGCGCTGGCTGACGCACTCAGCAGGTTAAGAGAGGTATGTATGGTGTCATGCTTTGTTTCCTCTGACAGGTGCATGAGTGGACTGCTACTTCATTTTGATCCTACCTGCGCCTGTTTTCCTCTTAGGTTTTGGTGTACAACTCCCCTGGAGGCAAGAGGAACCGAGGCCTGTCTGTGATTGGCTCACTGAGGGAGCTACTCCCGCCCACTGAGCTCACACAGGAGACCGTGCAGAGGGCCCTGGTTGTGGGATGGTGCATTGAGTTGGTAAATAGATGTTTTGTGTTTTTCTTACAATAAACCTTACATTTAAAAACGTAAAAAGTACATTTAGGATGTGCACCAAAAAAACTAAATAAACTAAGATGCAATGAAAAACAGGACTTTACAACACTTACAATTGCATCAGAAGTAATAACATAAAATAAGAAATATACAAAATACAGTCAGCCTTATGCTTTAAAGTTGAGCCTGTGTATTGGAGCCTTTATCTTGTCAAGTGTAAGTAAAAGAGGTCTGGCAAAAGAAAACTGGTATAAGAAATATGGAATAAAACACGGTGGTTCATTACACCTTAAAACAATGAATTCACAATATCTTTAACCATGTCATTTGTTTAATACTTTATTCAGACCTGAGCTCCACATGATCAAGGTTACACAGTTGTGGGGGGGTTGTAGGAAAGTAAAGCTCTTATGGGCTCCTAATGTGTCATCACAACAAGCACAGACTCAGACTGACTGCTGTGATGACACTTTGCCAGGGTGTTACGTTCTCTCGGTCATTAGGAAAGTGTTACGACTGTGTCTCTTTTGCTCGCAGCTTCAGGCATTTTTCCTGGTGGCAGATGATATGATGGATGGATCTGTGACTCGGAGAGGACAACCCTGCTGGTACAAAAAGGTGAGGCTTTATATTTTACAAAAAGATACTCAAACGCCTTGTTTGTTGATATGTGATTATTCATTTTCCACTATTAATGGTGTGCTCAGTATCTCAGGTGAATCATGCGTGTTTGTTTTGAAGGATGGGATTGGTCTGGATGCCATCAATGATTCGTTTCTCTTGGAAGCGACGATCTACAGACTTCTGCGCAGACATTGCCGGGAGCAGCCCTACTACGTCCACTTATTGGAGCTATTTACTGAGGTACTTTACGTCCGGATTGATTAAACAGGCCTACACATTGACACATTGTTCTTACTGCATGTTACCGCTGTTTCAGACCTCTTTCCAGACCGAGCTCGGTCAAGCTCTGGACCTCATGACGGCCCCCCCTGGTCAGATTGACCTCAGCAGATTTACAATGGCAAGGTAGTGAAGAAAATCAGTAAATAAATGTTCAGAGAAGGATGTTGCTTCCAAAAGTAAATGTGAATATTTGATTCTGTTCTTGTCTTTCAGATACAAAGCTATTGTAAAATACAAGACGGCCTTTTACTCATTTTATCTCCCAGTAGCAGCTTCAATGTACATGGTGAGTTTGTTTCTTTACTTTTGTCGTGTGTACAAATGAAACAGAGTAGTATCAATCAAATATTTTTCTTAACTACTTCACCTTACTTTTTCAGGCAGGAATTGAGAGTGAGGAGGAACACAATAATGCCAAACACATCTTACTTGAGATGGGAGAGTTCTTTCAAATACAGGTAATTCCTTAAACACGTCATCCCTCTTTCCCGTCACGTATTGAATCATTTGCATCAGACTATTCAGTGTTGATAACCACCCTATGTGTATCATTTGCAGGATGACTACTTGGACTGTTACGGAGACCCTGCTGTGACCGGAAAGATTGGTACTGACATCCAGGATAATAAATGCAGCTGGCTGGTGGTGACAGCCCTGGAAATAATGACTGCTGAACAGAGAGCAGAGCTCGAGGTGGGACTTTAGATAACAACCCTCTGTTTTAACACTTTTATATATCCAAATAACTTGTATTCAAACTATGGTTAGATATAATTGCAGGGAATTTATTGCCAGCCCATACATTTTAAAGTGTGGTATTTCACTATAATGTAGGCCTACCATGAATTCACTCGGTGGGTTTACTCCCTATTTCCATCACAAAATTATAAGAAGTATGCATAAATACTTAACATTTGGTTAGTATATGCAACAGATAAAATACAATGATATAATTACATCTCAGAACTGTACATTTAAATTCAATCAATTACTAGTCGACAGATTCTCAAATTCTCCTTTTGATTAAATGTTATTAACGCAAAATATACCACCATAAGAAAATTGGTAATTCTTCAAGTAAGTGTAGTAAAATGGTGTTTTAAAAGATAGAAATGCAGAACTGTGTGACTATATAAGTGTCCCTTCTTACAAATCTTTTAATACTCCCTATGTCTAATAAAATAAAAACAGGTCATAATACCTAATGTAACAATTCAAACAAACAGAATTGCTTCTCTGCAATAGATACAAATATTTATTAAAACGTACATAAAAACATGACTTATTGTAATAATGTGCTAGAACAAAGAAACTATGTTTTCTATGGTTCTGACCTCTGAACTCTTCCCTGTAGGATGTGGCCCCCGACACAAACGTTTAAAAAAGTTCTATCTGAGTTGCTTTCTTGAAGATGATGTGCAAAACCTAAATCTGTCTTCCTCTCCTCTTGTAGGTATGTTACGCGCAACATGATGATGCCTGTGTGGAGCAGGTCAAAGCTCTGTACAACACCCTGCAAATGCCAGCTTTGTACCACAAATATGAGGAAGAGAGCTACCAGCGGCTACAGAAACTCATCGCGTGTCACGCTCAAAACCTTCCCCACTCAGTCTTCCTCAACTTTGCTAAGAAAATATACAAGAGGAACAAGTGAGAGCACAAACAGTGTCAGATGTATGAGCCTGGGCTCATTTTGGGTTTGTCCATGACGCTCAGATTAACTCCTCGCCATTATTAAAGAGGGTTCGTCAAGGACAAGGCTGACTCCGATCAGCATGACCCGAACAGCTCTTAAAAATCCTGCAGGCAGTTTCTTATCGTGGCGGCTGTTTGTAGATATCTGGTTGTGACTGTCATTAAACAGCCTGCCTCTTTTGGTCCATGCTACCTATTTATTGAACGCAATGCATAATCAACAGTGTGTTGTTTTCTCTATTGAAGAAACCTGTAGATTGAAGAATGTGAAATGATTCACATATGCTGTAGCATTCATAGAAGTGTGCACTGTTGAGTGCAGAGCAGGATAGAGAAACATATCAGAGTAGAAATAGTTTTAATTGTTTAAATACAGATGTATTTGTTGCTTAGGGACTACAAGTAACAGTACATTTATGACAGCAGATGCACTCTTGTCAAAGGGCATCTTTCTAATTCCATATATTTTCATATTGCTGCTGTAAAATCTGTACTGAACTGAATGTTATATCTTTAAATAAATAATAATGTGAAGACTATATTTCTTTCTATTACATGTTTTTGATGATTGTAAAGCAAAAAACTGTAAATTGTTTCAATAATATATATACAATACTTATATGAAATATATTGTTTTGATTATCTATTCAATGTTTCAGCCATTTATTTTACAAAAATGACAATGCTTATTTTTCCATGTATGATAGTAATTCAATAATGGGGTGAATATAGTGGGGATTTTTGACATTATTATTAGATTGATCAAGAATATAGTTGACACATTAATAGATGGTTACAATCACGACTAGAAGCAGTAGTTGGGATATGTGAGGAGGATTGTATGTTAGTTAATTTCCTTAAAGCAGATTAATAAATACATGGATGAGCTGCAGATAGGATGATGTCACAGGAAAATGAGGCTCTTCACCTCAAAACTAATAATTTGAAGGACTTGAAGCTGAAAATGACATAAGATAAATTGAATGTGATGATAAGCCAAGTGAGGGGTGGGGTCTGGTTGGGTTGGGTTGGGAGGGGGGTGGGGGCGATGGTTTGTCGGACGCTCGCGAGAAGACATGCTGAGGCTGCCGTCGGAGAGAGTCACTTTCACACGGACTGGGATGTGAGCGAGCGCGACGAGATGGAGACCTTCATCCATCTTTACCTGAATCTGACTGTGAGTCGAGTCCGTATATTGTGTCATTCTATATACATATCTTTAAACAAATAATATGTTTTCTAATAAACCTGCATAGTGTGGTCGGATTAGCGAAAGCTGCTATTTCCACACGGAGCCTGCGTATCAAGGAACATGCATTCCGCTATTAGCAGTGACATTTAACGCATATTTTTGAGACAAAACATATTATTATTATCATCGGTTTTAACTGCAATCTTAATATTATGTGTGATATTTGAGAAATAGTAGGGGCCTGTGGGCTATATGAGGGCGATGCGGATGGAGGTACCCCTCCTCCCCCCCCTCCTCCTCCCTGTCTCCATCAGCTCTGTTGGATCAATAAATGCATGGGGTAAATACTGTGAACGGGTTAACTTACATATGTACATTTACTGTTATTTTTGTTTTATTTCGTGGCTTTGTTGGCTACAATGTTCATTCCGACGAAGGCCTAGTGCTAGCTTACTAGAGTGATTTATATTCCTCACTGATGTGAAGGGCACTGTGGAGGAATATATGAGTAATAGCTTTGGTGGGTTTTAAAAAGGCAGACTCAGTGTTGTTCAGAGCTGCTGCTAGATTATTTCATGCTCCAGTTACATTTTAAGTCATTGCTTCAGGTACTGTGTTTTTTTTTTTAACGTTATTTCTTTTGATCTACATCCTAGGCCTCTTGTTAACTTGTAAGGAAGGGCTGGCACAGATGGATAGTATAAATCATGATAATCAGTGCTCAGTGGAGCTGAACATGACTGATGAAGATTATGAGTGACAGTTATTAAGCGAGGAATTAGCTGACAATTATTATCATGGGGATTCTTAATATTTGTGGGTGACTGTTTTCTGAATTTGAATGCCAGGGAGACAGCATATTGAGGCAAACATGCACCCTAAAAAACATATGGACATTTTCAAGTATTGGTGTAACTGAGCAATTTGTAACTAGGTGTAGGTGTAACTAGGCATCTGAATATTTACAAAAAATAAAAATCTCTTGTTTAGTCCGACCGATGATCTAAATGTTCTGTTATGTGCAGTTTTCTTTCATAAAAGAGTCCAAACACATACGAGTATTCACATTTGAGAAGTTGGAACCAGTGAATATTTGACTTAAAAGATTAATTGAAAATCAATATAGTTGCTGATTCCTTTTCTGTCTGTTTTTTTATTTACTATTTATATTAGTTTGATTATAATCCTTTTGTGTTGATCCTTTTTCTTTTCTACAGTGCTGTGTGTAAGACAGTTTGTGTTCATATGATTGTTGTTGTATCCTCCCAGGAATTGGGCTGAGATAATTATAAAACAAAAAGCACAAAAGCAATCGTTTTAATGAATAGTCCAGATGGTGGGTTTAAACTTCAAAGACTTTGGTGAAAACGTGTTAAGAGCAAGAAAACGGTCTACGTTTGTAGAGAAGAATTTTGCTGCTAGTCGTTATTCACTGTGTGTCTCCCCTCCTTTGATGTTACAGGATCTTGGGAGTCAAGCCAAGATGTGACCGTCACCGCGCGTCATTGTTTGGATCCGTCCTGCCTTTTCAACACTTGTTTCTATAGCAACAAAAATATCAGAGAATACTTAAAAGTCCCTTTCCAACCATGCAGTCCTCTAGCAGCTCCTCTCAGCCTCCAAAGCCGCGGCGCTTTGACGTCAGCAGGCGGACCAATACCGTGGCTGGACTGAAGTCTCACGGCCCCGGTTTTCAGAGGGAGGATAAGAACATGAACACGATCGCCGCGGCCTCCCCACGCCGAGTTACCAAAACCCCTGTTGCAGCCACCAGGACCAGGGTTGGGGTGCAGCCTCGAGCACCGGTCACCCAGCCCAGGTTTGTCTCGCAAAGGTTGAGCCAACAAGGCCCCACCATCTCCAAAACAGCTAAGCCCAAACCCAAGACTCGTGCATCTGCCGCAGCCAAAATTGCACCAGCGGCCGCTCCACCTCCACTTCCCTCCGTTCTCCCTCTTGACACGAACTGCAACGAGCCGAGCCTCCCGTGTCTGTGCTGCGATGGCCGCTCCCCGCAGGACAACAACAGCATGTTTAACCATAACCACAACAACAACAACACCATCTCTATCCGACAGCAACTGAAGCTACCGCCTCCTCCGGCCCCCTTGCCACAGAGGCAGGATGGGAAAGGAGCCAAGGAGCCGTCTCAGCCTCCGTCACAAGCGCAGGCCCAGCTGGAGGCCTCCGCCCGCCCTGCTGCCACTCTGGAAAACGAAGGCAAGAACGCAGACGCTAGCGCTGATCTGGACAACAAGAAAAATGTCAAAGTAGAGGAAGAAGATGACGATGAAGACAGTGGGGATATTGATATTGATGATGATGAAGATGAGGCTGACGACGATGATGATGATGACACCCTGGTCCCCTCGTGCTGTGACTGTCCCCCCTCCTTACTGGAGTTCTCGCTCTCCTCCTCCACCTCCTCGTCCTCCACTTCCATCAGCTCCTGCTCTGATCTGGAGTCTGACTGTGCAGATCAATCCGCCTCCATCTGCTCTTCCCACGACGAAGATAATCTGTCCCTCGCTCTGTCCCCCAAAGACCACTCTCTCCCACTAGCCCCTGAATGCAAGCCTCCTGCGCGTTCACCCCCATCCCTTCCTCTTAACTGCAACCCCTTCATCCTGACGTCACACTCCCCAATTCCCCCGTGCTCCCCAGATGAGGGTTACCCCTCTGCCCTGGACTCCCCTTCTCCAGACTACTTAGGAGTCAAAGGTGATTCAGAGGTCAACAAACTAGGTTTGCTTGACTTTCTTGAGTCAGTAGGGGAGTTTGGGAAAATGGAGCGCTTCAGCCAGGTGATCCAAGTGGCTCGTTGGGACCTTGAGGGGGAGCAACACTGGGATGTTCTGAAGGATCGACTAGACCACCTGGACCACCTGGAGAAGGTGAACAGGGAAGTAAAACTGGCTTACATCGCCAAACTCCACGAGAAGGGATTTGATCTTGGGGATCTTGAGGAGCAAGATCTCTCAGATGTAATGGATGAAATGGGCAACATCGACATTACCTGGAAGTTGTATAAAAGCGGCAGAGGAGCGATGGGAGACTCTCAGGAGTTTTCAGATGCAGGGGTTGATCTTACGGCTCCTTCAGACTGTGAGGACCCTCTCCTTCCTGATTCCCTCACTTCTTCTCCTGTCGGCCCGCCACCGAGACCCCCCAAACCCCCAGCGCGTCATGCCAGCGTGAGCTCTGACCTCCACACCTACATCAATATCAGCAGGGAGACGACTTCCATGGCTGTCTCCACCTCTCCCACCCTGTCTACTTTCTCCCCTAACTCCTCGTCCCCCACTTTCACTACTTTTAGATGTGAGAAACCCCTACCTCCATCTCCACCCTCCATTCCTCCCCTCCCAACTTCTAAACCTGTCCCTTACTTCACTCTTTACACCACCCCTTCTCCGCCTCCATCACTCCCCACCCCAACTCCTCCCATTCCTCCCCCTAGGAAGCGTCACCTTGCCAGGAAGGAGGCACAGCGGCTCGCTGCTCTTCAGGCCCTACAGGAAAGCACCCCCCTTTCCCTCCCTCCGCCTACCACACGTCCCCCACCTCTGCCTCCCCCGCCAGTTATCTCAATCTCCTCCTCATCTCCCCCTGCCATACCACCTCCGCCTCCACCTGTCCTGCCCTCTCCCCCATCCTTCCATGTACTAGATGTAGAGATTCATAAGCTGTTGATGCTTGCTGGAGTGACCCAAGCGGAGCTTCTCAAACTCAGCCCAGAGCTCAGTGTTTGCGTTGGAGGGTTAGAGGATGAAGGAGATCATGATATCTCGTCCAGGTGTGGGGATTCTTATGAGTTCAGATTAAATGAGAGGGAGGTGGAAAAGGATTGTTATAGAGATGGATGGAGCAGCAGAGGCAAGTTAGATGGAGATCGAATAGCATATATAGCTCAAGAAACCAACAAGGAAGCGGAGAGCACACAACGAACCACCTCGTTCACTGAGATGGCGAGGAGGAAGAAGAGGAGCTGCGGTCTGACCTCCGACCCCTATTACAGCACTGGTTTTAGCAATACACATGAAACTAAAGCAAACAATATTAGCTTTGACTCTTACCGGTATTCTGCAGAGGAGCTAGATTCACCTCCCCCTCCACCTCCTCCTCGTCCTTTACCCCCAATCCCCCCATCTGTGCCATCCCACAAAGTGAGCACTCTTGTGGCTAACTCTGCACAGCCTGATCGATTTGATTGGCTAATAGCGTTCACACCTGAATGTGAAGGCCCACCAAAGCTTCCACCCCTTGCAATGAGAAAATCTCACGTGGAAAGTCAAAAGAAGCTCAGCTCATCGGGGTCATCTCCAGGTTCAGCTCCACATGTCACGACTTTTAAAGAGCTTCGTAACGGCAACAAGAGCACCTTCCTGCAAACAAAGGTGATCACTGATCCGGACCCTGACCCAAACATTATCACTCCAGATGCAGACATCCTGTACAACCTGAGGTGGAGACGACAGATGGCAGGCGGAGACGGCAACGAATGGGAATACACTTCTCAGGCTCAGGCCTTCTTCATGCAGCCGCCACCAGCCCTCACTTCAATGGCCGCTCTGAAGGAAATGCTCCAGAGAGCTGACGAGGAGGGTAGACAACCCGAGCTGTGCCCAATACAGAAGATTGGCTGCTCGGTCAGTGACAGCAGCCTGTGGACCACGGGCAGAGAGTGGGAGGTTGAAGGAGTCAAGAGGGAGGAGAACGAAGGAAAAGAAGAAGAGGAGGAAAAGGTGGTGTTGGAAGTTGAGGTGCGGGGACGAGCCGATGGAGGAAGGACTCTTGAAACAAGAACCACAGGTGAGTATTATAACCAAAATGATGCAAGTGCTAATAAAAGGGCAGCTGAATTCAATGATATAGGGGAGAAGGTCTGCATGGGTGTGTGTGTGGGTGAGGGAGAAAATAAACACGTCAAATAAAAAATGTTAACAACACAACTAATCTGGAATGGACAGATGATGAAAAGAAAAAGATGGAGAAAAGACTTGATCGCTTTTCTGTAATGCACAAATTACAACCTTGGACAGTACAATAGAACAAATCAGAAAAGCAAGAGTTGACTCATTTATTGAAAATATGTAGCTTTTGGAACGAGAGCATCGAGATGAAGGACAAGCATGAGTCACAGAAAGGATGATGTGTGATGGATACATGTTGACAAGGGATAAACAGAAGGTGATTGCAGGCGTGAAGTGAACAAGACAGTGGGAGTGAAGCTGCAGAGGGAAAAAGACCACCAATGAGAGATGCAGGGATACAGACAGTGAGGGGAGTGAGCGTAATATGAGGAGAAAGAGGAAGTTGGACACTTTCCAGCCAGTCTTTCCTGCACTCGTTATCAAAGTGTGATGTCATCACTGCCTTATTTAATTATTCATCTGCTCTTCAGACCAATGAGGGGGATTATGGAGCGCCCACTGAGCTCTCCACTTTCTTCCCCCCTTTATTTTTTTACCTTAATCTTCTTTTTGCATTCTTTTAGTTTATTTCTTAAATATTTTTGTATTTGTTACCTCTGCCTCTTTACTGGTTGTCCATCCCATCAACTTGGGATGCTTTCCTCTTGCTACCTCTCCTGTCTCGCCGCTCCCAAACCCCGCACCCACCCTCGCTCCCTAGAGTGGCACAGATAGCTAAGATCAAGTTACTTATCTCATGCAGTGCTGCAGTATACTACATAAAAACTAAGAATGAGATAGTTTGAAAGGGTGTATGTTGGATTTCAATTGCTCATATTCTTCCCCAATCGGCTTCACATTTTTAAAGTAAAATTACCTCTCTGATTTTACAAGAACTCTAACATTATTTCAGACTTTATATTTGCTTAATTGTTATAAAAAAATGCTGAATTACTAATGAGTTTTATGCTGCAGGAGTTTCCCTCTAAAACCACTGCAACAAGCCAGAAATAGGTGTGTACACCTTTAAGAGCCCAAGGGGTGGATCTTAGCACATGGACCAATGCCTGAGAGCCAGTGCCAGAAAAATAGGAAGTATCATGTGTTGCAGTTCAAAGACAGCTCAAGTCTAACAAAGGTATGATTGTTTTTTTAGCTGATTTTGTAACTCATAACTTAGGAGTCTGTTACAGGTAAGTGAAGGTAATGAAAACGGTTGTTGCTACAGTCTCTGAATATCCATAGAGAGGCAGATGGTGATTGAGCAGGAACGGGCAGAACTCTGCTATCTGTTGACTGACTCAGCATTACACTGTATGCTTTGCTGCTGGAGAGGGGAGGGGTGGTGGGGAAGCAAAAGGATGTAAAAAACGAAAGATATAGAAGAGAAAGACAGACAGGCATAGAGAGGAAGGTGATCCAGAGGTGATGATGGCACGCACTGCAGTAACGTTTAAAACACTGTGCTGTGAACTCTCAAATTCAAGTATGAAAAGAAAGTGAAAGCAGATGCTGTAAAGTAAACCTCACATTGAAATATGATGGACCTTTGTGATTGATGGTGACATTTTAATGATGCTGTCATTGGTGAATGAGTGGCTGATTGACATGCTGAGTATTTCTACCGTGCAGCTGCACAACTGCTCAACAGTTATCCTTTTATGGCCAGGGTATCATTTCCTGTTGTGTTAAATCGTTTTAAATGATAGACTGTGGTTATTGCTCTTCATAAATCAACTCCATTGACTCTCATGTGTAACTGTCAATCAACTGTTTGAATTCTGCATTACTGCATGATGTTACATGATGACGATATCTGCTGGAATACACTCATGTGCATTTTTCTCTCGACAGACACTAACATTTTCGACATCTCTCTCTCCTTCCCATTTCTCTGCCACATTTATTTTTTTACTTTTATCTTGATACCCTGTTTTTCTCACCTATCCATCCCATTCTGTTGTTTCCATTGTTTGTCCATTGCTCCGCTTTGCTCCTTCATACCGCTTTGCTTGTTCGCCTGCCCTCTCCACCCTGACTCCTGCTCCAATTTTTGGCTTTTTTAATAAGTAGTTTCCTCCCCACCACTGTCCCTCGCCCAGTCCTCCCAACCCTACTTCCTGCACACTGCCCTCCCTTCCTATCATCCAGGCTACTGTAACGCCCAGCCCTTTGCAGATCCCAGACCCCACAGCCATGCAGGCAGGGAATCCAAAGACAAATACTGCAACACACCGACCCCCCCTGCTGCCAGCTCAGCTTGTATCCACAGAGATGATTCTGGCACTGACATGAGCTTCGGCTTTAATTTTGAATCCCTGGATGATGTTAGTGTAGACTCTCCTTGTGATTATGGGACTATCTTTAACACACAGAGGGACTTTGTGTCTGACTCTCCCTGTCATTTTGACTCCCTATACTGCAGTAACTCAGGCACACACGTTAAGTCAGACACACCTGATAGTGGCACCACAGTGGCCCCAGGCTGCACCACCCCATATAAGAACATAGATGTTATGATGACGTATTCAAACAGTATCAACGCATTCGATTCGCTGCATTCAGAAAAGCGCCCACACTCTCACACAGACAACAGAAACAAGGCCAGGACGTCCAAAGAGCTTCCTCCTCTCCCTACATATTACCTGTACCACCCTAAAAACTGCCCTCTGCACAGGGGAGCCCCTCCTCGTCTCTCCCCTATCGGTGCCCTCTCCCCTCCCCATCGCCCCGGAGCCCCCCCCCCAGGCACTGCAGGCTTCCGCCTCAGCTCCCCGCTTTTCCCCCGCTCTCACACCTTGCCTGCCCTCGCTGCTCCCCTATACTATCCAAACCTTTACCCTCCTATACCGCCAAGGGCGCCCCCCCTTCCCCCAAAACTCTACCAGGCTCCTCCGCAGTCACACGTGGCGAGTAAGATTTCTCTCTCTCTTCTCTCTCCCCACGTCTTAAGCTCTCTTTCTATTTGTCTGACATCTTGCTTGCAAGCACGTCCGTCTGTCTTTCTTACTGTCTGTTTCTGACCTGGATATAGTGTCCCTAACACTTTTGTTGCGACCCGAGGGATTTGCAGATTTGAAAGAACTGTGGCTGCATCAGAAGGTAGCTCCCTGCAGGTCATCTGACACATCTTCACTGTCCTTTCAAATCTGCAAAGGGCCTTCAATGGAGTGACAGTTCTTCCTGTCTGGAGTCACTATCATCACTTTCTTTCTTTGTCTTCCTCTGTCTGTCCGTCTGTCTGTCTTTGTGTCTGTCTCGTCCGGTCAGTCTCCATGTTGTTTTTGTTTTATGCACGATGTGTTGAAATGTAAACATACATTACATGCCAGGCACAACCCAAGTAACTAGTCCATGATGTTGTGAAATTGAGTTAACATGTTTTCCTTGTATGTGTAGATTGAAGGCATTTTAAAGTACATGTTTTAAGATTCACTGCATCTTGTTCATTAAATGATAGTCTGTATTTATATAACTGGTTTATATAAATCTATTTATATGAACATTACACTGGACACAACACCTGCCCTTTATACATTATGTGTAATTGTATACAACCTGACTGAGCTTCAACAACTGTTTCCCGCCACGCTCAGAGGTTCCTCCTATGTTTGCTTATATTAAGTATGTATGAGTGTATTGTTTGAATGTGAGTCAAGACTAATGCATGGGAATCTGTTTATCCCTTTGACATACAGAAAGTTGTTTTTACAGATGTTGAAAGCTAATACCAGTAAACCAATATTTATAGGATGTCCTCACACACTGTTTTCCGTCAGTAGTACCATCTGCTTTTATTTGCCTGCTCAAATTCTTCTCATTGCTTAATGGCTTCTACTAACACTAATATTCTAGTTTTGGTATTGCTCTCTGTTGTGACTCATCTTTTTTTAATCTGTTGAATTTGTATTCTTTTATACAAATTACAGTAAGTAATTGCTCTTCTGCTGTTGCTGTCAGCTGTTCGCAGTGTCTCATTCGCTGGCTCTGTTCAGAGGACAGAGGCATCCTGGATGGGCGAAGATGTGAAGCATCCAATGAGAGGTCTGGGCCTGTCCTCTCTGTGCCTGCAGGAAAAAAAAGGTGTGCCTTTCATCCGTGTGTGTGTTCACCTGTCGAACTGTGTGTCTTTGTCCTTGATATATGTCCATATCTCCTACATATTAACTGTAACGTATTGTTCTTCCCTCCAGCTCTGGTCAGTGCCGTCAGTGTGGCAGTGGAAGCCATCTTGGCCCAGTTCAGCTCTTCTCGGACTGTAGTTCAGAAGGTCAGTCACAGCTGAATTTACATATTTTGAATAACATAAACAAGTTGTTTGTTTAACTATCAATCAATGTGTACTTCACTCTTGGTGATGAAACATATTGATTTGTTTATCATTGAAAATACTTTCCCTCCCTTCCTTCTTGTTCTGACTCTAAATATTTTGCTCTGTCTCTCCTCAGTCTCTCTCAGTTAACAAGGTACTAGAATATCTTTAGATAACCCAATCTTGTAGACTCAAGACTCTCTTTATAAACTAACTCCAATCCCCTAAATCATGTCTCATCACATCATACTGACCCCCATTCATTTGTCCTATTTCTTCTCTCCTCCCTCTCTCTTGAGTCATTCTTTCTCTTCCATTCCCTTGTCCCTCCCTATCACTGCACGTCATCTTCTTCCTCTCCCTCCCTCTCCTCTCCCGTCCTCAGGCTTTATCAGGAGACAGCACTATAAATCCTTCTCTGGGCCGTCTGGTGCTGCAGTGCCTCTGCCCTGCACTGCACAGCTTGCTGACCGATGGCTTGAAACCTCATCAGAGTGACCTGATTGCAGGCAGGAGGCCAAATTCAGCCTGGGGTTTGGTCCAGGCATCAACCAAGCCAGGTACCACTCTACGAATCCTAGGAAAATTAGCATTTATAGACTTGGATATTGTGGAATTGGTATGAATTGTGTCTTGCTTTTTTCCCCTGGTTGATAATAATAAGCCCTGGGTTTTGTCCGGCTCTCATTTTCCCACACATCATTCAATACTTGTTGATTGTAGCGTCTAAAATGCTGAAGTGAACAACAGAATGCAGATATCGATTGGCCTATGAGTGCCAAGTTTCACTGCAATGTTTTGCTTGCCTCAATAGATGTGTCTGTTGATCCCCTGATCTTTCTCGCTCTCTTTTATATAAATGTTCTCTTTTTCCTCTCGACTAATTTCAAGGTCCGAAAACACAAGCGTTGTTCAACCTACAAGTTCGAATTGGAGAGCTGCCTCAGCTCAGACAGAGCAAACACCGGTTCAACGCATTCCTCCTTGGCCTACTCAAGTAAGTACTGGCTTCTTATCCTCTCTTGTATCCTCTGTTGGCATGCAAAGTGCTCAAATCTGTAAATTCATTTTTTATACTGTATTTCAAATGCATCATCAGTTTTCCTTTTCTCTCAATGTTTTCTTCTAGTACAAAGCTTCTTGATTTCTGGCTGTCTCACCTTCAGTCTTGCAGTGGTAAGTTTCCATCACTTCCCTCTCATTCTTGTGAGCATGCTTGTGTGTAACAGTGATCTTGTCATGGAATCCGAAACCTTAGACACTCAAGACATAACCAAATGTATAACAAAATAGAAACACAGACACGCTGCTGATTGAAGGAATTATTATTTGTTTTACAACAGTATAAGAGCCAGAATACTTGCGTCAAGTCCGCCAAGAGTATATGTGTCTGTCTAAAGAATAACAGTAATCGTACAGGTTTTATACACTTCTTTTTAGTTTACACAGCACTATACCTTTGGACCTTCTACAATGACATGTTACAAGATCCTATATCACGTTGCAAACAGACATGTGTACATTCATGGTACAAAGGTCTCTTTAGATACACTAAATGATGAAACTCATGAGCATGGCTTACAGCACATGATCATATAATATAGATTATTTCAACAATCTCTCTTCCTCTCAGATGTGCTGGAGACATATTACCGGCCCAACTCCATCATGCGTCTGTCGCTGACCGCCTGCCAGCCTCTGTTCGAGGAGCTGCTCCTTGTGCTGCAGCCTCTCAGCCTGCTGACCTTTAACCTGGACCTGCTCTTCCAGCACCATCATTTAGAGGCAGACAGTCACAGTCCAGACATCCCCAGTCCACCTTGTCAGGATGCAGGAATTAAGCTTTCAAAAGAGGGGTCCCAATCCAAAACAGCAGGCTGCAGATATATGGAAAGCCTCTCGGATGTAGACTTTCGAAGCTCAGAACAACGAGCAGCAAAACAAAAATCGTCACCATTGAGTAGCCCAATGAATGGAGGGCCAGGGGAGTCGACACAATGCAGCGCTGCACCCACAAACGCTTCGGCCACTTACGCACAGACAAGTCCTCAGCTGTTGTGGGTGCAGGAGACAAATATTGGAGACCTGCCCCCTCCTAATTCTGAGGAGGACAGCTTCACTCAGCAGGCTGGACAGGTACTCCCCTTCATGCTGTTCCGAGTTTGAAGTTAAATATGTTTTGTGTGATCCTGCAGGGCTGACATTTCTGTTTATCATAGGTGATCCAGCAGGGATGGGGGGCTGTGATGCGCTGGGGAGGCAGAATGAGCCATAACCTGTCTGAGCTGAACCTGAAAAAGGAGGAGATGAGGATGGATCTGCCAGAACTTCATGCAGAGAGTGACTTTGCTCCGGTCAGCAGTGGTGCTTCGGTTCCCTGGCGTCTGGGGCGGATCTTTGGAGCCTCTAAAAGCCTCAGCAGCCCACCAGGTCAAACCCCACCAACCAGGTTAGCAACATGCACTGTCCTTTTTAAATTCATCCTAAAATGGAGAGACAGTAAGAACTTGGATGACAACTCTATGTAATTCCTCTCTGCCCTCCTGTCCCACTCTCTCTCTCTCTTCCTCACTGTTTCTACACTCCTCTCGTCTTCTGTGTGTCTGTCTGTCTGTGCAGGCGTCCCTCTCAGTGGCTGGCTCCTGGAGTCACTGCTCTGACCCGAATGGTGAGCAGCAACTCCACCCCGATAATAACGACGGCCCCGGAGCCCCAGGTAGAGAGAGCGTCAGAGAAAGAGCTTGAGACACTGGAGATGAACGACAGACCCAGACCACTCAGGTACAAAATACATTTAGTGATTGTTATTAGGGTGGGCTTATGTGTTTTGTTGAGTTACTTTTTAAAAGCTTTGAAAATAACTCTTTTACATTTCCATGCATTTGGGGTTGAACTCACCAATTCATTCATAGATTTGGGGGATCACATTCTCAATTTCTGTGTCAGCACAACATATTTCAAGATTAGTTTGAGAGGGGACGGGGGAAATTGGGGATGACATAAACCCAGATTCAAGACCCAGGCCACTGTAGTAAGGACCCAGCCTCATTACAGGGCATTACTGCTCTACAAGGTGAACTACCTGGGTGCCACTCTAATTCAAAAATAATATCACATTTTTGGCCGTAATGTTCTGGGATTTAAAAAAAAAAGTATTGATTGGCCTCATGTTAAAGCATCAGTTTAATATAAAAATTAAAAGATGGAAAGAAACATATCTGCATGGGTGTGGCATTACAAAAAGGTTAAACTTGAATATGAGCTTCAATAAATGAAACCCACCTGAATTTCTTATGGCATTTCTCAAGTTATTTCCCCATCCAAGAACACCAGTGGGTGTAAGAGACACCAGAATAGCTGCTTCTATATTTTCTGTCCTTTTTTAAAGATTTTGATTGGTGACTCACCAGATACCCTGCATTGTGACTCATCCAAGATTCAGATAAATCATATGTTGTGGATGACGTTAATGTTTGTGGTCGGTGTATATGTAAGCAATGTTGGCTGAGAAGTTCTCTGCGGTGTGTCCTCAGGTCGGTGCGAACGCTGTGTGATCACTCTGCTGGAAGAGGGTCGGAGCTCAGCTTCTGCAAAGGGGAGGAACTGGTGGTGTTGGGAGGAGTTGATCAGGACTGGATCCGCTGTCGTCAGGGAGACAAAGAGGGGATGGTACCTATCGGCTACACCTCCCTCATCATGTGACCTCAGTGCCATTACTGCTGCACTCCATCAATAAGAAAAAACCAAGAAAAAAATATTTTAGGCGAGAGGTTATGGTGAGGCTCCACTACTCTGAAAGGGATATTTCACGCTTGCTCGGTTTGAGTGCAGAACACCATCTGCTCTGCTTTACGTGCATCAGGAGCAATCTGCAGCTCTCTCCTTTTATGAACATATGGGAGTTTCCCCCCCCATCACAATCCATCTAGTTTGGTAGCATTAAACTAATGGATGATAGCAGCAGGAATGCAGTAGATGGTGTGAAAAAATGACTCAAGTCAAATCTAGACCATTTCATACTAAAAAACCTTTGATCTTGAAGTGAAGTATCCCTTTAAAATGTCTTTTTCTCAATGCCTGCCTTCCGTGTCAGCCACTGATCTGAAAATGATCACAGGGCAATCAACTATTCGCAGATTTAAGAGCTTTCAGATCAGCGTCTGCCCGCCGTCAGAAGGCAATCCGACAGCCTGGTAGTAGCCACTTTAACATCTTGAAGATAGTGGCGGCTGGCAGGTTGTCGAGAGGAGAAAGCATGTGAGAGTAGAGGGCCGTAGCTCCTGTTGCATACTGCGTAGTAATGTAGTGAATTGTAGCTGTGTAGATCTGTGTTCTATTGACCTTTCACCCCTATTGACCTCTCACCTTTATCGCCTGGTTCATGTGTGTTTGACATGTTTCTGCTACTATATATGACTGTATAAATATACATACAAAATATATATATATATAAGGGTATATAAAATAAGATTGATATTACCAAGATAGATAGAAAGAACGATGAACAAGAGAAGGCAGATAGTAAAACACAAGCAGCAGCTTAATACTGTGGCCACATTGAGGAAGTAAATTATTAAAATACTTTATCTTTACATCTGCAACTTCACACATACATTAAGTGGTTGTCATACATGCCAAAAAAACGGTATATGTGTTTGTTTTAAGTATGAAATCCAGTATCTTCCCTTATGTGTGCTTCATCTATTGCTGTTATTGTGACATCATATTCATACATTATTAGATTTATCCTCATACCTTAAACACTAAATGCATTGTAATGTGCCATGAATGCTCTGAGTGAATGCCAGAAAATATCACACAGTTCTAGAAGATAATATTTGGCTACAGCAATCTCTAGCCAAACTCAACTCGTCCAAAATGTAATGTCCGAGTAAACGCTTCACAACACTTTGCTCAGCTCTTGTTTAACACTATCTGACCTTAGACTTAATGCAGTGAGAACATCCCAGATGTGTGTAACTCATGACTGCTTCTGTAAAGTCTGCAGGTTTGGTGGCTGGTCTTCACCTCATACCTCAGCTTTGGTATTTGTCTTCACCCTCCCCCCACCATGTTTGCTCATCATAATCATTGATATTAATGATAGTGGTAGTGGTGTAAGTGTTGATTCTAATGTTGAAACACATTGCTTTGTGTCATTAGTTATTCTCTAGATTCTGCATAGATTACTATGCATATGGTTCAATGTACAACGTTTGTTTTTAAAGTCATGGTTTCGATTTGATGCTGACACCTAAAGCCAAAAAAAAAAAGCTTAAATATATAAAAGAGATTTAACCGGTCTGGCTGACACTAAAGGACCTCTAATTAATTCATTAGGAATGTGTCTTTGCTATAGATCAATCAGGGAAAGCTCAGTTCTTCAAAGTTTCCTAGTGTTATCGTGTCAATGCCATGTAGCATGACATCTCGTTGCATTAAGTCGAACTAGTGCTCATAACGTGTAACTTATGATCACAATAAAATGCCAACAAACGGATAATACCTAGATGTTTACAAGAAATAAGAATCAGCTGACACATTAAATTGTGTTCATCTTTTTGGTTTTGTTTATTTTTTTAGATTCTGGTCTAAATGCATTTGTTTGAAAGCTGTTAAAAATGATTGGATGTTCTATTTATTGATCTGGAGGTTCCTGAAAGGAAAAGCTCTATCTGACCCATCTAGTGTCTCTCTATCTATCTGGGTTATTTATGTGTGTATGAGCTTGTGTGTGTGAGCGTGCACACAGCAGTGAAAGCAGAGATGAGTGTGAGCACATTGGTGTGTCTGCACATCCTGCACTTTCACCTGTATGCGTGTGTGTTTGTAACAATGATATGTGTACCTCCCTCTCCTCCTCTTTCTCTCTGGTGTCATGTAGCCCGTAGACATTCCTGTGTCCTACTATTGCATATAGTTCAGTGCCCCTTAGTGTCAGTCACTGTCCACCTCCTGCATGTGCTTGTTTGTAAATACACCAAATAAAAAGATCAGTATAAACCAAACATGGGCAGCTGTTTGAGTCATAATTTAGCACTTAAATGTATGTTTCAAGCCTTTCAAACAGAGTTTTTATGTTAAACCATCATGGAAAACATGTCCTGTAATCGGTGCTATCTGAAATGTGACAGAAACGACCTGCATGTGTGTGTGTGTGTAGAGACTCTGTAAAACACTTTAAATATCTGATTACACACTAGAGGTGATTTTATATTACTGCTTTGCTCAGATAAAAAAATCCCAGGATGCACTCGGATGTGGTGAAGGGCGTAAAGAGGAGAATAAATCTCGGGAGTGAGCTGCAGCCCTCCCCCATCTTGTAACCGTGGGCCTTTTGATAACGTCCTCCATTGTGGGTCATTATGGAGGACAACACTGAGTGAGATATACAACCTAACACCACTAGATAGCACTGTTAGCTCAAGCTGATTAAAATCACTGCAGTAACTTCCCATCACACACACACATATACACACATACCATGTATACATCACTTCAGGGGACATTACATTGACTTACATGCATTTCCTGGAGACTTATCCTAACCATAACCAACACATGCCTAACCCTAACCCTTACCCTAATCCTAACCCTAACCAAGTCTTCACCCTAAAATGAATGATTCCCCTCATGGGGACCTCCAATTTGTCCCCATAAGGGAAGCCAGTCCCCACATGTGACTATGTAAACAGATTTAGGTCCCCACAAGTATAGTAATGCTAGACCACACACACACACACACACACACACACACACACACACACACACACACACACACACACACACACACACACACACACCAAGAGAGCCTTGCAATGGATACACAGAGTCTGCAGGGAGAACTAGTAGACATAAAATGCTTTATTATTATGGTTATAGAGGCAAAAGATCTGAGCTGACATTCTATGGCATTGAGTTATAACTGTTTTTTGATGTTTTGTTTTTTGAGATGCACATTATCAGAGGCAACAGGCAAAGGTTACATGTCATGCAAACTAGATAAATAACTCTTTATGTGTACCTTTGCTATAAAGTTAACCATCCACCGGCAATAATGTAGTGCTCTTAGTTAAAAAAGGAAAGAGGAAAAATATACACAGTATGTAAACAGTCAAAGAAATTGCACTTTCTCGGCTTGTTATTAGAAGCCACACTACTGAAAGAGAGCAGAAATGTAACACTGGCAAAACTATTTCACTGTCACTGATTGTCTGACCAAAAAAAGTCAGTTAAAAAAAAGTTATTTAATTCTACACAATAAATCATACAATCATAGTCAATTATTTAGGGACAAATTACTGATACATGTATATTGGTCAGCTGTATAATCCGTTAAAAACATGTTAGTAAAATCATGAAATGATTATTAAGTTGTATGTATTATCCCAATAGTATTGTCATGTATAATACTCATTGTACACGCTACTGCTGATAGGAGGAAAGCAGGTCTCTCTCTATGTACATATACATGAAACTAAACGCTTATGGTTTCTTCCACTAAGTGGATTAACCCAATGTTCCTAAAATGTGAACAATCTACTTTGCAACTGTACAGGAAAATGACCTCCTATCCTCACATATTCACAACTAAAAAAAACACAAGTCCTTATATAGTCCTTATCAGAGAAGATATTGCTTTTAAAGACTGCATGAGAGTTCACTTAGGTACGTACACAAGACAACATGGCACTTCCACAGAGCATTTGGGGCAAATCAATTCTAGTTTTCTCTCCTTTCACCCAAGGACATTCTGATTGTCAATGCTCGGGAGCAAAAACATTCTCAAAGGCAGCCTGAAGTAAACAAAACACTTTTTATCCATCCCTTCCCCAGGAAGCAATACTGAAAATAGTCAACAATAAACATTCCTATCATGAATATACATTTGCCCATCTCTTTAGCAGACAGTGCTCAAGCTGTCCTTTTTTTCAAAAAATAACTTCTTTCTTAAAACCTCATTAGAAATTCTCTTGCAGCAATGCCAAAATTCCTATCACTAAGCCCGCCCCTCCCCTGCCTATTCACTGGTACATAGCAGACGCTGTCTTGGAAAAGTTAAGGAAAACCTACCACTGTCTCTCAACAGCTTTCACTTCTCCTTGTCTCGTTTCCCAAAGGGGCAATGTGACTTTGAAAGCTTAATGAGTAAAAAGAGGGTTCAATTTTGACCTACTTTGGGCCCAGGCTACATTTTTGTTCCCCCAGGCATCTCCTGAGCTCCTCGCGTACCATATATGTCCACTTTCAGTCCGTGACCAATGTCTGTCTTTCCTAGTTTGCTTAAGGTGCCGAAGTAAAAGTGTATGTGTTTATAGTGTGTCCACTCAGCATACATACATACAGTCTTTAGTGTGCTTGATCATCCAGCACTAGTGCAAATTCATATCAGCTGGTCTGTTTCTTTCTTTCATCCGGGACAGTGTATCTCCGTTTCTCTCATCCCTCGCCTCTTGGACAAAAGAAGTGTTGCCATGGTTTCATTCTTGGTGTGATGCCCTTCAGAGTGATCGGTTCACCACACTCATCTGTCAGTGTGTGAGATGTCTTTTTTGCATTTTTCAGCCGCAATAATTCTCCATCCCTCCTCTCCTTTTTCTCGCTTGTTCTCTCTGGCACTACTTCTGTTGATAGCAGTGCTGTGACATCAGTTCCTGTCCATCTGTCCGGTGGTGGGCCTGGTCCCTTTCTCAGAGTGGTCCAACCTACGTAAAACAAGATACTATCAAAAAGACAATGCATATACATCTCTGAGTCACTAGTGTTTCTGTATTCGATGCTCTGCTTACCTCTCAGTTAGCTTATGAATGCTGCAGGGTCAAAAGTAAATCATTCAGCCGTTTTCCTCTCTGTTCTCTGGTGCAGACCTCTTCTTCTGGTTTTTCTTCCTCTCCCTCCTCCTGTTGTCTGTTCTGGGTTTTGGTGGGCTGTAGTGTACAAGTAAACACAATTAATTGCAAAAGCAGATTTTTTATTGATGTGTTTTGTATGTGGGTAGTGCTTCACTCACACAGGGGCTGGCCGTGAGCGAGCTGGAGGTGTCTCGACTCTGATGGTGGGGGTCACTGCTGATAACCGTCCCCTCAATCCCTGCTTCCTGATCTGAGGGGTCAGAGGTCAAACAGTATTGAAAACAGCACATTATTTTGTCATCTGTAATGATGTGATGTTCCGAATTTTCTTTCCTATCTCCAACCAGTCAGTGAGTCTTTGATGGAAATGGTATGGTGTCACTGCTTTAGGAGAAAGTCTGTGGCTTGGTTCATCGACACCAGCGATGGATGATAGAAATGGGGAAACATTTCTGCAGGGTAAAATACTGTGGTTGGAAAACCACTTAGTTTCTGCTGAGTATGATATGGAGAGACAAGCCAAACATGAGGATGACTGTCTGTTAGCAGCACAGCACACACACGCACATCCATGCACACAGAAAAACACACAGCACAGGACACCAGAAGAAATCTATACAGACGTAGAAATTAAAAAGTAAAGAGATCAACACATACACGGATGCATTCACGAACACCTACAGGAACAAAAACTAACACACACACTTGCTTCATGGACCTGACTTGATGTGGCTGTCTTCCTCATCATCGGCTCCATCGCAGGACAGACCTTGTGAGTCCCTCCCCTCTTCCTCCATGTCTCCTTTCCTCTCCCTCTCTATCCTCAGCCGGATCTGTCTGTTTCTCACCATCTCCAAGTTCCTCACCAGGAAGACGTGATGTTTCACCACAAAGCTCCTGGACGGCACACAGGGAGAACCATTAGCTCACTGTCATTGGTTCAGCAACAATGCATCAAGTAGTTTCTCTTGACATTTCCATACCTCTCAACACTGGTCAAAGGCTCCAGGTCGAGGTGAGGGTACAAGCCAGCAGTTTCACTAGAGCTCTCCTGTAAAGAAAGAGGTGAAAGTTTTAACACTAACTAGTTAAATGATGACACCATCTGAGGTTGGTTATATATAAGCCTTGTTTTACAACGCAATTTCAGCCTTAAATACAAAACAAAATTAGACAAAAAACAGATTACTGTTGCTGACCCCTGGTACAAGAAAAAGACTGGAGTAATGTAAACTGTGTAATTAACTAAATCAGCCAAATATTAATACTACTAGGGATTTTGGTCTGCATTTATTATAGCACATAGATCCATTTCTAGGTCAAATGTGGTGGTTTTTGGTTGTTTCTTGTGTTGTAAGCTAGGCTGCAAGCTTTAGCCATCTTTATAAGGATAAAATAACAAGTAGATTTACTTTGTGTGAAAATCAATGGACCATATATATAGATATATATTATGAATGTCTCCTTTAGTTTGTAAACAAATGCAGTGTGTGCTGGGGTGTTGGTAGCCTAGAGGAAAAACTGAAACAAATCTGTTTTGTTTTTGCACCAACAATAATACCACAACTAAACTCTAGGCGTGGAAAAGTTATTTATTTTCTCTTTAAAACTACATTCTTCAATAGAATGAAACAGCCTGGAGGCAGAAGATCTCACCGCTGTCTGATGAGAGGATAAACTCCTCATCTTCAGCTGGCCTGAGTGACAAAGAGAGACAGTAACACAGTCAGTTGCAGTATGAGAGAATGTATCTGATGCATTTACTAAACCTGAAGATAACACATCCAAAACTAGCAACTCACAGTAACGCCGCTTCCTCTTCAGGGGAACAGCAGGCTGACTGTGAAGCTGTGACAACACAAGATGAGAATTACATGCACACTCACTCCACAAATCTCCTTTTATCATAACATTTTATCTCCAACGATGCTTCAAGTTGACTGTCTAACTTCCTGATTCTGTGTTATAGAGCTCTATAGTACCTGATTGTTCTGCCACAGCCACATCACATCATAGGGTAACTGGAAATTCATCCGCTTCAGCCTTAGGTACTTCCCTGGAGGACAAAAAGAGAGTTTGGATGAACTATCACGGCTACAACAACTATATAAATAAACTTGCCTTGCCTTGCCTTACAACAAACTACATCACTATATCCCTTGTCCTTGTACTTACCAACATTTATGGGAGCAGGTAAAAGGCTGTATTCACGCTCATCCCCTGAAGTGTCTTCCATGCTCTCTGTGCACGACTGCTGGGCTTGGGAGGGCGGGCTAGGAAGGAGACACATTGAATACATTAACTAAAAAACTGATAACGTAAAAAAAGTTATTAATTTGTTTTTGAAATCAGTGTACTCACTCTATAGTTTTGTAATCATCAGAGTAAAGACCCGCCCTCAGAAACGTCTTCCCGGGAGGCTCATCTTCGCTCTCCTCTCTTAGGATGGTTTCCGGTGAAGATGGAGCCTGGTCGAGATCTGAATGGCTGAAACATTCAGGTAGGGTGTCACACTCAGGTTTATCCTCAGCGACACTAAAAGGAAAGCATGAAGAGAGAGATAGAAAGATAGAGGAAAAAGAGAAAGAGAGAAAGGCACTGGTTTAGCACACAGTGCTGAAAACAGTGGGTTAATATAGCAATAGTGAGTGGTTGTATTGAATTTCCAAGTCAACCAGCGCAGGTACTTGATAATACATTTGTGAGTGTTTACCTCTGTTGACAGGGAGAGTCACCATGTTTTCTCTTCTGTCGCTTCTTCCTCCTGGCCTGCAGCTCCACTTCAGTCACCTGCTGGATGGTGTCACCTCCTCGTTCTCTCACTGGCCCTTCTTTACTCCCTATTGCTTCTCTACTATCTCTGTTATGTCCTGGCAACTGATCATTTGATGACACGAAGGGAGCTGCAGATGAGTGTGTGGGGGGGGATACAGCAGAGGGCAGTGGGTTCTTTCTGGGCCGTCCTGGCCTTCTCTTTTTTCCTCCTGCCACACTGTCGAGCGTTGGCACATTTTTCTGCTGCCCGCGGCTTCTTGAGTCACCTTGTAAACCTGCAGTCATTGAAATGGAAAGAGGGAGGGGTTGTGCCAGAGAAAGGCAGAAGGGGTGTAAGTGGCATAAAGGAAATGAGACAGATGTGGATCAGCGATTGAGCCAGCAGGAGGTGTGAGGTGAGGCCAGTCTGGGCTGAGTCATGCGGATGGGACACAGATTATGAGTCACAACATTTCCTCTAACAGTTCACTTCTGGGAAATGCATTAAGAAGTGATTTATGTACACACATTCACAGCAAAAAAGAAAAAGAATGGAAAGTTGCATATTTGCTAATGTAAGCATGCACACGTATGCACTCTTCCACTGAAATAGTTTTTGCACATTCAGTTAATGGGTAACACAATCTCAAAAGGCTGAGCAGACAAAGAAAGAGACAAGAAATGTGGATGAGTGTGCCCGTGGTAGGGAGCTGCACCTCAAAACACATGTGTGTTTAGTTAGATGATGAACTTATGTTGAGTGTTTTCCACATCTTTTCAAAACAACATCTTTCCTGCACAAGCTCTGTTTGCCCCCTTTCTGACCTCCGTGCTATTCCTTCCTCAATCCCTCCATCTATCTTTTTGTTCTATTTTCCACAGACCCTGACAAGACTGACCACTCTTTCCTTATTGAATTTTTCCAAGTCAAATAGGCCAGACTTGAAATAGCCAATCTGGTGGTTCACTAATGACTGTGTTCACTGAGTAGCCCAGGGCTGCAACAGCGTGCGGTTCGCTGCAGGCAGAGAAGATTTCAAAGATTTCCTGGAAGTTTCCCATCAAGATGCAGCCCTCCTGCTATAACACTTTCCAAACATTCCAACAGAGAACAGAGTGGTTGCATTTGTGTGTGTGTGTGTGTGTGTGTGTGTGTGTGTGTGTGTGTGTGTGTGTGTATGTGTGTGTGTGTTTGTATGTATTTGACACACGTCTACTGCACAGCAGAGGGAGACTGAAATTGGCTATAAAAAGAATGGAGTCTGATTTCCTCTTAAACACGCTCTAAGCTTTGATGGGTGGCTCAACACCACTTCAGAAAAAAACTGTCTCTATATTGGGAAAACTATTGGTGCCACAATCTCATCTCCACATTGTGCAAGTATAGAAATCTGTCATACTGTGCAAAGAGCCTCTTTGCATAAAACCTATTCACTCAGCCTGCTGTCAAGTTGTGTGTGCTGTTCAATGATCACGATTGATGTTAGATTTTCCATATTATCTATGAATGTATCTTTCTGCCAATGAAATTATAACACAATACATATGAGCATCTTTAAATCAATATTAACAATGTCATAGCATTTATTAATATTGACAGTTTCCAGCACTGCAGTATTTACACAGACGTTAGCACTAATGCTACCATGAGTTCACAGCCGTCAGACAGTCACGTCAGCGCTCATTCATTCCCACATGTATTGATTAACCCATTCATGCACCCTCACCTGTTCCTCTCCTCTCTGTCCATGCTGGCTCCTCCCTCCTCCACGACCTGTCTCCACTTCCTGGATTCCTACCGGCCAATCCGCTGTTCAGACCCCTCCCCCCTGTTGTCACGGCAGCTGATGTGAACAGGTTGGTGTGTGTTGGAGACGGGGATGTCCTGTACAGGTTTGACTCGTCCTCACCGTCTTCTTCTTCTCCATCCGATGCAATCAGTCTGCCTGTATTGAACTCCGCGGAGAAGCCTTTCCAGCTGGGGGATGAATTTCCAAATCCTGTCCCTCCCAGCCCCCCAAATTTCTTCCAACTCTGGCCCAGGCCCCCCCAGCTTCCTCCAAATGAAGATAGGTGAGAGGAGCCCAACCCCAGTGAGGTGAGAGATGTGTGTTTGTACCTTTCTGCTGAGGATGATGATGATGTTGAAGCAGCAGTGGACCCCATTCCTCTCGCCCCTTTCCTTCCTCCTTCTCCTTGACCTAAAATGAACCCTGACCTTGACTTTGAATTGAGCAACACTTCCCTCTCCCTCCTATCTTCCTCCTCATCCTCGGGCAACTCCTCCTCGTCATCCATGTCTCTCTCGCAGTGCCTGTGCCGATGTTTATGTTTGTGTTTGTGTTCGCTCCTCCCACAGCCACAGGAGAGACTGGAGGTGAACCCTGAGCTAAGGTGTGGGCCTCCTCCACTACCTCCCCCCATATCTCCCTCAGCCTCTCCTCCTAAAGCTCCTTCCCTCAGCAACCTGCTCCTCCGCCTGTGGAACCTGGCAGGGTTGAGGAGGAAGTGGGCATGATGGGACTGATGGGGGGAATACTGGTGTGGAGAGGGAAGCTGATAAGAGCTGGGGAGGTGGTGGTAGAGTGTTGTGGCTGGGGGATAGCCGCTATAAAAGCCCATATTATCGATGGTGTCCTGGAACTTTGAAGGGCAACCACATTGCCTGCGGTCTTGCTTCCTGTTGCAATGCAGAGGCTGGCAGGGGTAGAAAGGCTGGGGTGAAAAGGAAGGATTACCAGCGTAAGATGAAGTGTGAGGCGAGTAAAAGCCATTCAGATTTATCCTGAAGATGTTGGAGCGGAGAGAATTTGAGGGGGAGTGGTGACGCCGTCCTCCAGGAGCATTACCACTCCCATCAAAGCCCTGTCCCAGGCCCGTCCGCGCCCAACTACGCCGCCCGATATGGACCTCGCTGAACTGACCGATCAGATCTTCTAACTCGGCCATGAACTCTGGATCCTGCATGTGCAGCTGCTGGTGCTTCTTCTTATGTTTATTTTTCTGCCTCTTCAGTGCATTGTGCCCAAGGCAAGGGTAAAAGTCAGAATGAGTGCACTTGTTGTGTCCTGGGCAGGGGCACAAGCAACTATAGGCCGAGGAACAGTCGTAATCCCTCCGTCTGTGCCTGTGTTTGTCTCTGTGCCGCTCCAGAGTAGAGGAGTTGCTGATGGGGCTTGTGTGTCTTGGCATGAGAGAGAGGGGGGAAGAGACAGGAGAGGGGCGATCCACAAGAGAGGAGAGGTGCTTTTGTCCCCCAAGAATAACTCCTGACCCCTGGCCCAACCTGAACATGCCTCGAACTCCCCTCTTCTCTGCTCGCTCAGAAACACTGTTGTTATCTGTTCCTATCCCACTGTCGCTGGGCAGCGTCTCCTCACTGTGCGACTCACTCCTGGGGGAGGGGGTGGCCTCTTTTAGGTGGCTGGGAGAACCAGGTGTGTGGTGCAGAGCGAGGGTGGGACAGGAGAGCTTACATGACGACTGGTGAAAGGGGAAGTGATGCCTTCCCTGACATGGACAACTCTTCTTCACAAAGGGAGAGAGGGATGAGGAGGAGGGAGGGCGTGGGGAGGTACAGGAGGACGATGGGGAAGGAAGGGAGAAGGAGTGAGGAAAAAGTAGGGAGGATGTTGGTTCTGTGAGGCTTCCTTCACTATAAGGGCTTTGGGCCCCACTGGAGTGTGTGAGAGATGGGGAGGGAAATGGATGAGAGGAAGGGGGCTGGGGTTGGTTAGAGGAGAAGAGACTTGATTCAGAGGATGTGGTAAACAGGGATGATTGAGTGGCGTTCTTGGAATTAAGGTAAGATGTTTGGGCCTTAGGCTTGCGTCCCCGCCTCTTGCCCATGTAGATGGTCCCTCTCTTGCTCACATTGATCTGAGGGCCCAGCTTGCTCCCAAAGGAGGATGACAGGGCTGAGAGTGTGTTCACTGTTGTAGCCTCTATCGATTTACAAATTCCCAGAGACGTCTCGCCATTTGCTGCCTGGCCTGCCCTTCCCTCCTTTCCCACATACCCAGAAAGCATTACTTTGTGAAGCCTCTTCTTTTTTCTTTTCTTCATCTCATTAATCAGCCTCCTGATCTTAAGCTGCCTGTTCCCCTGTTCAGAAGGATGAAAAGTGTTGTTCCTGCGATTCAGTACGTCTCCGCTCTGGTCCACTGGGAGTGGTTGTTTGGGAGGACGGCCACGCTTCTTGGGGCTGGATTTAGACTGAGTGGCACACTGCAGTTTGGGACTTGGCTCTAGCACAGGGGCTTTCTGAACTGCGTCACACCCCAGAAGAGGCACATCAGTAGGGACAGCATTGGGTGAACGTTTAGGGGGAGGTTCATCTAAGCTAGAGCTCGGGGTTTTAGGGCGGCCTCTTTTTCGGGCAGGGGTTATTTGGCATCTGGAAGCATGGTGGCTATGGTCTGATGTGGGGTAACTCTGCTTTGGGGATGAGGGTTTGGTTGCAGAAGAGAGTGGGGGGCAGCTGCTTGTTAAAGAGCTAGACGGAGATGGTCGGGAGTCATCAGTCTGCTGAACGGTGGCCTTGGCAGGAAGGGGGGACTTGGGGTTTTGGGGAAAGCTGTGTAGAGGATTATGTTGGAAATCTGACGGGGCTTCCTGATTTTCTGCCCTCTGAGCCCGTTGCACAAGCTTGGTCCAGCTGGGCCGCCTGGCTTTACGTTTTTTGAGCGGACGGCTGTCCTGCTCTTGGGGGGAGCGAGGGGGAGAAACAGGGGCACGGGCAGAGGGAGTGGGTAAAGAGGGCGGAGCAGAAGAAGAGGGGTGGCTTGGAGGCACATTTGAATGCCTTGAGACATCTTGTTCTTTTGATTTACTGGTGTCACCTGTTGCTGGCTCTGCTTGCTTAACTGGCTTGCAACCGTCATCCGTCTTTTCTCTCTCATCTGGTCTGCCTGGATTGACTATTTTACATGTTTTATCTAGTATACCACTATCAACTGATTCTCCAAATGTATTATCTTCTGTTTGTTGTCTGTCTGGGCTAAGCCTATCCCTTTTTTTGTCAGCCTTTCCTTTTTCAATGTTTAACTCATCCCTCAAAATATCTTCAGTCTTATGTCTTTCATCCTTTTCTTTACTGTGCCTTGATTTCCCTTTATCCTTCCCTTTCTCCTTTTTCTTCTTCTTGCCTTCATCCTTTCTGATCTCACTCTTTGCGGTTTCAGCCTCCAATTTATCTCGTTTAGATTTCTTGTCTTTCCGTTTCTCTTTCTTTGCTTTCCTCTCTTTGTCTCTCTTTTTCTCTAGAGGGGGGTCCTGATCTTTGGATTGGGCAGAGGAGATATCCACAGAGGGGGAGGACTGTGGTTTAGGGGTGGCTGAAGAGGAGGAAGGAGAGTCTGGCCTACTCTTGTTGGACAGGCTGAGTTCTTTATTGGCGCTGATAGAGACTGGAGGTTTTGCCGAAGAGTCCATGGAGGGAACAGAGGAAGAACTACTCTGTTTTCCAACTTTGCTTTTTGACGAGGTGGAAGTGCCAAGGATGCCAGCAGAGCTTTTCCCGTTAGATAGCCCCTTCTGTTTTGTTGTCTGAACCAAACCATTATGTATCTTGGAGGTCTTTCCTTCATTCCTGGTTTCCGGTACAGACGGGACTTGGATGCCTGCGGTGGAAGGAGTGGAGGAAACCGTCTGGTCTATTGTAGGCGAGCAGGGTTTCTGTCCTGCATTGACAGTCTGCCCGTTGGTATTAGGAAGCTTGTCTTTCTTCACTCTCTCAGATGAACCATTTGAGTTCACCTCTGTCTTATCAGCCAGTTTGACAGGAACCTAGAGAGGGCAGACACAACATCTCTGTCATAGACAACAATGGCTGTGGCTTTCACTACTTTTCTGTTGACAACTTTGAAGCACAATGGGGAGGAGACAACCACTGAAATGCTTTTGTTTTTGTCCGCCCATTAAAAGAGAGAGTGAGGACAAAATGACTCAATCAGGCAGAGAAAAAGAGGGCATACTGAAGAGAAGGAGAGTGAGGTGATGGAAACAAGAATGGGGTTGACACAGAAAGGAGAAATACAAAGGCAGAGAGGAAGGGAGTGGGACAGGGACAGGGGGGGGAGTGAAAGATAAATGAGAGCAGGTAGAGAAAAAGAGCGGATGTAAAAATAGAAGAGAGGGACTGATATAGAGAGCCAAGGAGAGACAGAAAGAGAGAGACAGAAAGCCCTGCTATTGGTAGCTATAAATTGCCACTAATACAGATGAGAAGGCTTGACATTTTGTACTTATCCCATCATTTTGGTATGCTGCAGCTTGAGTGGCGTTTTCTGCAGCTAAAGCAATAAGCTTTCCCTTGGGTGATTGTCATAGGGACTGATGGACCAATGTCTGTAATAGCTCCAAGTGGTTGCCGTGCTGTTTTCCTATTTATAGGTCTGTTTCTTTAAATGGGCTACTTAGGTTTCAGTATTGAGACAATAGCTCATTTGACCTTATTACAACTGAGCACAAAGCCGGGCCAATTTGCACCACATAAGCATGTCTGGTAACGAACTGCAAAAACTAAAACAGAGCTGCAGCACATGTGTGCACCACGTTAATCACTAACCCTAACCCTTTACCATTGAAATCAAATACAATTGAGAGTAGGTTCATTTTAACAGCTAACAATATGTTTATCTGTGTGTGGGTGTGTACTTTGCTTACCTGTTTGGCAGACTTGGTTCCTTGGCTGATTATGGCAGGGACCGAGGTTGCCTTGGAAGCTGTGGTAGACGCTGGCTGTGGTGACGATGATAATGATGATGATGATGATGCAAGTGGTGGTGAAGCAGCAGATGCATTTTGTTTGAACGTGGTCTGGACAGCATCCAAGGCTGAGCGTTGATCTCTGGTTGCCTCGACTGGAGTAGAGCTGTTTTTGTTTTGCTGTCCCCCTTCTCCATCTCCCTTTAGCAGTCCCCCCCTGGCTTGCCTCTGATAGGTCCTTATGGTGGGCTTGCAGACGTAGCTTTCCAAGATCTTCGGCGGTTTCTTGGTGCGTTTGGCCTGGAGCCCAATGCGGAGTCGTACATTTCCCTCGGGGCAGCTGGTCTCTCTGCCGGAGATCTGAAGCTGTTGTTGCCCTGTGCTTCCACAGCGGCCCTCGATCAGCAGCTCCAGAACTGCCCCCTTGTCCCCTTCTCTCTTTTTCCCTGATCCTCTCTTCTCCTCCTCCTTCTGCCCAACATCTGCATCACCCTCACCCCATCGCTTTTTCTCTGAAACTTCAGAGTCTTCAGATGCAGAGGTGGGGTCCACAGTGGAGTTTGTGGTTGGAGGGGTTCCCCCCTTCACTCTCTGGTCCATCAGAGAAGTCAGGGGGGGGGAGGCAGGATGCTGTGGGGTTCCCAGTTTAACACTTTTAAATTATCCCGCTGGGGTTATTGGGCTCAAGAGCAAAGAGCCAAATGTAGGTTTAGGTTCCCAAAATAATATCCTGATATAGTCCAAGTCCAGTTGGGCTTTTTATCCAGCGAAGGAATGTCTTTCTCTGGTCCTTTAAGCTTGAACTGAGAAGGAGTTTGAGGGAGAGAAAGAAAAGACAGTGAGACACAGACAGGAAGATAGAGAGGCCAGTGATTAGTCATTTCAGTGAGCTCAGATGCTGAGTCGCAGTAGTACAGGAATCGAAGGGAAAGTACCCTTCCTGCAGGCAGCTGTGGAGAGGTGCTTAAGTCTGCGTCCACAGAGATGATCTCATCATACAGCACCTACAGATCTCCTCACTCAGGGGGGCAATCAGTGCCACAGATTCCCAGAATGTCGGCACTAACTGGAAGAAAGACCTACTCACGTTCTTCAATAACAGCCTCAGCTGGTTTTCTCGAGTAATTTGTAAATAACGGCCGCTCTGAATGATAGCAAATGCTTCCCAAACCTTTTACTTATGCTCACTCCGCCTCCTCTTCCCAAATCAATATATCAATCTATCAGCTCCTGACTAATTCAGTCACTTATCCAGTCCCCTCCCCTTCTCTCCCCACTGTCTTTGCGCCTTCTGTTCTCAGCTACTCCCACAAGCACTCCTCCACCCACCCTTCCCTCTGCTGTACTTTCTTTTCTCTCCGAAACTCCCCTTTTCATGTTGGGCAGAAAGCTTTTGCATGCATTCTCTATTAGTCCCATCTACTCGCTCTCTCTCTCTCTCTTTCCCTCTTTGTCGACCACACAGTGAAATGGTCAACTCACACACTGTATCCATGCTAATCAAAACCATATTTCCTCCTCCACTTCGTTCTTTTCCTCCTCTTCAACCTAAATCCCTCCATTCACAGTCAGACCATTCCCCTCCTCCTCTTTCAGTAGTGGTAACACAAATCCGTAGGAAAGGGTAAAACTTATTTTTGGAAAGGAGTGCAAATTCTTCCTCCTCCCATTGCTTCCTCTTAGTCAAGTAAGCTTTTCATTGACCCCATTGTAAATTGCCTTTTATGTGACATTATAGCAAGAAACCCAGCCTAAAAAAACATTCTCCTCGGCGAAAAAAAAACGTTCACTCTCCCTCGACCTCTGTTCAGCCTAGTTTTTAAACATATCTAAAGGAAGCAGCATCTTCTGTCATGCTTCCTTCATTATATTCACTCGCTCATTAAGGGAGAACATCATCCATTTTCTAATAAAACACACCCGCCTAGCATTCTTTCAGTCCTCTCATGAGAGCGTCTTATGAAATAGCTCATCTGTCTCTCAACGCCCCGAACTGCCTACTTAAACTTACAAAAGCATCTCAGATAATGTTTTCATTTAAGAGCTCAGTGGGCTATCTCTCCTGCCTCTTGGTCCCTCCACACCCAAACCCTTTCCTTGAATCATTCGAAGCTCGAATAAACATCTGTTCCAGTAACTCTTATGTAACAGTTTTGAAAAGCATTTCCGATGCCAAACCTCCTCACAATCAAATAAAATGAGCACAGAGATGGACAGTGTTCCTCTTTAAAAAACTGCAGCCTCTTTTCATGACCTCTACTCCCAAGGCCCGACTTGCATGAAGAAGAAGATACAGGCATGAGAAGAAGCTTCACTCCTGTGGGTGATACTCATGTTGTGCAAAGTGAAGAAGAGCCAAAGTAAGGAATAAGAGTGGCAGGTTTTCAAACCCATTCAATAACAGTCAAAGTGCATACGTATAGCTTGTTATACTCTCCAGAGTTATACCTCTCAAACATAACTCAAAATTATTCCAACATTAGACTAGAAGCTATTTCCAGTGACAGGATGATGGGTGGACTTGACACTGCAGTCAGTGTGGGTTCCTCTGTGGCTATAAGGCGATGATTAAATCATGATAATGGCCCTCCATATTTCCAGCCATCATCACCATCCCATGACAGTGTTATCATCAATAACTACAACACCATTATCCTCTGCCTGACAACAGCAGGAGCACAGAAACCCTGCTGGAAATTAGGGCTGCTGTGATGGCATCTTAAAATACTAAAGCCACACTCCACAGATACAGGGAAGTTTCTCACGTGGGTCTCTCTTTCTCACACACACACACTTTTTAGTGTATTTTAAGTGTGTTGATCGTACATTGTGTACCTAGGTCGCAGCTGCGTAGGTTGACAGATGTTGCTACTGTAGATACAGTATGGGCGGCAGTGGGGGTGTTACCGCACTTGAGCAACCTCTCTCTGGTTTACTGAGGACGTCAACAGGGGCTTCCTTCTCAAAAATGACTTTGCGCATCTCTGAAAAATCACTATCCGCCTGATGCTGTCGCACTTACAATTGATACACACATGCACGTGTTGTTGTTGTCGTCACTCCTATCTCCAGAAATAAAAAATAAAACACGTTTAAGCGTCCTGAAATATGCACAAATTGAAAGTCAACATGGAAGTGGGGTAGCGTCAAAATGTGTGCTCGTGGTGTTATTAATGTGGATTAGTCCTCGAGCCACCTTTTCCTCTCTTCTATCTGTCCTCTGCCAGCCCTTCTGCTGGTGTCAGCAACATTGAAATAAGAAATATCACCGTGCACGGAGAACAGGGGGAGAAACATACTCGGCAACAAGGGGATCAAATTAGCGCAACGTGGATGCACACAATTACAAGTAACCTACAATGCTAAGAGCTCGCTGTTGATGACAGGCCTGCACACATTAATACAGACTGCCATGGAAATCTGTAATAAGGCTACGTAGGCTACTCACCCGAGAGCGCGTCCCGGAGCCAACTGCGTTTCGGCATGAGGTTAAGGTGTTGCTGTCCTGCTCCCCCCTTCAGCAATCCGGAGGTTTCTGGCGCATTAGATGTTGCTTTGATTACATAACGAAGACAAGCAGAGGTTAAAACACCTCCTAAAACCGAGTTTAAGGCTCATCGGAGCTCGGAGCCGACTGTGCAACAACATTGGCGCGGGTGTTTTCATAATCATACAGTCGACCGATCGGCGCGTCTCCGCAGCTAGGTGGCGGACTGGTTACACTCCTATGGTTACACTACAGAGGCTCTTGTTTTTGCCCACTTCTTTCGGGAAAGTTACATCGCTCCCTTCCAGTCATAATGGCTCAGATTGTGCTCACACAAGCTGTTAACGTGTCCGGATGACGGGGCTGCAGCAGCGTGTGTGCGGGGTTACAGGCTGTGACATATAGAAGTGCGGGAATGCATTGCGTGGCCATTTTCGTGTGGCCAGAGGAGGAGATAAAATACAGCACAGGATCTCATTGCGGTTCATAACAGGCGATTGGGGAGGGCTATTTAGACTTAATAAAATGGCGACGACTTGTCTAAAGTGGGCTGCTGGTAGGAATTTGGGGAGCAGCTCAAAAGTTGTGTCGCTGTACGTAATATGGGATGGCTCTAGTGGGGGAGGAAGGAAAGGCAGGCTGGAGGGAAGCACTTATTCCAAAGTTAATACATGAGAGCTGTTTATTATGCATCAGTTAAACAGGAAATATGAATCCCAAACTACAAACAATGTTTTATTCACAGGAATGACAACATCATATGTGACATAAACATAATATATAATTATGTACAGCACTTTGGCTCGACCAAAAATCGTTGTTAAATGTGCTCTATAAATAAAACCTGATTTGATAGGCTACCAGTTTTAACTATGTGTTTAAGTGAACCTACAAATATTATATGAAAATCGACCTAGTTATATCATTCATGATGATTTTAATAATAATATCACTTTCATTATTTGTAGCCTATAGCTTGTGCTTTTGTGTTATTTAAAAATGTATTTAGTGATAATGGTAACTGTTTTCAGGATAGACACTACAGCTTGGTGAACCAATGTGAACCTTTAGGATCTTATTGGCCCCATTTTCTCCTGTTTTCCATGCATTGTTTACACTACTGTGTACAATTATAAAAGACATATTAAGTGCACACTACAGATTAGCTTAATCGTGAATAAAGCCTCTAGTAAACAACCTTTCTGAGGGTTTGCTGCTGTAAGCACAATATGTTTAATGTTATGGAAATGAAAAACACACTTATGTAAGAATGTGCACAAAAGACACTTGCTCCTCAGACTAAAGTTTTGTATTACTCCCTCTAAAAGAAAGACACATTTTTATTTTAAATAGACATGTACAACATGGCAGACATACATGTACTACACATAATGGTACAGAAAAACTACAATAAAAGTAAATTGAAATAACATTTTAAAATAACATAATTTGGATAAATAAACTTTAAAAAAATCTAAATTTACAAAAACTTGAAAAGAATCTCAGAATCATTTAGTGCTAATAAGAGTCTTTATAATATTTGAATTCACAAAACAATCCAGTAAAATGGGGGAGGATAACTGATGGTATTCTGGATTTACATTTGTAAATGTTACTTTGTATAAATAATACGTTTATGTGTTATTCTGTATCATATTCAAGAGATATATAATGACATTTTAATGTGTCAAACTGACAAACTCCATTTTCCTCAGTTGTTGTCGCCTGGCTCGCAGCGTCTTATTGGCTAAAAATAATTGTGATGGCGTGACGTCACTTCCTGCTGTGAGCTGCATGATGGCGGTGCCCATGACAGATCTGGCACATTGACTTTAACTGGAGGTGTGCAGCTTACCCTCTCTTTAAAACACTTCAGCGACATTTATCAGTAGATGAGCTAAACCGAAATCCTCGTCAGTGAATGTTGTTGAACTCAACAGCAGGTAAAGTTGCGCTTTAAATAACTCCTAGCATTGCTAATGTTTCCTGATAGGTTCCACAGCTAAGTTAGCTGTTAGCTTAGTGTTTACGCAAGGTTAGAGGACACTGCTGTCTTATGCACACTGTCCTCTTCTTTGGCTCTCCCCTTTATCTTAACTTAAATGCATGTCGTATTTCTTGTTTCAGATCATGGCTCTTCAAAGACTGTCCTTCAGACTACGGCAAACGGTAAGCTCACTGTTAACAGGAGGTTTAAGATAAAGGAGAAGATGCAGCCAGGAGCTGGACAGTATATGATTCAAAATACTTTTTTGATATATAGTTTTGACCTGGCTCAGCTGCTCTGTTTTATATATTGATGGTTGTGACGATTAACTGATCCATTACATAGGCCTAGATGTGTTCGTCTTTGTAGGGTGCATTACTTGCTCTCATAAATGTATGAGAGCAAGAAGAATATAACTTACACACATCATATTATGGGCTCAGAACAGTCTCATAATACACACATACACACAGGAGGATCCTTTTGCGGATCATGAAATACAAGTGTGAATCCTTCTGTGTGCATGTGTGTATTATGAGACTGTTCTGAGCCCATATCAATGAACTAGCACAACCATTGTTTTACCAATGTTGTTAAAAGAGCTATTCATGGGAATTATAGCTCCCATAGTAAGGTTAACATGTCCTTAAAAAATTGATAACGAATATCTAGCTAACCAACATTTAGAACACACTTTGTCATTTGGCACATGTACCATCCAGAGCAGTACTTTATGTCAAGAAAGCATTTCATTTCAAACCTTTATTTACCCAGGTGTATCCCATTGAGATAATTGATCTCTTTTTCAAGGGAGACCTGCTCTAGTAGGTTCCACATGAAACATGTGAAACATGTCATTTGTACATAAAAACTCCTTTACCTGTTCACTCACTAGGCGTTCAAGAACCTTAGCCAGAACTGATAATTTAGAGATGGGCCTATAGTTATTTAATAAAGTGGCCTCCCCTCCTTTTAGTAGAGGCAGGACATACGCTGACTTCCACAATTTTGGGAATTGTGTTAGTGCTGAGGGAGAGGTTAAAAAGAGTAGTGAGAGGTGGAGCAATAAAATCTGCAGCTATCTTTAAAAAGAAAGGTTCTACGTTGTCCGGGCCAGCCGGTTTCTTAGGATCTAACTTGGTTAAAACTTCACGAACAACATCAACAGTATAAGGAGTAAAACTAAAAGGGTTTTCCAAAACACGTTTTTCAGAGTCACAGACTGTAGTGTTCACAGAAGCAGAGTTAGTGACAGAATCAAACAGAGAACCACAGGACACAAAATGCTCATTAAAACAATTTAACATAGTGGCCCTGTCCGATATAGTGCCAGATGCTGTGGTAATGCACGGAGGTAGCTCATTACGGATATCACCCGTGGATATCGATTTTATGGCTTTCCAACATTTTCCAGGATTATTCAGGTTCTTTGTGGTTACTGATAGATAGTACTTTGATTTAGCACTTTGGATTTGCGATGTATCAGCATCACCTGTGTGCTCTTCTATTTATTTCCCATGATACTCTTGTATATTCCTGCAAATACTCCCAATATATCTAAGTCTGATCTACATGAATGTAGATCATAGCACATGTTTACACACAAGCCGTTTGACTTGGCTCACCTTTTGCTAAAGGTTCACCGTCGCTCTATTAAGGTGTTGTACTTTATCTTTAATTGGGCGGTTTCTGATATAATGAGTTTTGACACGTATCTATTAAATACCATGTATTCTGTTTGGATAATTTTTCAGTTTTCTCTTTTTTTTAAACAGTGTCTTGATGGCCCATGTGGGCAAGGCACCTGATGTAAAGCATTTTAATACAAATATTTACTATATTAAATGTTTACAGGTAACACATGTTCGGTCCCTTCACACCAGTGGCTGTGGGCAGCAGCAGCAGGCGGCTGAGGCTGTAGAGTCAGAACCTGAGCCGCTCTCAGTATTCAGAACACGAGAGAATGATCCGGTAAGCAGACCTGGTTTTACTCGTCATAATGCTCACCTGCAGGGGAATAGCAGCTAACCTGCTTAGTTGAATCAGATTTGTTTGTAGAAGCAGTTGTCTGTACATTTGAATGATTTCAGTTGCCATGCTTACGGCCCTTTTCTTTCCAGGCATGTCATTCAGAGCAGCATATGGGACAGTATTACACACTGCCCTCCACACACATCCGCACCCTGTTTCCTCATGGTCTCCCAGGGCGCTATCAACAACAGGTATGTGCTTGTGTCTATGCATGCACATTATTTTTAAACGTACGGTGTTTTTGTGACTTTTTTGTAAGATGTACTCTAAAGAGAAATTGTCATGCATTTTTTTTTTTTTAGCTAAAGACGTTCAATGAAGCCTGTATGATGGTGAGGAAGCCTTCTCTCGAGGTCATCTCTTACCTGAAGAAAACAGACTTCAGCAAACCTTCGCTGCGATATTTATTCTGTATCCTTTACAACACAAACTCCCACTCACTCAGATAATCATGCTCTTCTTCTCTTGATGTTCTGATTAACCTGTTGTTAACCTTAATCAAGTTGTTCAGATGGGTTGAATGGCACTGGGAAGACAATGTCTCTCTGTCACACAGTCCACTACTGCTACACACAGGGATGGCTGGTGCTGCATGTTCCTGATGGTAAGACTAACACAAACACATACTAGTGGATCAACTGCTGCCTCTGTACAGAAAGTATCAACAGTGACTCTTCTATGTCTTCTGTGTTTTTTCTAATACAGCTCACATCTGGATGAAGAACTGTAAGGAGCTGATGCCTTCATCCTATAACGACACTCGCTTTGATCAGCCTTTACAGGCCTCTGAGTGGTTACGCAACTTCAGAATCACAAACGAGCCCTTCCTCTCAAAGGTAATTATTTTCTGTGCTTTAATGAACATCAGTCATTAGACACTATTTATACAGGCTGCAATTTTACAATACGAACTTGATGACTGAGTATACATAGTCAAAATGAAGGCTTGTAAGTATAACAAAATGTGTCACAAAACCAAGCATGTAGGCATTTATAAGCTTTAAATGAGCCGGGACTGCATCTCACAGCAGTTTAGGTCACATGCTGATACACATTAGGCCATTAAACCTAAGCTTTATGACACCACCTGCATTTACCCACATGTACTGCTGTAAAAGCACTGTGTCTTTGCGTGGAGCAGGAGCAATATAACAGCATGATATGTTAGAGGTTTATTATTGGTGGAGAACATTTGATACTTTAATGTATTGGGATGGAGGATGTTAGGTACTTAAGTGTTCTTTACAGTGTAAAAATGAATATCAATAAAGAAGTCTAGTTTCCTACATTGATTATGGTTGGGTTGTAATATAAATTAATGTATTTGGCATCATGGAACAAACTAAAAGATTGCTAGCTTTATGTGAAAAAAACATTAAAGACCTGGTTCATGAAGTAAAATGAGGAGCTAGCCCATGCACGCATATTCAATGAAACTGTTTTCTTTGTCCCAGATAAAGACAAAGCAGCGCTATGTGTGGACAAAGAGAGAGTCTACTGAGGAGGGGAGTTTACTAGGACAGCTGGTGGATCAGGTGAGCTTCCTCACACATTTCTTTGGCTCTAAATATTGTTTTGTGTTCATTTGAAATGTGATTTATCTTAATATATGAGACATTTTCATCAGTTTGTTGTATTTTCTGTCTGTTACCTATTCTTCCCTTCTTGTGCCCTACCGATATCCCCACAGGGAGTCATTAAAATGTCATCTCTCATGTTGCCTGTGCTTAGCGGTGATCAATAGCCAATGAACTGAGCATGGAGATGGATCAGCACAATATTTTTGGACCATAGTCCCTGACAAAGGCAGAAAAAAGCAGTAGATTTATGTTCAGTCTGTGAATTTTAACACCTTCCAATCACTCATCTTGCTCTCTACTTCTCCTCCCTAATAAGGAAACAATGAGATATTAGTGCTGTCCTAATTTGTCTGTCTTGTCACAAAAACGAATTTGTGGTCTCTGTTGAAGGCTGTAAATAGATCTGATATTAATAGCCACCTGACAGCACATTATTAGAACAAAAAGTTCAGTTGTGTTATGTTAGTAACTGCTTTATGGATATCATACAACTATTTGTACCCATGCAGTAGTACTATCCAAGACCTGTAAACTTGCTTTGATGTGTCACTTTGGTGTAGTGGGCCCTTTAGTTGCTTTTAATAGAATTTCATCAGGGGTCTGATGGTATTTTCTGTAGGGTATATCTCGTGTGAAGAGCAGCAGCGACGTGGTGGGGGCGGTGTTGAAGGAGCTGAGGCTGCAGAGCGGGCAGCCGGAGTCAGACTTCCGCATGGCCGTGGCTGTGGACGGTGTCAACGGCCTGTGGGGAAGATCCACCATCAAGAAGAAGGATAAGAGTCCAGTAAGGAAACACAAGAACAATCCTGTCACGCCTCATATTTGTCTTTTTTCAGTTTGGACTGATTAGAGGTGTTGCCTGTTCTCTTTTCACCATCATCAGGTGGAATCAGACGAGCTGACTTTGGTTTACAACCTGAAGAAGCTGCTGACAAAGGACTGGGTGAGCAGAAAGCACTAAAGACCATGCATAAGAATATTGTGTTTGTATTAGTATTTAGTTCCCAGTTGACATATACTCTCTTTGGCTCAGACTGGAGGCGCCATCATCACCACTCTGTCTCAGACGGGGTCTCTCTACACTTCGAAATTTGACTACTTGCCTCAAGAGCTGCTGGGAGAGGTCAGAGAACATTTTAATGTACATTGCTTAGCTCTTGTACTCACGCTCTGACAGAAGATGAGTCTTACTTTCTTTCTAACTTTGGTCATTTGTCGGGTAAATATCAAACCTGGCCTTTTGACTGCTTCACTCCTCAGAACTAGTGAGCTAAAGTCGTTTAAGATTTAGGATTTAAATAAATTGATGCACACAGCAGACAATTGGACACCATTTAAACTGTATCATAGAAGGGTCATATAACAATCTTGCCACTTCACCCAAATAGAACATAATGTGATGTTATAAATTATAATTGCATAATGTTAATTAATTTAGCCTTTATTTCTTGACAAATGATCAAAAATTATATTAAAATAGTTTCAAGATGCAATTATCTGCTAATACTCAACTTTGATTATATAATGATGAATGTCTCTATGTTAAATACAGTAACTGGGCCTGTGGTGCATTATGAACAATGATAAATGTGTTCAAAGTTGTTGATTTATTGCATCTAAAAAGTGATATTTTCTGATAATGTTAGAGATTGATGTTCTGGATGTTGACTCCCTGTGTGTTTTGCTCTTCAGAGAGGGTTTGACAGCATGGACCCGTTCCTCCCGGTGTCGGTGCCCAACTACAGCGAGAAGGAGTTTGAGAGCTGTTACCTCTACTGGATGGACCGCCAGTGGCTGCAGCATCCACAGAGTGAGTGATCCTACTGTGGATGTTTATCTACATATGAAAATATGTTTATGTGATGTTTAGTAACTCTAAATTATGTTCTTCCCCCTCTTCAGGTCGAACAGAGGAAGGAAAGAAAGAAATCATCTTTCTGTGCAACAGAAATCCATCAATGATGGACAGAATTTGTGCCTCCCTATAAAGACCTGAATCACTCTCTCACACACAAATAAATATCTCTCACACACACACACACACAAATATAAATCACAAGCATACACACACACAAATATCACACCCATCAATACCAGTGTCGTAAATACATGAATATACAAATGTCCGTGTCCATAATATCTATAAAATATGATGCATGTGTGTTTCTTTGATAATAAAATGTTGAATAATATAAAAAAGTACTTTGTTGTTTAATTAAAGGAAGTTGGATAATAACTTGGCATCAGTTTAAAACTGTAAATTCAAAATGCGGTCTTAATTTTCAATTACCTCAGTATTTAGTATTCAGACATAAGATAGATGCCATGGAAAATATCATGTCTAGGACTATGGATTTGAAAAGCCTCCTTTTATTAGAGAAACATGTTAAATCTGCCACCTAGTTATGACAGTTTATTTTTGTTATTGAGTTGGGAAGCTAGGAGGGAAATTAGTGCAGAAATACTTGTAAACCCATATTTTCAAACGTACAATGTTTTACTTTGACAAAGCTATTACAATACGAATACATAGGTTGTATAATATACTTAAATATACACGGAATAGCATACGTAATGTCTTTGTTAACTTCAAAAAAGTCAGCTGCAGTCAAACTGATTAACTCCTTTAGCCTAGTTTATGGTACAGCGTCACCTGGCGGCTGTCTACATTACTGCGAGGTTGGTCACGTGGTATTTACAAAGTCACATGACTGGCCAGAAGTCCCATTTGACGCCAAAACACAGGGGTCTGAGGAAACGCTGGTATGGCAGATTGGACAAAGTTAAGGTGACAGTCGAGGGTGAATACTTTCTAAATGAACCAGCGGGACATGCAAGAGTTTCTGTCTGCTTCCTCTGAGGTGAGATAATGTTCTCTGAATGGCATAACAATAAAATGTGTGTGTCAGCTAAATGAATAGAGCAGTTGGGTCTTTGTTAACCTGTATTTAACAATTCAGGTGCTGACTTTGTATGATTTCTACCTGGCAACACTGAAACATTATTTATTTGCAGGTAAAATGGCGTTGTCTTCATCTGTACATTTGGTTCTTGTTTTCCTCACAACTGAAGTGACCCTCTCTACAGGTAACATAGAACAAGTTGCAATTGCCCAAATGTGTGTATCCTCTTTTGTTGCTTTAAGGGGAAACATGTGTCTTTTGTGCATCAATTCAGACAGAAAATCCTGTATCTATGACTTATTGCCCCATCCAGGAAGCAATGAATGTGTTGCCAGAAACTTTGGCCATGGCTCTGTGGTGTGTGAGTGTAATTCCACCCACTGTGACAGTGTGGGGTCTGTCACCCTGCATCCTCTGGGACAGTTCTCCTCCTACCTGAGCAGCAGGACCGGCAGCAGACTGGAGGCAGGCGGAGGGGCGGTCCAGGGGAACAGCACCGGGGAAGGTGAGAGACGGGGAGTCTGTGGAGTTGGAGCTACAGCTGCAAAGATTTATTAATTCAATGTTTAGTTGTCATCTATTAAATCAAACACCAACTATTTTGAGAATAGATTCATCTGTACATTTATCTCATTTTAGCTTCTTACATTATATTTGACTTCCTGGTTCCTGATCTAAACTATGACGGGAAACTAAATATAGTTGTCTAGTGAACAAAACATTCACTTGGGTAGGGCTGTTCTCTCTAAAACAGATTTGTATTCGACTCACACTCTTGAATTTGTCACTAAAATGTAAATGTTGTTTACCTGATAGCTGCTCAAAAGTGTCTCTGTCATAAGTAATTCAGCAGCTAAAGAGCTTTAAAAATGACTTATTGATTAAAGAAGTATTAGTTGACTAAGTCTTAAACAACCACTTGGACCACTTGTAACATTTTATAGACGAACAGGATTTAAAGATTTATCTAGTAGAAAATTCAAAGAATATTCCACAGTTACGACACAGAGCATCTTTCTTCTCTTTCAGGTCTCAGGTTGACCATCGTTCCCTACCAGAAGTACCAGAAGATCAGGGGGTTCGGAGGAGCCATGACGGACGCAGCAGCCATTAACATCCTGTCTCTCTCTGCCGGGGCACAGGACCAGCTGCTGCGCCAGTACTTCTCCCCTGAAGGTACACTCAGTAAAAGTCAACTTTATTGTCAATCTTTCAGTTTGTGTGTACAGACAGAGAGATCGAAATACCCACAATTTCCCACAATCCCGAATAAAAAAATACAAATATATATAAAATATATATATCTTATATATACACAATCAACAGACACATTTATACATATGCACACATTAAGACATAAATAAAAGCACAACAATCAATATATACAAAATAACAGTCACTTCAATATCTTTGGGAAATGTACATTAGTGCAAGATTGTCCATAGCAGCGTAAAAAGACTCCTGGAAATGACCACTTTTTATGCAAAAGTAGGGATATTGATATTCTAAACCAATTATTAGTATACTGCTTATAAGTGCAAAATAGTAGAGCTACAACGATAAGACGACAAATTGTTTTTATTATATTATTATTATTATTATTATAGTCTTTTTTAATTTGAACTGATTGATTAGTACGTATCCAGAAAAATAATCCAGTGAATAGACATTGTAAAAGAACCAAAAACAACAAACACATGTTAGCAATACAATTGTATTCTGTATGATCAACTGGTTTTATTGATTATGTCAACAATGCAAAAAAGGAAAAGTATTTTTTTTTTTTAAAACAGATAAATCTCATAACAATCCGAGGGTCACTAGTGATGGTGTGGAATGATAATGCAGCCTTTAGTCATTTTGGTGCTGTGTGTCTGGCAGGTATTGGTTACAGCGTGGTGCGTGTCCCCATGGCCAGCTGTGACTTCTCCACCCGTCTGTACACGTATGCCGACACACCTGGAGACTACAACCTAGACAACTTCACGCTGGCCCCCGAGGACATCAAAATGAAGGTCAATATAATCTCCTACTCTCACATATAACCTTCAATCCATAACTCTATGCTGCCTACACAGTGTGAGAAATTAGGGATTTCCAGCTCTTGATAAGTATAGGAAAACATTTAGAAAAAATACATTGTTGTGTTTTATTCAGACTATTATTATTATTATAAATTATTTATGTTTTCTAAAAAATAAATTCAAATGTACATTAGTAAATTGATTATACAAGCAGTGTTTTTCATGGCTATTGGATCTGCTTTCTACATTTTGTGTGAAAGGCACTCTTTTAAAATATAATTTCTAATTTATATTGAAACTTTCTCCAATGTATTTGTTTAACAGTGTTTATAAGTCTGTTTTACTCCATCGCCAAAAACCAATAAAGCAAAAATCAATTGATGCCATGCTTTAAACATTTCTGGGTTTGTTGTTAATAGATTTGTATGAGCTACAGTACCTAACTACCTTCTCCTGGAAATAGCATACATAGTCATAATGTAATGTACATATAGACAATTGGATTGATATTAACATGCTAAACATCTGGCGAGTTTTTTCTCATGTGTGAAATATGTTCTGTCAGGAATTCATGAAATGTGAGTCAGGAAAAGTTTGGAATTTAGAATTTGAAAATGAGTAGGAATCCCTCCTCTCAGATCCCTCTCCTGCAGCGCGCTCAGGCCTTGTCTCCTGTCCCTCTGTCTCTGCTGGCCAGTGCCTGGAGCGCCCCCGCCTGGATGAAAACTAACGGGGCCCTCATAGGAAAAGGCTCTCTGAAGGGCCAGCCTGGGGGCAAGGAGCACAAATCCTGGGCCCAGTACTATATCAGGTGACATGTTGGGCTTTACCTTAATGCAACATCACATGTTTGTAATGCTTCATCCAAGGGGAACTTATTCTGATGGTCACTTTTTTCTTTCCTCTCAGGTTCTTGGAGGAATATGCTAAATATAACTTGACCTTCTGGGCTTTGACCACAGGGAATGAGCCCTCTGCAGGACACATAACAAACTACAGGTCTCTCCTCACATAATATTACACAGAATTATCATCACTCCTAGATTTCACAACGGACTAAGAAGTATCTTATCTTGCAGTTTCCAGGCTCTTGGCTTCACTCCTGAGGAGCAGAGGGACTGGGTGGCTCTGGACCTGGGCCCTGCCCTGCACGCCTCCTCACACCCACACACACACGTCCTCATCCTGGATGACAACCGCCTGCTGCTGCCTCACTGGGCTAAAGTGGTGAGTCCAAGGACGAAGAGAAAGTTGGCAAAGTTATAATAAACTTTGTTATACCTGAGGCTACTCTGGCGCTGCAGGAAGGAAATTAGGAATTGTATCATAAATCAGTATAAGACAAGAAAATGGCTTAATCATTACGACTGGATAACTTAAGATATGATGCAATATAAAGTTAACCCAATTTAAAACGATTTGAAGATCATCGATTTTAATATAAAAAAATCTAACACATAATTGAAGTTCATTTAAGTTTCTGGTAAAATGAACTCTTGCCTATTGCGAGACCATGAGCTTCTTAGCTACTGTAGCACTCAGAATAAAAAAAGTGTTTGCTAAGGTCAGATGGTGATGACTAACGGCCCGTCCACACAGCGGCGTGCGTTGAAGCTTCCAACGCTTCTGCCCATTCACTTTGAATGGGGTGACGTCACTTTTAGCCGAACTGCATTGTGGGAAGCGACGTGGAGCGTTGCTGGCGTTGCTCGCTTCAAAAGTTGAGCAATGTTCAACTTTTGACGCCTCGGCAGAAGCGTCAGCCAATCGAATCATATGCCAGTACAAGCTCTAGCCAATCAAACCGCTGCTTGTGTGTCAGGGGCGGGAGATTCATGTGATTGGTTGTTGGTCGAGTGTCAGACACGCCCGCCGGCAAGCGTCAACGCACGCCGCTGTGTGGACGGGCTGTAACGGCCCGTGCGTTGAAGCTTGCCGGCGGGCGTGTCTGAAACTCGACCAACAACCAATCACATGAATCTCCCGCCCCTGACACACAAGCAGCGGTTTGATTGGCTAGAGCTTGTACTGGCATATGATTCGATTGGCTGACGCTTCTGCCGAGGCTTCAAAAGTTGAACATTGCTCAACTTTTGCAGCGAGCCACGCCAGCAAAGCTCCGCGTCGCTTCCCACAATGCAGTTCGGCGAAAAGTGACGTCACCCCATTCAAAGTGAATGGTGAAGCTTTCAACGCACGCCGCTGTGTGGACGGGCCGTAAAAGTCCATAAATAAGGGCCTTTTGTCCATCATTTTGCACCAGACTTACTTTTCGTTCGTAGATGTGCAGGCAAGAGAAAATATCACTATCGTAAGTGAATACCATAGAACCTCCCTTCCCCTTTTGAACACGCTTTGTAATGCTTCATGACTACCTCAGCATTTGATGTGGAAACTCACTTATTTTTCTCCCCTCGTCCCTCCAGGTCCTAAGTGACATTCACGCAGGAAAGTACATTCACGGCGTTGCGGTCCACTGGTACCTGGACAGCCTGGTCCCAGCAGAGATCAGCCTGGGAGTCACACACCATCTCTTCCCAGAGTATTACCTGTTTGGCACCGAGGCCTGCTCTGGTTTCAGCCCACTAGACAGAGGGGTGAAGCTGGGTGGCTGGGACAGGGCTGAACACTACGCACGGGACATTATAGAGGTGAGGTCTGCTTATATCTTTGCATGAGACAGTGTGATGGATTTTTTAAAAAAGATGTGAGGTGATCCTGAAAGGTGAATCCCCTCCCTGGATGCTGCAGTGCAGGTTTACACTTTTCAGAAATCGCCTGTGAGCTGGGACTGGTGTTTTGTTTCTCCTTTTGTCACTCTCCCTCTAATGAAATAGGACTCCCTCCATTCTATCTATTTTGCATGAGTGCTTTCAGATCTAGACATCTTGAGAATCAGGAGGGAGTTGTTTATGTAGATGTGCTGTCTTTGTGACATTCAAACAAAACACCAGGCACCAGTCCAGGTGATTCATTAAAACAAAACACCGCCTCTTAATACAAAGTTAAATCCCAGACTAGATGCTAAACTGTGGGTGTTTTCTCTGCGGCAGGACTTAAATCATTATGTGGTGGGTTGGACTGACTGGAACCTGGCGTTGGATCAGACTGGTGGGCCAAACTGGGTTAAAAACTTTGTGGACAGCCCTATTATAGTGGACGCAAAGCGGGATGTGTTCTACAAGCAGCCACACTTCTACAGCATCGCCCACTTCAGGTTAACAACGTCATCTTTGTTCATATTACAGGAACAGCATTTTCATGTCTTCCAATATTTCAAGGAGACGGTCAAATGAAATCTAACCCGATCACATTATTACACAGTAAGTTCCTGTTGGAGGGGTCTCAGAGAGTGGGTGTGTTGGCCAATCAGCACACAGATCTGGAATACACTGCCTTCATCAGACCAGACGGCTCAGTGGTGCTCGTCGTTCTCAACAGGTAAGTCAAATGTGTGTTAGTGTAAAATATGGAAGAAAGGAAATTGAATGAAAAAGGAAATTGTGTGTTTGGGTTTTGTAGGTCATCGACCGTGATCCAGTTTGAAGTCTGGGATCCCGCTGTGGGTTACATCTCCTCCACAGTACCGGACCATTCATTGCTCACTCTTGCCTGGAATACACAATAATCCTTAATACAAGTTCACATACATTTGTTCCTACTCAATCACAAATATCTCTATTCATGTGAAAATGCCGCAACGTTGGATTCTCTCACACACCTTTTCTAATTAATTGGTTGCAAGATTGATTTATTATCTGCTGTACTTCAGTGCACAGTTTTGGCGATTTCTCTTAAATTAACGTCAGCAAACAAGAGTATTTTTCAACTAATTCAACTTTTATTCCAAAGCCAAAAATGCTTTTTTTCTGCACTGACTCCTATCAGGAATGATCTTAGAAAGTACTGAATGTATGTATTGGTTCTCCAGGATGACCTGTGTTGAAGCTGGTGCCTTGATCGGCAGCTTTAAAATGGTTTAAGTGTCCTTACAATATCTAAAGAAAGAATATAAATGATGTACAGAAATTGTAAATGCTGATTGTAAATGCTTCATGCTTTTGCTATTTAATTTTTAAATAAAGTGCATTTGTCTTAAAATATAAGTTTTAAGTATCTTTGGGCACGGAGGAAAAATTGAACCAGGAATCTTTTTGGTCAATTTATTAATACATCATAGACATTTTTCATATATATAATATACAGTTCGATAACCAGGTATTTCACATTTGTGTCTCCATTCTCATTTTTTTTTCCTTTTGCAAACCATAACTTGGACTAAAATTATTTACATCAAAAAAGTGATAAAAAAATTGAAACAAAAGACAGAGGAATAAAACAACAGAGGGATGCCATTTGTTTATAATATATACACTCGGAGGAGAATGTTTCAATCTTAATCATTCAATAAAGGGCGATTTTCATTCCCTTACAGGTATGGTGTTGGATGTGTTCCCAGAAAGCTGTGACTTTCATTTGAAGTCACAACTTTATTTGAGGCCATTTTACAGCGGCGACTCAAACTGATGTCTATAAAATACTTTGTCCTGTTCTTAAAGTACGTTACAGAGGATGGACGCAATAACATGAACCTCTTTAGAATAAACAATAGAACAAATAACCAAGAGTTAATCAAGTTCTTCCTGAGAAAACCTCAACAGGAATGCATCATTGATCTTAAACATAGGGTTTATTGCAGGGCTGCAGGTGTTATTAGGTCCAGACTCTGTAAATACAAAGAGTGAAGGTAAACCCTCCAGTAATCCCGTATGCCGTCCAGGGCTCAGTTGCAGGACTTAGCTCATTTTCTGTAAAGAGGGCGTGGTATATGATATAAAGTATGGCATTTCCCCACAATAGTATAACGCAGCAGTGCATTTTAAGAAAGATGGAAAAGGAGGTTGCTTGAGGGATGGAAGTAGAGAAGACATGGGCTTGATCATCACCATCAATCTAGGCTGGTTCCTTATGCAGCAAAAAAAAGAGTCTCCTTGACCTCGACCGACCGTTAACACATCTGTATACATGGTTGAGGAGAAAGGCATTCAAATAGAAAATAAAAGTACAAAAATCCGACTGAGATGATTATAACTGCAACGGAGATGAAAGGAGGCGAGTGAGAAGCGCTGTGTCTTCTCGTGTGGTGGATGTGGGCGAGGTGAACCAAGGGCTCAGACGGGTGGGGGGTATCAGAAGGACCATCTCTCCTGTGTGCGGGGGTCCATGGACAGGGTGGGGGACTCTGATGGGGGCTGGCTGCTGCTGTCTTCTCCGTTTAAACTCTTCCTACACACTGGACATGTGTCATGCTGTGTGGCCACCGAACAGAAAGTACATGGCATTAGTTTTTGGCAGTTTATCAAGTGGACTCTTTATTTTAACAGATGCTCAGGCTGTTCTTTGACTAAATGGCAGGATTTTTCAGTCTAGTTTTGCCGGCACAAAACCCAAGATTGGTTTAGTTTCATATAAAGAGAAAAGCAGGAAATCTTTTGTATGAACAATTACTTGAATGGCGATGTTTTTCAGACTGTTGACTAATAACCTTTTTTGTTGTGGCTCTGCCCACTCATAAAAACCCCTTGGCAAAATTCCCCACAGCTAATATTAGCAATGTCAGCTTGGGAAAAGAAATCCTGCATTTAGCGTTGTTTTTTATTGTACTGCATACTTTACTTTGATATTAGTTAGTACAAGTAAAAAGGATGGCAATATTCTACATTTTCCTTTTCCACAAAGCTCATGAAAAGACAAAAAACTAACAATGGATTGATCTGAATAACTATCGTAATACTTTTTCCTACAACTACTACTCCTATTTAGCCAGGGTCAGATACAGCTTATTCCAACTTCCACTGTGTTTGAAAAACGATTAAGAACAATCAATGAGATCATTACAGAACGAGCGCCGTTATTATCTTGTATATTATATCCTTGTAAGTACCTATTGTATCAGTTTATAATACAAAGTTCCACCCTCTTTGTCATGACTCACCATTTCCAGCCATGGTACTATACAGTCTGAATGAAAGAAGTGGTTACAGGGTAGCTGTCTGACTGGCTCTCCCACTGCGAAGTCCTCTTTGCACACCGGACATTCCATACAGCAGTCTGCAGCAGAGGAGAGAGAAAGCATTTATAAATACCCCTGTGATTCCTAATAATAATAATAATAATAATAGATGTTATTTATATAGTGCTTTTCCTGGTGCTCAAAGCGCTTTGCAAGCCAGTAAAGAAAAATAACAACAAAAGGGAAATAGGGGCGAGGGGTTGTAGGGTTAGGAGTTGAAGGCAAGAGTGAAATAAACATTAATTATCACTTGATGATACATCTGTTTAGGGGACAAATAACAGATCATTAGTTCTGCATCAAAAAGTGTATTAGCACTAAAACGTTTAAACTACGAAGCACGGTCTATCCTAATTACAGAAAAAATGTAAACACAAAGATTTAAAAAGCCTAGCAGATAAATACAAAAAAAGAAGGATATGTCGTGGTTTCTCAAGACAGCCATCAACAGACTTGAAGCATGGCTGCATAAATAAACCGTACAGGTGAGTGGTAAAATAGGACAGCACATATAAGAAGAAGTCAAATAGCTCAAATGGAGAGAATAACATTTGATGTGAAAGGCCAGCAAGCAAAAATAGTAAATATGGAACACATTGTTGATACTCTCAAGGTTAATGGGCATTTCGTCCCAAACAGACACAGTTTCTGTGTCTTCTTTTGGCAGGCGGCTACAGCGAATACACACAAGTGCCTTCTCAAGCTGTATCCAAGTGTTAGCACAGATTCTAAGCGACTAAAAACATGACAGATGTGTTCTTAGCCTTTCTCTTTTTTTAATTTACTCAGGACTATTAAGGACCAGATGCCATTAAATCAATACTTAATAATATGTGTGCATTTAGATAATTGTCTGAATACATTGCATACAAAGCATTCAGGGACTCGGAGAGAGAAACAGAGTGAGCTCAAGTTAGAAAAGTGGAAAACAACTGACCTGCTTGTTCCTGAGAGATATTGACTGTTGGGAGAGAAGAGATCTTCTCTTTCTCTGCTGGAGGAGGTCCCGTGTTCTCCAACTGACCGAGTAACTATGCACACAACACACATGTATAAACATCAGAGAAATCCACAAGGTGGCCAGGACATAAAGCTGGAGTTCATTTTGGTTTACCTGTGTTATCACAGCGTCTAACCCTCCCTGTCCCCAGGCGTAATCCCCTGGGTTAGAGTGCAGCATCCCCGTCCTGAGAGAGACAGACAAGTATATGAGAAATAGTGCCAATACTGTGATGCTAACACTGTGATGCTAACACTGTGATGCTAGCACTGTGATGCTAGCACTGTGATGCTAACACTGTGCTGCTAACACTGTGATGCTAACACTGTGCTGCTAACACTGTGATGCTAACACTGTGATGCTAACACTGTGCTGCTAACACTGTGCTGCTAACACTGTGATGCTAACACTGTGATGCTAGCACTGTGATGCTAGCACTGTGATGCTAGCACTGTGATGCTAGCACTGTGATGCTAGCACTGTGATGCTAACACTGTGATGCTAACACTGTGATGCTAGCACTGTGATGCTAGCACTGTGATGCTAGCACTGTGATGCTAGCACTGTGATGCTAGCACTGTGATGCTAGCACTGTGACGCTGCTGTAATGTCACCTTACCAAGAGAGGGGAGGTGAGCCGGGGACTCCAGAGTTGGCAAAGAGACCGGCGAGAAACTGTTGTACAATCCTAATGAACAGACAGAAAATATAAAAATGACATCACCAAAAATCTGAGGAGAAAAGTTTGTAATAGCATAGTTATTATTTAATGATTCTAAGTGGGAGTATGCGTGGTGGGGTGTGGGTTACTCACCCCTCCACAGCAGGAGAGCGGTCTGGTCTGCTGCTGCCTCTGGAGCGGTATCTCCTCTGGCTGTGTAGGCGAGGCGGGCGTCCCGGTCCCCAGTTATCCCCGGCCCCTAGTAGACTCCCCATAGGTCCCCCAAGGCCTGCTGGGACTGACCCCCCGATTGGTCCCCCTCCCAACCCCCCCAGGTCACTCAGACCCCCCAAACGCCCTCCAGGGAGCCGGGGTTCTGAGTCCGGTGTGTCAGCGTCTATTGTAAATGGCCGCTCCAGTAACAACAGGTGCCATAGCTACAGGGAGGGGGGGATTGGACAGGGAAGGGTCCGGAGAAGGACAGAAAGGGGGTTAGGGATAGGAAAGCAGGCAGCACAATAGGAAAAGAGAGGACATAAACATGCAGTAGCAAAAAGAACGACAGGAAGGGGAGGAGAGGGTAGGGAAAGACAAAGTTAATTAAAAAGTAAACAATTATTGCAATCAATCTTCTCCCACCCTATTCCCCCCCAAAATCCCTCAGGTCAGCTTGTACCTCTGCAAATTGTGTGGCTGCGTCATCTATCCCGTTAGCGCCACCCTCTAGGAGACTGAGGGGAAATGCGCAAAAGAAACACATTATTAGAAACGTCCACTGAACCCAAACACATGTTCACATGTATGGCTAGCTTACAAGCTTCTACAGAAAATATGTTGGTTCATGTGAATAAGAAGAGAACACCAAGTGTTGTCTGGAGAAGTGAGGTAGATACGCAGAATAATAAATGTCTCACCTTGAGTCTTCTGTTACTTCCTCTATGAACCCTGAGTCACATCTCGGACAGATATACTCCTGGAGAGAATCACGACAGAACTGGGTCACACGGAAGTCATACCCGCAATAAAACAATTCAGCATTTAATTCACTGGAAATCTAAGAGTCATATTTGGCTCTCTTTCATTTCCTGTTTTTTATTTTAATAAGCTTTAATTAATTATTTCTGGTGTGTGTTTAATAGTAAATGTTATTGTTTTATTATCTTACTATCTTATTGTATAGTCTCTTAGTTTATTCCTACTTTTCTGTTTTTATTTAACTGTAATTGTATTGGATTCAGTTTTTTTGTTTCTGCAGTGAAGCTAAAAGTCTAATATTACTACTATAACTATTAAAATGTTGGTTTTGTTGTTTTGTTTGACCAAAAGCGCACAACAGCCTAAAAGATATTCAGTCTGCAACAATATAATACCAATAAAAGCTTTACATTCTCACATTGGGGAAGCAAGAACCAAAAAAGGTTTATCATTTTTTAGCTCTACTTTAGCTAAATGACTGACATAATCTAATCATATTGGATATTGTTATCTGAAATAATACTAAAATACAATATAAATTGAATAGACAACACAACTCATAATTGTGTTTTTTGTTCAGCACGTGTTTTTTGTCTAACGTGATGCATCAAAAATAAACATAGTTGGATTTTTTTTAAAGAAATATCCATATACTGTATTTGCCCTATTGTCAAAGTATGTTAAAATATTCACTCAACCTTTGAAGTTCAACATAAACTAATTGAAAACAGACAATTTGCAGACTGGTTTGGTCAACAAAGCAAAACGGTGTTGCATTTGTCTTTGCAAGGACAATCTCAGTCAGTGAATGAATGTAGCCCAGGAGGTAGAGCTGGTATGCCAACCACACCTAACCGAGTGTGTGTTAAAGAAACCACTGCATTAGAATGAGGAAAACACCAGCCAGCGCGGATGATATTATCCCCTCAGTGTAAAACAGAATTACTCAACATGGGAAAAGAAGTGAAGGAATATATTGTTCATCCTTAAATACATTGTTGAAAAAGCTAGGTCTAAAAAACATTATATAATATATTTATACTCAATGGATTATTTTGTCACAGGACAATTAACACGCTCTATTATCTTGGTTAACACAACACATCTAGGGGTGTAAAACTATGGTAATAAGAAGTAAATAGATGATTTGAGTTGTGTGTCATCATGTGTTGCATAATTAGATATATGACTGAGAGACAGCCTTTGGTCTCTCTACACTGTAGTAGTGAGTAGGTGTCATTTGGCTCAGTGAAGACATGCCACAGGACTGAGTGTGTCTGAGGCAAGCAGGCCAGTTTAGAGTCAGTGACAGGCTGGAATTACTCTCAGCCATAACATAAAACGGAGGATGCAGCTGATCTGGTGGACTGATCTACTGACATAAACAATGCAATATACACTCAGTTGGCTACATGTTGTCCACCTCCTTTGAAACAATCAAGATGCACACCTTAGTGTTAGGGCAGGAACACACACTTCTTTTATCTTTTTTAATTGATAGATAGTTTGGTTAATCATCTTTTAACACATTATATGTCAACTACAGACCACAGCTTTGAAAATGATAAAATACATTTACAAATAACACCTATTCTAAAACACTAATTAAACCATTATAACCTTTTTGAACCTATGATTTCCTGATGGGTTGCTGTACTAGACTGGATTAGTTTGAGCTAGGTGAACCCAATACACTGGTGACTGAGTGTAAATAGTAGACCCTCACAATTATCTAGGATGTAGAAAATAAAAATTTTAATATATGCGAGTTAAGGTCTGGCAAACTGTTGGCCAAGTCAGCTTCTCAACATCCAATTACTCTTATGCTTATCTTTAAAACTGAAACTAAAACGAGATGTTTATGTTCCAGAAAAGTCCCCAACTCGCCCAGCCAAGAGTGTGTTTTAATGGAAACGAAAATTAAAATAGCCTTATATCAAACAATATACACGGTTTTTAACATTAAATAACAAGGTAATGGCACAGATCTTCCTCAGCTGTGTTGTGCAAAACACAACAACCCCCAAGCTGTCAAAGAAAGGCGTCAAGCACAGTACTTTGACAAAAGTGTCAAAAACATACATGCTTTAATAAACCTGTCGATTTTTTATTTAATACCCGATTTTTAGAATAAGACATTTGCGAGTGTCACGAGTTTATTTAGAGAGTTAACAACAACAAACGCCGCTAACTGCTAACATGCTAGCTAGTGTTTAGCTGTAGCTTGCAAGCGAAACAAACGGTATTTCGGAGAAAGCTTCACTTGTCAAGCGCACATTTTATACAGGAGATTATGAAAGATAAATAGAGGAAAACATCTGCCTTACCGGGAGTTTGGGGTTCACTTCTCCCTTACAACAGTGACAGAAAAACCGATGCGGTGGAACAGCCGCAGCCTCCGCCATCTTCCCCAGAGCCGCACAAACACTGACGTCGGTCCTCCAGCAGCCTGAAGACAGCTGTCCGCCTCCAGCCCGGCATGCACCGCGGCACCAGGGCACATCCGAGCACAGAAGAAGACCGGAAGAACAAGGCATTTAATCAGGAACATGTGAACCTCTTAAAATACATCCATTATATGAACGCTTCCTCAACATTTGTCATGGTTTTATAAGACATGGAACTATAGAAAACATCCATTCAAAGTTGCATAAGTAAAAAAGCCCAACAAGTATTCCAATTGCTACCCACCTTAATTCCTGATTGACCACTTTTCTGTTTTTTCCCCTGTTTTTCTTCAGGGCAAATCCGAACCACGAGCACATAAGAAGACCAGAAGTAGACAGGAGTAAATAATGGAAATTGCACTCATTAGATATTTCCCCCCCTATCTTTATTCAAGAAGATGTATGAACATCATATATTTTGTATACAAACAAGTTCACATCATGGGTAGACATACGTTTATTAAAAATTACATAAAATAAAAAAAGTAATATATTAACACATATTTGTTAAATACACATTTAGTGTTGATAACCTTTTAATTCATATTACTTCTATATTGTTTTACATTCTTGGTAAAAAACATTTGTAAGTTTAAGTTTGGAGTCCATTTATCTAAATATGACATTTTCCCAAAATGAAATAAACTGAACAAAAAAAGTCAATAAAGATAATTACATTTATGTTTTGTTTTTTATTTATGTTGGTGTACTGTGTAGAGATCATTCTGGTCCGCACTCCAATAGGTGGCGGTAATGCGCTTTTAACGCTGGTTGCCACCGGCCGTAAACAACGTAAAATGAAAGAGAAGAAGAAGAAAACCGGAAAAGTGTGTGTGTTGTCAACGAGAAGCCGCATGTGTTTGGATGAAGATCTGTGGGATGCTTTAAAACAAACGTAACCTTTGTCCTGAAACGTTTCTGTCGGAAAGGTTTGTGGAAAAAACGGAAGTAGCAGACCTTTAGGAGGACATAATGTTCAAGTGTAAACGTTAGCTGTCAACTAGCTGGACTGCAAAGTGCGCAGCCTTAGCTCTGAGGCTGTTAGAAATAGCTGACAGGCTTTGTATTGTTTTGAACTTCTCAAACTATTCATTGTCGAAGTAGTCACGTTTTTGAATGTATAAACGCCCTACCCTTCTGTTGGTTGAATTTAAAGGTATTTGATATGATAGGGATGATGCCATTTGAGGCAACAAACAGTTACACCTGACACCGTATACAACTGATATATATCATGCTGCATAGAGAGTTTATTGCTTTTGCTTATTTTTCTACTTGTGTCCCTTTTGGGGCTTTTGATACGCACAGTATACATGGCATCCACTGCTTTCAGTATTATAAAACCGAATTGACAATAAAATACACACCACACGTAATGTGTGTACCTTGTTAATTTCCAGTGCAACTAGCTAAATTGTTTGTTTTATGTATGGCATTCACTGTCCTTCCTTATACTTGTAATAAGTGCTTATTATATGTTCTAGGAACGTCTACTAGTCGTGCTAAGCCTGTCATGTATTATGTATATTTTAAGCACATAGACAGTGTTATATATTATGAATGTATGTTATGTTGTGGTGACACAGATGCCTAATTTTTGTGTTATTCTGTGCAGATGACTGCCCAGGAGGTGCGCCTGTGTGGTCTCCTGCTGCAGGAGCACTTTGGAGAAATGGTGGAGAAAGTGGGAACACATCTGCTAAAAAGTGGAGCACAGAATTTGAGAATGATCCTTCATGAGACCGGCATCTCATTGGACCTGGTAACAATCCTAAAGTTTTTGTTTCTAGGCTGTTACTGTAATTACATTGCACCATGGAAATACTTTTATACATGTTTTATTTACTGTTATACACACTGCACTACATTCTCAGCTTGTTCAAATATAGTTACGCAGTCCTGTCAAGCATACTGTCAAGCCATTCAATAAATAATATACAGTTTTGTTTACATAGGCTGATTATTCCACACTTAAAGTAGTAGTACAGGAGTAGCTTTTTAGTAACTATCCCTTTACATGACAGGTGGATTTGTGCTCCACAAAAACGGAATATATTACCACTTAAGTGACAAACCCATGAAGAACAAACACATAAGAGCTAAGAGAACAGCTTTTACATGTTTTTATACATGGTTAAAATGTCTGTTTGCTGGGCTTATTTGCAATATAAAGGAGCAAAACGCTTGCAAAAACGTTTCGTACAGAATAAACATAGATTTCTTCTTTTATTTTATAAGTAATCTTGTTTGGTGTGACTGTGAAAGGAGTTGTGATGGTAAAGCACCTATTCCCTTCCTATTGGTTCTCATGTAGCTGAAGAAGTCCCTGTGTGTGCTGGTGCAGCACGGGGCCTGTGTTTTCAGCTCAGGCCGTAAAGGGCCTGGGAGCCCTACAGAGTATCGGACCAGCTGTGACCGGATTCTGAGAATTCTGCGATACCCGCGCTACATCTACACTGCGAAAACCCTGTATGGGGACACTGGAGAGCTAATCATAGAGGAGCTACTACAGAGAGGTCACATGACCATGAGCAGCACGGTTAAAACCGTCGCTGACCGCCTAACACAGAACATGGAGGGTCAGTATCTCAGCTTCTATTTTGATAAAAAACTGGACACGATTTCAATCAAGCAACGTGCAAGAAATAAAAACTTTGTTGGAAATCCTAATATCTGTCAAGAGATAAATGTCCCGTTTTACAACAGCTTTTCTGTTTCCTGTCGTTCCAGATGGTCGCAGCATGGATTACAATGACGTTTCTAATTCATTCTCCAATCTGGTGGAGACCCATTTCCTTCAGCGATGCCCTCCACCGCCCAGAGCAGGGCCAAAAGAGAGCGCCACTCCAGCCCCCCCACCAGTCCCTGGTACTCCTACTCCCCCCATCAGCACCTCCCTGCCCACAGCGGAGAGCTTCCCCGACTGCTACAAAGTGCCTCACGTGACACTCATAGGGAGAGGCAAACGCCCACTCTCCAGTGAGGATGTAGATGACCAAAGAAATGCAAAGAAAGCTAAGATGGATTCAGAGGTGGGTGATTGCTACATGTTAGTTACTTCTAAAACATGCACTTTTAAATCTTAAATGATGTCTTAATTTCCCTGTCGATTGCATGTTATGTATTACTTATCTTTTGTTTGACTCTGGATCTCTCCATGTGTGCTTTTTATGCTTAGACACATGGTGATGAGGGGATTTGCTGGCAGGTGAATTTTGAGAGGTTTCATCTCCACTTCAGAGACCAGGCCATCATCAGCGCTGTAGCCAACAAACTGGACCAGGTCAGGGTTTTGAACATGAGAGAAAATGTTTTGTTCAAAGAATAGTTAGACTATAGGAAACTTTGCTTTCTTTTAGAAACTTCAATTACAAAACGGATTTGACTAACTTTAACATCTCTGTGTTTCAAAGCTACAGCCAGTACCCAGCAAAAATAACTACCTACCAGCTAGGGGTGTACGAAAATATTGATATAGTATTGTATTACAATACTTGTGATACTGTATCAGTTCTCAAAAACTCAGTATTTACATGCAAAGACTGGTGAACATTGGTTCACTTTGTGTTGCACTTTGATGTTGGATGTAAAAGAGACTGATAAATGCATATGCAGATCCCACTATTCTCTGATGTATTCTTTATAAACTTCATAGTTTCCTACAATAACAAATTCTCTTTGCTTAAATATATATAGTGATATATGACGTCATAACCCCTGTATTATGATCATCTGTAATCCTCATTTTACAGTGAGCACTGATTTATCTAAATGTTCCTATCTGTCCACCTATATATTACAGTTGTTTATGATGATGATGATGATGATGATGATGATGATGATGATAATAAATGTCTTTGTAATAATTATTTCCTCTTCATTTCTCAGACTAGCAGTGAGATAGTGCGGACTATGCTGAGGATGAGTGAGGTGACGACCTCGCCCTCAGCCACCTGCACAAAGCCCCTCTCAGCCAATGAGATCTTCAGGTCGCTGCCCACCAACTACAACATCGCCAGGCCCATCTTAGACCAGTACCTCACTCTACTGGTTGATGACCCGGTATGAGCTCTGCAAGGCACCTGTCACATTTAACAATCTTATTTTTAATCTGGGAGATGTTTTTTATATTCACTTGTCCTTTACCTCCTAGATGGAGTTTGTTGGGAAGGCTGGTGAAAGTGGAGGAGGGATGTATGTTGTCAGTATCCTTTTTCAAACTTAAAGGGTCCTGAGCCAACTGTCAAGAACGACTACACTTCGATTTTAAGGAATGAAGCACAAGGTATAGGTGCTTTCCCTAACTCCCTTCTCAGATATGCACAGAGCGCTGGCCAATCTGGCGCGAGCCACGCTTGAGTCTGTCGTTCAGGAGAGGTAAGTGTGTGTTTTTTAAATTGGTATGCATTTGATTGTTCTATCATCAGGTAATACTTATTAATGACTTTAACTCTGGTGCAGATTTGGCTCCCGATCAGCCCGCATCTTCCGCTTGTTGCTAAGGAAACGTCACCTGGAGCAGAAGCAGGTGGAGGATTTTGCTATGATTCCAGCCAAAGAGGCTAAAGACATGCTCTACTCGCTGCTCTCACAGAACCTAGTCCAACTACAGGTACACACTCCACATGTGAACATGCTTTCATGATGCCCCCCCACCTTTTTTTATAGTTTGTGTTTGTTTTAGAGCAGTGGTTCTCAAATGGGGGTACGCGGACCCCTAGGGGTACGTTGGAGTACTGCAGGGGGTATGTGAGATTTATTTTATGTTAATGAAGAAAAAAAACGTAATTAATGCATTTAAACAAACTACTAATAGTAGATTAACTACTTTCTTCAAAGGTTTACAGAAACTCTGGATAATAAAATGGGAACAATAAACGGGGTGCTCTCTTTTCCTCTCCCTCTCCTGACAGCTCGTCAGTCTCGTGCAGCTCGCTGAACCTGTAATAAGTGACCCGACAGTAAAGAATAAATATATGTATAACTAGTTTAGCTAGTTCCAGAGTAGATAAACTAGCTAAGTGTGTTAGGTCTAACTCTTAGTGTATTTTGCTCCACTCAACGGTCCGTCACAGCGGACGAGCTGTGATCATGCAGAGCTGCGTGTTCTCCGTCAGCAGCAGCTGATCTGATCTCTGATCTCTCTCTCTCGCGTCCGGTTAGACTTCACTCGCATTTATGTCTAAATCTATCAGATCTAGTTAATTCTAGCTAATCATATGACTGCCTGCTTATCAAAGGACCTAAACAATAAGCGTTGCTTGGCAACGGCGTGTGGCCGCAAAGTATAGCATTATGCATATGTTTTATATGAGGGGTCAAAATCCCATGCTCATAAAATGCTCATATATATTTTTCTCTTCATTCCCCACGCCCCAAAATAAATAAATATACTAATTTTAGGAAAAGTAACAAAGTTTGAGCAGTGTGGGTTTTATATTAAAAGAGTTACACATATCAAAACGCGAAGTGTAATAACTGCAGTTTGCCTCCCTGTCAGCATGACAAAGTTCCTCAGTGAAGCACAAGCCCATGTTTCTCACTAAATTGTAAGTACAACTTATTAAAAAGATCAGTTCAATGCAACTAATGTCGTCTTAGTGTTATTGCATGATGTTAAAATTGGTTTGCCATGAATTTAGTGATGGATTGTAAACATTTGAAATGTAGCATTTAAGTGTTTCTCAGTTACAAGGTTGTTGTTTTAATAAATCAGACACTGATGGTGCAGCGCTGTACTCATGCCCGGCGCCGTGGGAGGGCCAGGGAGGGCCAGGCCTTCCCATTTGACATTCCTGCCCTCCCCCAATAAACACGTTTTTTTATTATTTATAAAAAAAATATATATATATTTTATTTTTTTAATTATAAATAAACTGTGAACTTTTAGGCTACGATGTATGTGATGTCAGAACTAAAAAAAAAATCGCAGGCTACGTCAAATAAATGCATGTATCTGTTGTGATTTGTGATTCGTCCCCATTTAAACCAATCACAGCGTCACACTCTGCCGCCTATTCTGGATTTGTTTATTGTTTATTGTGCATTCGGTAGACTCCCATTTCTGTTTGAATTACAAAATGGACATCAGAAATCAGCTTAAAAGGTCTAAGGATTTATTAAAACGAAATAGCGATGAAAGAACTGCAGCCGATGGTGCTGCTGGCGACCCTGCACCTGCCGTTGCAGCAGCACGCCTTAATGTCACAAGCTTGACCTCGGTAAACCCCGGGGCTGAGTTAGCGAGCCCAATCCTTGACTCATCAAGGCGGCCGCCACCAACGCTGTCCTCCGAGGCACAGCTCCTTGTGCCCCTACCATCACCACCTGCGTTGCCACACCCTGTACCACACCCGCCAGCATCCTCCTCCTCCTGCTCCGTGCCGGTGCCTCCGCTACAGACGCTACCTCGCAGCACATCAACAGGTTCTATTGGGCCAGCAACCGCTCAAAGACTAACAGCCCCAGATGATCTTGGGGTTAATAAACCCAACCAGGTGAAACTGGATCGTTATCCAGGGAGATTGTTTCCAGGAAAGAAGCGCATTTTAGCCGCTGCATGGTACAACAACAGACCACGGCTTGAAGATTCGTTAAAAGCAGACGCAGCCTTTTGTTTCCCCTGTAGACAGTTTAAAGTAAATACGTCTTCATCTGATGCGGCTTTTACTGTCAAAGGTTTTTGCGACTGGAAAAACGCATTACAGACTGATAAAGGACTGCTAAGACATGCCGCATCAAAAGAACACATTTCATGTGAGAGTTTGTGGAGAGAGAGATACGCGAGAAAACAAATAAGGAAATTAGAACTTTGGTGCAGATCAGCTGGCACGGAGCCGATTACGTGTCAGCTGTCGTTGATATTATAGCTTTTTTAGCTGTCAACCAACTCCCTCTCAGAGGTGACTCGATTCACTCCACAGCATGTCCGAGTGCAGTGCATAGGAAAATAAACCATGCCCAAGGCGGGCTAAACAGCTCATCGTCTCCGTCTCTACTATTTCTCTCCGAGTGCAGCGATGAGGAAGCTGCCATCCGTAACCAGTGTGCCTTGCTCGTGATTTACCAGTGTTTGTGCTGCCACGCACACAATGTTTCAAAGTGGTTGCTATGTTACCCTTTATTTGTGTATGTTTGCGATAAGTGTGCGTCTTTACGCAATGCTGTTGGCCTTGCTGTTTGATATTGTGCCGCAGGCCCCGCAGCACGTGACGGTTTTGTGTGCCCTCCCATGAAAATCATATGCCCTCCCTTTAGATTTGTTCTGGCGCCGGGTCTGTACTGTACCTCTTTATAGAGGCATTTTTTTCCTTAACAATTTTTTTTGCGCTGATCAGGGGGTACTTGGCTGCATTTATTTTTCAAAGGGGGTACATTATTGATAAAAGTTTGAGAACCACTGTTTTAGAGGAACAGACATATACAAAAAAGATTGTTTGTGTGTGTGATATTTTCCCAAAAATCTTTAGGAAGAAATATTTGCACAAATAAAACACTTATAAGTATTACCTCAAGTTCATATCAAGTCCCTAGTCCTCAAATATATAATAAAAATGACTATTGAAAATACACAAAAATAGCCAGTGTAAACAAATTGAACATGTTGCATGGAAGATAAATGAGAAGTGTGCTATAGATGGTAAACCACATTAAGGGGGAATAATAGTGAAATGCTTGCCCTTTGTATTTATGTATTCCTACTTACTGTATTCCAAGGCATGATACAGATATTAAGTTGATGAATACTTTTCTTGTCACACCCATAAACACAGCAGTAACGACCTTCCAAAACAGTCCTTGCTCTTAACTGCCATATATGATTAACTTTGACAAGAAATACAACGACATTAGTCTTCGATAGATTTAAATATACAAAGCAAGCTGTTTCAGGCTCATTTTCTTAGTGTATTATCAAGAGTGGCTGCCTGAAATGTAGGAGTAATACAAAAAAGAAAAGAAACTGATCTAAAAACCCACTTTGGAAATGGTTTGGCACACTTTTTGATGATGCACTCTCATTGATGCACTGATTGTGTATGTGTATGTGTATGCCAACAGAGGACGGAGACATTACTTTTTGGTTTTCCATCCTTCTGTCAGACCCATGGGAACACAATATTTTAAACAGCAAAACAGGATGATTGGTAAATATTGATGACTTTTAGGACAGACATGGATTTAACTTGACCTTGACTGGGTGGCGGAGGCATTCATCTGCTGGGTAAAACTATACATTGAAAGCACTATAGCCTTTTATCTGAGTTTATGGACAATGACGCAATAATAATCTAACCAAAGTGACGATTTGGTAAATTCTCTGACATATTGGAATAAGTACACTAGAATGATTTAAGTCATAGTGTAAGTGCTGCAGCCATATTTCTTATTTGTTATTGTACCTACTCATTCTGTCTGAACTGCCATGACTCTTTTGTTTGTTTGTTTTCATCAGGAAGTCCCAAAGACTCCTGACTACGCTCCCTCTCGTACCTTCTATCTTTACACCGTCAACCAACTCCCCACTGCGAGAATGCTGCTTCAGAACTGCTACAAGGTAAATAAGTTGTTATACTGTAACCTTAATTGCTCGTACTAATGCAATGCTTTTTATGTCTTTCATATTGGATTTGCCTTCAGTAATGTTTTGTCTCTGTGCAGACAGTTGCCAACCTCATAGAGCGCCGCCTGTATGAGTCCAAAGAGAGCAAGTGAGTCCATTTTGTCGCAATGTTTTCTGCGTCCCACTGCCTGCGCAAAACCCAGATACATTCTCATGATCTACCTAAAGAGTTGTCTGTCTCACACACTGTCACAGATCAGTGTTTAATTGCTTTCTCTCTTGATCGGCAGGCGTCTGCTGGAGAAATCCCAGCGAATCGAAGCCATCCTGGCCTCTCTGCAGGCCAGCGGGGCGGAGCCTGAGCAGCTGACGGAGGTGGAGGAGATGATCACTGCTCCTGAAAAACAACAGCTGGATGCCTTACGGCTTCATATCAACAAGTAGGAGAACAAATCCAAACATCAGTTCTCTTCACCTCTTCGGTCTCTTATTTGGTCTCATCATTGTTCTTTTCCCCTCTAGGTTAGACTCAGCAGAGAACCAGGTAGATGAAACCATCTTTCTTATAGAGTCCTACGTCAACTCCACCACAACCACAAGTTGAGAGCATTTCAACGTACGTTTGAAGATTTCCCTCTTTACCTTTTGTGTATGAATGTTGTCAAGTATGGCTGTTTTATAGTTAATATGACTGGATTGTTTCAGTTTGAAGTGCAGTCAAATCTGAATAGATAACCTTTCTTGTTTTTATTTCATCCCTGAACAAATGAATAAACTGAATACTTATTTTTCAACAGTTTTAATTTCATCGAAGAACAAACACAAAACTATAAGACAAACATAAAACAGAGTGATTGTTTGAAATGTAAAACCATGATGATGTCCTTATATTAAATAGAAGAATTGTGATTTAATGCACTTTGGTGTTTCCTTAAAAATAGAAAAAGATTATTTACATAAGTGCTCCCGACCCTGGAAATAATGGGTAGTGCATTTGTGTTGGACCCTTGTGATGCTCTCTTTGGTCCTGGAGGTCCTGTTGGGTTTGTGGATCGAATCCAAACTGTCTCTGTGGCTGCTGAGAGGCAGCGCATGTGGTGGTCGTCATGGCAAACGATTGTTGTCATTCCAGCGATATTTGGGCTCAGTCTTCATGGTTCTCATCTTCTCCTCTCTGTTTGCGTGTGAAGAATCCCAGCTGATGAAAAGATCATTGTAGATGATTAGAATACACTCTTAACACGTTCATTTTATTGAAGCAATTCTTAGGTAAATATAAAACTGAAATACCTTCCATAGTATGAAAATGATTAGGGCCAGTAGCAGCAAACCTCCAATGATGCTACCGATCAGAATCCACAGCGAGATAGGAATAGCTCGGCCCTTAAGCACCTCCAATACCGTCTACAGCATAACAGATGAAGGGAGAGATTAGAGAAAGTAAATGCCATTCCCGTTCTCCGTCAAAAGAAATCCGACTGCAGTCTTCTTACCTCCCTCCAGACTGTTCCTGTGCCCAGAGTAATGAGGTTAGTCTCCTGGGCTGCGAGGCTGTAGGCCCCTATTATCTTCACTGACTTATATTTTGCCTAAAAAAGGAGACACAGAAGTGATGACCAATGATTGTGTCACAGGACAAAAAAATATATATGTTGAAATGAGCATCAGCATTCTGTTGTGTAACTCACTTTTCTGAAAAAGTCATCATGAACTCTGCGGCTGACACGAATGAGAGCGAACTGCCCTCGTAAAAGCTGCTTTACTTCACACACAACCTCAGTGCACCATGACCTGCTGCAGTTCTAAACGCAAATATATAAACATCCATGTTAACACGTATACTGATGCTGCACTGTGTTCATTCGCTTCGTTGCTACCAGGGGCCTCACCAGTATGTCGTTAGGCATCATGTCTTCTGGGTGAAGGGAGCGTACGTCTCTCTGTCTGGCCTTCAGCTGGGGCAGATCACTCAGCACGCTGCAGTTCACCCACGAGGCCTATGGGTACATTCAAATTAGTCAGATACGATCTAAATGAGATACAAACCCTCACTCTGCAGCACTACTCACGTTGTATGAAACATCAGTGATGGTCATGAAGACTGTGTCTCCTGCAGCTACTGAGGGCAGAAGCAGCCTCAGCAACACATTACTCACAGAGTAACATCCGAGGTTCTGCAGCTAAAAACAAAAAAAGCTGCAATTTTGCCGCATCTAGTCTTTTTTAGATCAACAATATTATTTATGCATGTGAGCCATACCTTGAGTTGTGTATAAAACTCTGGTCCAATAGCCTCTGATGCTGTGCGAGTGGGGTGGACCTCGTATCGGTTCAAATTAGATTCACTGTACAAAAAAAACGGGGTTAAAAAAACACATCAATACAATACTCTTTGAAGTAGCTAATACATCATATTGTTGTACACACATACCTGATAACAAACAACTCTGGTTCGTACTGAACGAAACTCTGCAGCTGAACACTGTTGTCCCCAAAAGTGTCCTCTCTCTCCACACTGTCACTGTAAAAGAAGCAGATGGTTACATAGAGTAAACTCAGGAGCTTATTGCATAAGAATATGCAATTTACTGTATCTACCAGCACTTTGGCTCCACCAAAAATCGTTTTAATGTGCTATATAAATAAAAATATAAATACAACTTGATTTGATGCTCTGGAAACTATGTTTTATTGAGGTTTTCAGTCGTTTTGAACTGCTGTTTTGCTTTGGTGAGATACCTTTTAGCATGAAGCTTCATCTGCACTCGGTTGTGCAGAGAGGTGCAGCTGAACTCAAACTCCAACATGAAGTTAACCTGCAAACAAACAAAAGAGAACAGCCTGCTGAAGTGACACATATCACATGGAGGAAGTGAAGTATGAGTGGGCTGAGTCGAGAGAGGGATGGAGCTATTTTTCTCGGCATGGACATACTTTTGACTGCGAGCGAAATACTGGATAGCTGACATTACACGAGTGGCTGTTGGCTCCAAGTGCTGTACACTCAATCTTAAAGTTGGCATCCTCCTACATCAAAAGAAAAGAAACAACCATGTAAGTTTGTTGGTGTTTATGTGTGTGAATGTCTGGTGTGTTTGCAGTATATATGTGTGTGGTTTACCCTGATGCTGAGGCTGGAGAAGTGCAGGTTGCGGGAATAGCTCAGCATCAGGCTGGTGTTGTAGGCGTTTTCCAGTCTGTTCTGAAGCTGCACCTCCACCGCCAGACGCCTACGAGGGCTGCGAATCACATAAGGCTTCTGTCTGTGGAGGAAACACAATGAAAACTGAAACAACAGAATAGATGTCTGATCCTGTCAAACTGATGCAGAAAGAAAAGAGAACGAGAGGAAGATCTAAAATATGTACCTCGTCCCGGAGATGTCCATATGAGCCTGCAGCACCAGGTCTGTTGTACACACATCGTCCTCACCACAGTCTTTAAAGAACTGGATCTGCAAAGTGTAGGAAGACAAGTTTGATTATTACCTTGCATGGAGGTTGAATCCATATTCCAGGCTTCAGTTAATGCATGTGTGTCCGGTTAGTTTGAGAACAGTGAGGTCATGTGGTGCCGTTGGAAAGCTAGAAACGATAACCACTCACAGATTTCTTGACGGTTGTTGGCCAGCCTTCATCCAGCACCGGACCACTCCCTGTATCGTTGATCTTAAACCGCAGCGAGAAGCTTATTGGACGGATGTAATCTGCTGTGTCCTACAACAAAGACAGGCATACATGTTAGTGATGCATTAAAGTAGCCTCGGCATTTAAATGTGAAACGTGTGGTGGATGTGTGTAGCATTGCTCACATAGACATGGAAAGGCATTCTGTAGCAGAGCGTTTGTCCTGTGTGAACTCGAACCGCCAGCTGGGTCTGACGGTGGGAGCTGTCGTCAAACAGGGCCCTCGCAGACAACTTCCTGTCATCTAACATGGCCGACACCCACAGATCTGAGGAGAGGGCAGGTAATTAGGACAGATGGTAAGTGTTGGTAAATCCCTTTTGTAATTATTATGCACGTCTGGCCAGTTCACAACTGTTCCAGTCCTCATTATTAGGATTAGAGAGGGTAAGAAATACAATGTGTCATACTGAAGCTGTTTGTGTGTGGGCCGGGGGAGCGGGAGACGGTAGTGAAGCAGGCGGTGGCGTTGAGACAGGCCGACTCCCTGGCCCCCCTCTGGCAGGTCTTCTGAATGACGTTGATGGAGTGCGGCTGGAAGGACAGACTCACGTTGATCTGCACTATGCTTCGAGAGCTGGGGATAGGAGGAACATGGGATATAAGTTTTAGCCATGTGACCCAACAGATATAAAGGGGGTGTATTACTTGGATTAGGACCATCACAAAATCTGAATTTAGCTACACGATTTACCTACACAGATTGCAATATCTATAGAACATTTGAAATTCATCTGAATCTTTGTTCATTGTGTTTTGTCTCTTTTTTTGGCAGATTAATTATTACACTAATGTGTGTGTTGGGAGTGGGGAACAAAGACAAAGCAAGAACAAAAATAAACAGAAATGATTGAGAGATGCTGGATAATTTACACACTATATTGATATGTTTTATTAACTAAATATGAATATTTCTTAATACTGGCAATCTTCTATACCAGTGCCACACCTGTAATTTGACTACATCGTAAATCTACAGCTAGAAAAGGAAAATCTGTTCTCTCAATCTCCGTCACTCCCTCCCTCCCTCCATATTTGGGCCTCTACCCACCTGAGCATCACAGCACTGCCCTGTGCTCCCACTGCCAAGTCTATCAGCTCATCTCCATCCAAATCCAACCGAGCACTCACACTGCGGCCAAAATACTGAATGGAGGGCGAAATCGATGCCCCTGAAATACGCTGAAGGAAGCCAAGAGGCAGAAAACCAAAGTCAGCTTGATTGCATCTTGAAATACACCTTACGAAAATGTAAATGTAAGCAAAAGACGGGTACCTGCTTGTAATTGTGCACGACGTAAATACCGTCTCCGTGGTAGAGATAAATGGCTCCTCTGTGATCATCCTCCAGCGGGGCCCCCACCAGCAGGTCAGTGAAGCCGTCGTGGTTGAGGTCTGGAGCGGCCGCCAGGGCGTAACCAAACCTGGCATCCTGGGACTTTTCTTCTGACTTCAGAGTACCATTGGAAACAAACACTTCCTCCTGGGAGCAAAGAAAGAAGATTGGAAGTAACAAAAATACATCTTTTGAGAAAATAATTATTGAAGTATCACAAGAGTTTGCTAATGTTGTGTATTCTCATACGGACTGCATATAATCAATAAGAAGAAGTTGGAACACTGCAGTCTTACCCCACTGAGGGTGTAGATGTACACTCTACCAGTTTCCTTGTTTCCTGAGCCAAGGAACATTGGTGCAGCTACCAGAAGGACATCAGTGATGCCATCCTGGTCGATGTCCAGCCCACACACCTCGCTGCCATAGTAAGATCCAATCTGCAGACAGAAACATTCTTATCCAGTTTACTGCCACTAGATGGAGCCCTTGCTCTAGTCTTTGACAAATGAGATTCCTAATTTGGTATGCTTTAACACATAAACAGAAAAAGGTGTTATAGGGAAAAGAGAGGAACAGAGAGGTTTACCTGTTCTCCATTCAGGGCCTGTACAATGTTGACATCACCATCATCGCTGAGTTCAAACAAGATGACTTTGCCTTTGTGTTTGAATCGAGGAGCACCAGCCACATACAGCCTCTTCCAGTCACCAACTATCACAGAAGATACTGTGTAACCTGGGGACAGATACAAACATATCATTTAACACTGCAACATAATCTATGGTCTTCAGTAAAGAGTTTAAGACTCAAACTGGTGTTGTTGACAATGAAATATACAAAGAAATGTGCTTGAGTAAAGTAATGCGTCACATGTGTGGTTCACCTTATACTTCTGTCAATGTTTAAATCGTGTAACACATTCATACAGCTGAAAGTGTGGTCTGACTTCAGCCTGCTCTGAGGCGGTGTGTGTTTTTGTGTGCTGCTGGAAAGAGCTCTGACGTGTGATTTGAGAGCTTGCTCCAGAACAGGAGTTCATTCACAAGTTATGTTAAGATAAACAATAATCAAACAAGGATGTGTTGGAAAGGATCATATGAATTTTGGAGGGTATTCCATTGAAAGGTTTAAGTTAGGTAGCTGGATTTTAAACGGGGTGAATAAGGTAAGTGCCACTCTAAACCCAAACAGGCCTGAGGTTCACTGTTTGGCAACTGTCTTTTAATGTGATCTTTAATTGAATATTTTTTGGCTTTTGGTTAGTAGGCAAAAACAGGCAAATGGAAGATGTTACCTTTTACATTTTTAGAAATTGTAACAAGCTGCTGTCATTGTTATGGTCTGATATTTGATGGACTCCACTCCTTTACTTTGTTGACTTTATTAAAGGTGCATTCAGCATTTCATATCCAAAACACTTTTTGGAAAATGCAGCGAGTATTTCTTCACAGTACACACGCTGTCTGTTTTGTGTTGGTGCTGGAAAAATATATAGTGCTGGCTCTGTAAATTGGAAACAAACACAGTGGCTCGGATCATGCTACACAATTATCTCAGCCAAGTGGGTTTGTGCTCTTGCAGAGGACAGAGGGAAGGCCATGGGTGTGTAAAAAGAAAAGCAGTGGTAGAAGAGGGAAGGAAAATCTGGAGGGGGATATCTGTTTTTTTGGATTTGAGTTCAAATATCAAATTGTTTTCACTGACTTCACCTTTAATGTAGAACATATTCTGCAGATTAATTGATTGTGTGTATCATTGTTGCAGTTCTAACCAAACAAACTTGTAGGTGGGGGGTGATTCGGGGTACCAATTGCAGTTAAAGTCAGCCCTGCAGACAGCACTAATGTCCAGGCTTTCCACCAACACATGAATGCATCCATCGCCCTAGTAGGATCAGCCCAAGCTCAAACGACACAATAACCTGTAAAGTAATAGACTAACATGCAAAAGCACCACAAGCATGATTATTTTGTTATCATGTTTAGTGGTGTGATATATGGGTACCTAAATAAGCAGCATGATTTTTGAGCTCCAGTGGAAACTCGCTTTCAAAAGCCTCTCTGGACGGTATGATGCGTCCATTGATTCCTTCTTTCAGCACTCCACCATCCCAGTCGTAGGCGCCCACCATCCCAAACAGGATGCCATCCTGAAGAATGGAGGAGGGCATGGATGAGACAAAAGAAAACCTGCACTTCACACATGGATATGAACAGCTCCTGGACTTACATCCAGAGTGTGTGTGGAGAAGCCGATCTGAGACATCTCCATGTGGAACGAGCTCTGGTTATAGCCCAGAGTGCCTGCATGAGGACAGAGACAGCAGGTCAGTATTCTTTGTAGTCACTTTTCTCTACACATCTCCTCCCTTCCTTCCTCTCCCTCTCAAGATCTGATGTAGATGGCATCATTGGCACCCTCACTCCCCCTGAGGACTGCAGGTGACAGACATGCCTCACCCTTTCCTCTCCTCCTGTCCATTACTCTCTGATTTCCCTAAACATTTAAGGGTGGCATCGCTTTTCGTCAGTCTTCCTCTCATGTTCCCGGGGTTATTGTGATAGCTAAACACTTCATACTGTCTTTTCCACCCATTGCTTTCTTTGCAGAGCTACTGTGTATTTTCTCACATGGATCTAATCCTTCGTCACTTTTTCCCACACTCTTAAAATATTATCCAAAAATATTATTTCATATTCTTGTTTCATTTTCCGTCTTCTTTCTCAGATTCTACTTTCAGTCTGTGTGCTCTCATGTTTGTGTTGACAAATCAATATCATTTATAAATCAAAGTTAGTCGATTAATCTGAAAGTGTTACTGTAAATAATAATCTGAATTACTTTGTGAGTAGCGAGTACATTTTAAACTTTAAAAAAGGACATCAGATGATCCTGTAAAGTGACAGCAGATAAAATACTGTATTTATAACTTAAAATAAAAGAAGGTGATTTTGAATTAAAATGGTGTTGGTTAAATGCTTTCATAAAACTTAAATAAGAACTACTGACCAACAGTTAGTATGCTATCTTGTGACACAACTATAAATACAAATGAATGGGTTTAAAAAAATGAAACCGGCTGATAAATGATGGGGTTTGAAACTACAGAGGTCCCTGGTGCTACATTGTGCCGCTGTCTTTCATGTTTTTTTTTTTTTTACATTTATCCACAGCCTCCTTCTCTGTATCACTAACCTTCCAGAGTGAAGATGCGATCTCCCAGGGCGTCCACAATGTCATTGAGCGCGGCCTCATCGGTCACATTGAAAAAGTATTTCTCCTCTGGGTCGCTGGCGATAGACTTGATCTCCTTAATAAACGTCTCAGGGTCCTGCTGTCGGCGGATGTAATGACCCAAAACCTGGAGGCCAGCGAGAGAGAAAAAGTGAGAGGAAAACGATTTTAGAGAAGAGAATACGGTAAATGAATAAGCAGATAACACAAGCACTTTACAACATTGACAACATTAAGCTGGAAGCAGAGTAAGGAGGTGAAAGCAACAGAAACAGAGCACTTGCACAGACACTTTGGCATGTATCAGAGAAATCACTTCTCCATGTTTCTGAGGGATAATGTATCGTATAGTGTATCATATAAGTCTGAAGGAGGACAAGAGATGTATTCTAAAGTAGCATAAGAGTTTCCTGGAACTGAAGGATTCAATTAAGTAAATAAAAATAAACAAACTCCATAGGTGCATTACTGCCTGTGTAACCTAATAGTAATCAAGCAATACCTAAAGGCAACTGGAAAACATAAGAACGAAGGAAACGGTATCCACCAGAGATTTGTAAATTAGGAGCGCAGCCCTAGCTGAGAGGTGAAGAGATGACTGATGCATAGGACATATTGTAGCAGCAGTGGCTTATGGCTTAACGCCTGAAGTACAAATGAGAAAATTCCATAAGAGAAACCAAAACCAGGAATCTCCCCCTGTGACTCCAGCTGCCACGCTAACTAAGGAAATCCTCTGTTTTCAAAGGGTAAGGGATGTGGAGGGGTTTAGTGTGTAACGTGAAGAGAGCTTATAAAGATGTACATTCAGATCTGGTCAATTCCTCTCAGGCTGCTGCTGGCTTTCACATAATCATAAACAGAGAAATAGAAGAATAAAGACAGGAAAGAGAAAGCCATAGAATATAAAACACATTTCTAGATTTAATAGGACTTGGAAACGCAATGTCATTTGAATATATGAATACAATTGTGCATACATACATGGCCCTGCTTAAACTGCTCTCCCACAAACACACACACACACACACACACACACACACACACACACACACACACACACACACACACACACACTTCAGGCACTGATGTATAAAACACAGACTGCGATCTTGTTTTGGAAGATCTGTCCTCCCATGTGAGCCATTTTCACTCCACACGCACACAACCTACACACAGGCACTGCACAGAGAGCAGCATCAAAACATGGGCTCTATTACAAGAAGTGCTTACCTGTCATCACTTTGACTTTTTGAGAAAACATTGACCACAAAACCCACCTCATTTTATCTTGTTTTCTTCATACAGCTTTGTTTGTTTCCTTTTGTATTACAGGTTCTATACTTATCCCGTTGACTGTTTCTCTGACTGTCTGTTTCCTGCTCTCAAATGAAGGTTACATTAACCCTAACATTAGGTTGCTCACATGCAAAAGTTAGTAGCGAATCACATTTACCTAAATGTACTCGAGTAATTTTAAGTGAATTTAACTGAAACTGAAAGAGCAGTTGTTTTGCGGTACACTTTTTACTCTTACTCTTTTTTGACTCTTACTCAAAAGCATTTTCAATAGAAAGTATGCACTTCTACTCCATTACATTAAGCTATGCACAAACTACAACACTTCAAAATCAATAGATGGTCTCGGGAAAACATCGAGAGATAGCCTGAACACACACAAGCCTCTCCTTTGAGGATTCAGTTATTGACAAGCTTTTTCTGGTCACTTTGTTTTAAGAGATTAAACTGTACCTAAAAGTATGTATTTTGTCATTAACATGGTTCTGGATTTGACACTTTAAGGAAAATGAAGGTGCATTTCATATTCATAATTACCTTTTGAAACAAAATACATTCATTCCGTATGCGAGTATTCTTTTAAGAGACACATTTTTACTATTCAAGTAGTTTTTTCACTAGATTATTATTAATGAACAATGCTTTTCCTTAAGTACATTTTAGTAAGTTGACCCTTCCCTTTCACTGTGTGGTGGATGGATTGCCATGAAATTAGGCACCATGGATAACTAGCACAGAACAAACCAACCAAGCTGTATATAACCCAAACATCAGTGTTATCCACACAATGGGACCTCCTAGGTTTTGTAACTGTTCTCCATCCATAACTTACTAGGTATATCTGATCTTCATCGTCTCCAGATATTTCTAAAGTGGCACTCCCCCTGCTCATTTCTCCTTTTCTGTGGTCCCCAGCTTCTCTTGTGGGGAAGGGAGAGGTCTGCATCCCGCCCGGCCACCAGAGTCTGTCTGCCCCTCTGACACTAAACCATGCCACCACTCAGTGTGCTTCTGTGTGTTGAGGGGGTCGGGTGGGGTTGGAAAGGAAGAGCTTTAGTTCCCACTCTGCTATTTTAGTAGACCAAAGGGGGTCATTTAGGGGTGTTATTTTTGGGGGAGTGGTATTGTGTGGTTTCTTGAGGGAGTATACGCTCACCATACCACTTTCACACAATGTGTGAGGAATATCAGGGAAACTCTACACACCCCACTGATAGTTAGTTGTTTGTGTGTTTCCACATAGCTTCACTCATGTCATTGTACAAAGGACCTAAAACTCCAGATATAAGGATTATCTAGGGAGGCAGAATGACCCTATAGAGCTGATGAGATGTACTCACAGCGATGGCATATCTGGTGATGTTTCTGCTGATGCACTCACTCAGAGCGCCTTCCAGCTCCTCCCCGTCGTGTGACTCTCCGTCCGTCACTACGATCATGACCTTGTCGGCCCCATCCCTCGCTCCACGCTCAGCACTGAACGCCTCTGTGCTACAAACAAAGAAAGCAACAGACTGAGGTTAAAGAATATCATGCTACTTTGCTAAAATATCCATCTAAATTATCTTGAACTAAAAACAGAGAACACAAGAAAGAGTGAGAAGAAGAATGGGAAGAAATGAAAGAGCAAGGAGTGAAAGAGCCAGAGGGAGAGTGGGGATACGAGGGAGTGTCAGACACATTCATAACATCTCAAATAAACAAAAGATAATATACAATTTCAAATTCTTCTCTGATAAAAATTAATAGCCAGCAAAACAATGAAAGTTGGATTTAAGTTCCTTCCCATCAAGTAAGATAAACAAGTGGTCCAAATCACAACTGGTCTTTCCCACAACGATATTAGTCATAATTGGCACACATACATTAGCTGCCGGTTGACTCGATTTGGTCATTGCATGCAGCGTGCGTGTGTCATTGCACACAGCGACCGCATCTGTGCATACCCATCCGCTTGTGCCATGATACAGAGAGGAAATCTAAATGACAAACACACGGACAGACCAAGCCGCACCCTGTTTGTCTGCGAGAAACCTGTTCTCAGTGGGACCTCAGACCAACACACACACACACACACACACACACACACACACACACACACACACACACACACACACACACACACACACACACACACACACACACACACACACACACACACACACACACACACACACACACACACACACACACACACACACACACACACACACACACACACACACACACACACACACTAGTCACAGCAAGTGAACTCAGTCATTTTCAGTCCTAACTCCAGCCCTTGTCTAAATATAACATTGTGGTCAGCCGCAAGAAACTCAGAGTTAAAAACAACCGTTTCCCCTATGCAGTCTCCAAATTACATAGGGTGCCGAGAAGGAGAAAGGAGAAGAAAATAGGAGAGAGGTGAAAGAGAAATATTGGAGTATAACAAATTAATGAGAAAGGCTGGATGAAATGCAGATAAACCTTAAGGTTACAAAAAATATCAGAAAAGAGAGAAATCTTGTCATCCAAATTAAAAGAAAACCAAAGACAGTAATTTCAGGCTAAATATTACATCTGTAAAGTACAAGTCCTGCTCTGATGTGGTATTAGGGTGTGTGGTGTTAAGAAATGTAAGATTGATTGACGTACAGTGAAATAAAAAAGATCAGAAGGATACAGGAGATGGGAGAAAAGTAGAGGAGAAAACAAACAATAAGAAGGAAAAGTAGGAAGCACGAAAGAAAAAAAAGGTGACAGTAATAAGAGTTGTGAAGAAGCAAGGGGAGATGAAAGAGGAGAGAAAGTGAGTGGAGCTAATTGGGAGGCCTGGTTGTATTTACAAGCCATTTTATGAAGTCAAAGCAGTGTGGTAATGACACAGCACAGTGGTCTGTGTGTGTACTGTTTGTGTGTGTGTGTGTGTGTGTGTGTGTGTGTGTGTGTGTGTGTGTGTGTGTGTGTGTGTGTGTGTGTGTGTGTGTGTGTGTGTGTGTGTGTGTGAGCCGGAGTCTTAGACGGGTGGAGCAATATAAGAATTAGTGGCTTATCCAATTGTAGACGGCTGTTTGATGTTCATGCATTGGTCTGTCATTTACTTTGAATTAAAATTGTCCTCTGTGCACTCGATTAATGACATTTACATGTCAACATCACACTGTGAGAAACCTACTTTTACAGTCATTGCATTAGGTTACCTAATTATAATTTGTTGGCATTATTTAGCTGAGAAGATCAATACCACCCTCAAGTCTGCATGAGTAAATATAACGCTACATTAGATTTGTTTGCCATTTTTTAGACTATAAGCAGGGCAAACAGTTAGCATGGCTTTCCAACAGTAATACAATCCACCTTCCAGCACCTTTAACTCTCACTAAATAACACGTTATGTGTTTTTGTAATCTGTACAAAGTGTTAAAACAATGTGATACAGTGTACAGGGGTTAGGAGATAGAGCATTAATGGATGCTGCGGAAGTTGAAGTGCAAGTATGTCTAGTCTTAGTCAAATAAAATCCTCCAATTTGTAACTTAAAGTCTGACTTCAGGCCAAATCTCAAGGTTTAAGTCTACAGTTCTTCAGTGTACTACTGATAGTCCACACAACAAATTAAATGATAAAGAGCTTCCAGGGAGATATATTTAGGAGGTATGGTAGCTACGTTCTTAGGTTTAGGGTTAAGTTTATAATAAGTACAAGGTTAGGGTAAAGGTTAAAGGTCAAACATGCAGTAAAGAGGGCTACAGTTGAGGTAAAGGGGACCAAGGAATGGATGTGGTGAATGTCAGCCCTTAAGAACGTAAGAATAGTCATACAATGTGAACTTGAGTGTCTGTTTTGAGTCTTTATAAATGGTCTGTGTTGTTAATCTGTGTCTGTGTGTATTGTACAGTAGACCTGGGTGTCTGTGTGTGTATTTGTACAGCTGTAGGAGCCCGGCTTGGCTGGCCAGGTGGGGTCAGGCTGTGCCACACCTGCAGCAGTGCTGAGTCGGCAGCCGCCGGGTCCAGCTCAGCTAATCTCAGTGTTTTTCTACCCCGTCACCTTCCTGCCTGGTGCCAGCGCTGCTATCTGTCCATCTGTATGTGTGCGTGTATGAGCAGGAGTGCTGCTATGACCTCCTCTCAAAGTGATCTTAAATTATTTCAACACTGGAAACCTGGGCTTGATTTCCTAAACCTGACACACACACACTTGAGAAACATTTCTAAAGATTTGACTTCTGACTAACAATTTCTAAGTTTTTTATTTTTTCTTAGTCTACTGATGTGTTCTTACTATTTGACATTGAAAGATAAAAAGCAACGAGAAGTTACGAGTAGGAGCGTCTGGATTTCCCGTCACTGGTGTTTTAATGCCACAATTTTACTGGCTCCAATTTCCAGTCACTGCTTTTCAACTAGCTTTAAATAATTCCCCTTAACCACTCCAACTTTTACCTTTTAAATGAACCAGAAAACAGGAACTCAGCAATTACCTGTGTGTGTGAGTGTGTGTGTTGGTGTGTCTGCCTGCCTTTGTGTAAGTTGAACACCTCTCCAAGACACACACATCCTAAAAAGGAATCCGTGGCCACACATCGGGTCTGGGTGTGGTGCTCCATGTGGGTATGACTTTAATAAAGCAGGAATTTTATTTTGAAAAGAAAGAGATATTTTAAGACATAGACGTTTTCACTTAGCCACTGACCCTCAACCTATGGAGCTGTTTCTTTAGACTCAAGTTTCCAGCTCAAATACCCTCAGCAGACTTCTACGAAAATGAAAACCTAGGCAACAATTCATGTTAAAGAAGAGTAGTTTAAAGATGGTATACAGTGGCATTCTAGGTGGCATTCATAATTTTTTTACTTTTAAGCTTTAATTTGGTCTCCACCAACTCCTGAGGGCTATACCTGTCTCTTTAGCTCCTAAACGCTCCACTACGTTCACTAGCTAGTCCCTAACCTTCTCTGCCTGCTGATACTGGGAAAGTAGCGTATAGCGAGTTGTCAGAGATTTAGTTGAGGATTTATTATATATGTGTGGGTTTTTCACTACTTTAAATTACGAAAAGTCATTTGGTAAAAGCTAAATATTGATTAGAGCAACATTAGAGAAGACATAATAAGCACATTTCAAGTTCAAATTCATATTTTGGGAGTATAATACAACATGTTTACATTTTTTAATGTTCCAAAGTACTTAATTGTAATCACACTGTCGCCAAGTCTGGTCTGTACTCATTGTTTTTCAAGAAGGACAGGGGGTGGTATATTCCAATGCGCGTTCATGTGACATAGGAAGGGGAGCAAAAACTTGAATGACTTGTTGAATCAGTGACCAAGCATCTTACAAAAAGCTGATTGGGTTTTCTGTTTTCACAGTTTGGGGCAGGCACTCTAGATACCAATATGTACGGTATATGTATACAACAATTGAAACAGGGATTTTCCCTTTAAGTACCCAATGTAACACAACTCATCCTTGTGTAATTTCCTGGTCGGCTGTAAATCAAAAGCAGCCTGATGAGATCATACTGGAGCATATTACAGACTATAAGGAAATAGACCTCATTGTCATTATAACTATAAATTACACAGTGACATATTTAGAAAAAAATAACAAGAATGTTATAGAAAAATCAAAAAAGCCAGACAGTTTCCAGTGAGCCCGCCAAATCTACAGTATGTGCAGTATAGCACAAGGAGCATCAGCCAGTCAGACTGCAGTAATAGAGATTGACAGGCCTACCAGGCAGTCTGGATAGCGAATGCCGTGCGTGTCTCTCTTCCCTCCTGTCTGCTGATGTTCTTTGCGGCCTCCACAACCGCCTGTGTGGTCTGGTAGTCCTTCAGAGACCACTCGTGGACTGCTACCTCACCATACTGCAGTATACCAACCTGAATGTGCACACACATACACAAACACATAAGTATGTCAACAATGCCACATGTTTGTGCTGGCATGTAATCGTGGAAAGCATCATCTGAGACTCTTGTTTCTGGTGAGCTATCTCTTTAAGTACAAATCCTGTTGTTAATGCAAACAGTGCACTTGGGGAATTTTTGAATTTATTCAAAAACCAAAGCTATTTCCTTTTCACCTCACATTGCCTGCTACCCCTTACCCTCCCTTTTCAAAACCCAAACCCCCTCTCGCTCCTCTTGTTGTTCGGCTTAAAAAAACGTCCCCAGTTCCCCCCCTCCGACTTCCATTCCTCCCTAACCTCAAGCTAGTGCTGCTCACGTCTCTTTACATTACTAAAGCAATCCATTTTGGTCATTTTTGCCATACTAGTTCTTTATACGTGTCACTGTGTGCATGTTTTCACTCAAGGGACTATATTGTCTTACTCTTCTGGGCAACAGCTATGGGGTTCCAGAGATTTATGTGGGGGACTCACTCAAAATCTAACCCACAAGTTTCTATTACTAATGTAAATGATATTTATAGGCAGTGCAAATACACATGGACATGCAATTTTACCTGCATCTGGTCCAAGCTGATGTGGAACTTGCTGAGGATGTTGCTGAGAAAGTTCTGGACTTCGTACCAGGGGTAGATACTGTTAGAGCCATCCAGCACAATCACAATGTCCATGTATGTGGAGCACCCTGCCACATGAGGGGGTTACAAAAAAACATTTGGTTGGCAAAAACAGGCCCATGCAGCTTGATTCTCTGCCTCAATGTGTGTGTGTGCAAATGTGTGGTTACTTTGCGCTGTGGGAGCGATGGCCTCTCGTGGCTTTAGGTCATCGCTGACAGAGGCACAGATGCCAGTGCTGAACATAGACGTACCACACTCCTGAGACCATAGAGGGGCACATGCCTGACAAACACACACAGGCAAAGACATCAACATCTTTCTGACAGGTGAAACCATTTTCAGGAGTCATTCTGAGTTTCAAATGTTTGTGTTATGCTCACAAGAAGTGTAGGTGTTTTTTTTGTTGGTTATAAAAGGGTTTTGACACGTGTGGTTAGGTGACTGAATAAACACAGAAAAAATACCAAGTGAGGGCAAATGGGGAACAAAAAGCAAACAAGTCATGAGAGGGAATAAGTAATGGAAAACTACAATGGTGTGTTTTGGGGGACAGAGAAACGAGGGAGAGGCAGAGAGTTGGAGGCTATTGTTGACTCGCTGGCAGTCACTTTTGTCGAGAGTGGTTAAACAGAGCTCCAACACCAGACCAGAAGAGCAATTTAAATCTGAATGTGCTAAATAAAAGGGGCTGAAAGTGGGGGGGGTCGTAAAAAAAAATATTTCTGTCTTCAAAGCACGCCGTTTATTTGGCTTTCATACCAAGAGGGAGCAAAAAGGGGGGAAGTGCGGAATGAAAAGATAAAAGAGAAACTCATGCAAACGGCAGAGAGACAAAAGGGAGAGACCAAAAATGGGTGAAATGAGGGAAGAATGAGAGAAAGAGAAACATCCTGGTTTTACTCGCCCTGTCATTATAGACGGGTTTCTCCTCAGGCACACAGACAGGCAGGGAAGAAGGGATGGAGCGAGGGATGAGAGAAAAGAAGGAGGGAGAGCACAGAGGAAAGCGAGAGGTGCTATGGCTTTTGGTAGGTCTGTCATTAACAAAGGTCCGGAGACGCATTCCGATCCTGTTATAGACCTGACCACTAGGGTTAAGATAAACACACACACACACACACACACACACAAACACACACACACACACACACACACACACACACACACACACACACACACACACACACATTGAAGTAGGCTAAACTGAATGGCGTACACGACTCCACACCCAGAGCAGCAGTAAAATAAGACACCAAAACATGTGAGCACAATTGCTTTACTTACACACACACACACACACACACACACACACACACACACACACACACACACACACACACACACACACACACACACACACACACACACACACACACACACACACACACACACACACACACACACACACACACACACACACACACACACACACACACACACTCTCTCTAGATGTGTTCCCCCCTTATGTGCCCATCCCCCCACATGGATCAAACCTGGCACACGCAATACATGTTCAGTGTCTATTCTTTGTATATTTACTGCAGTTTTTCATGTATACCAGTAGTCTGATACAATATGTACAGTTTGAAAGGGAGTTAAATGAGATTTGGTGATGATTAATGGTTTTTGTGTTAATTGTAATAGCAGTTAAAACAGGACCAGTTGACCGCAAACACCAAAGTAAGGGGGGGGGGGACGAAGACAATAGGAGGGTTAACTAAAGTTTCAAAACTAAGGACATGCACTTGACCTGCTCTGAGATTTAACTTTAAATTGAGAACAAACTGTTTACTTTGGTCCATAAAATGGAACAAACATGTTCCAGAGATGGGCAGGCTTTACACAGCCAACACAAATAAAGGCATTACAGTATTGTGCCTACTACAGTATATGCATTTAAAGCAGTTAAGGCAAGCAGTTCAGTCAACCAATTAGGTATTTTTGACTTTGTAAATGTGCAAATGAAGTGAGGGGTTGTTGTGACGCAGATGTGAGCTCATAACTAAGGTCAAATAAAAACATGATTCATTACAATTCAGACATACACAAATAACCTGGTCTCACCACAGCCCTTCAATCTAAATCATAAGAATTGAATGCCTACAAAATAAAAATAAAAAGTATTGTTTTTCAGTGTTGAAACCACATACCAGGAATCCATCAGGCGAGTCTGGAGTGAGCGTCATTCCCAGGTGAGAATTCCTCAGGTTTTTAGAAACGTTCTGGAGAGCGGTCTCACCTGAGATAGATAAACAGTTTATTGTAGCATCTGGGTAACTTATCAGTGAGCATGTACATGTTAAGGATATTTGCTTTTCTCACCTAGATTTATTTTGCTGCAGTTTGAGTTCCTCTCCTCTCCCACGATGCATTTGTAAACATCTCCTTTCCTGTTGTTGGGCGGCCCGTCCCACGGAGCACCGACCAGCATCCTTCAAAGACACAGTGAGTCATTTATTATCATCCTCTTTTTGTAACAATTATGATAGTTGTATAGTACTTATTTGTTGTTCTTTCTTCATTCACTCTAAAAGAAACTTACGATTTCTCTCCGCCGTCTTCATGTTGTAAAACAGAGAAGCCAAACAGAGCGTCCTCTGGACCGGTAAAGATGCGAGGATTCTTTACATCAATGTTGAAACACTGGCACAACCCTGAAAGACACAACAGAAACGATTACTACACAGATTACCAAAAGAAGAATAAAATATAAAGCTACAGCCTAGAGCAGGGGTACTCAAATACAAATCTTAAAGGTCCAAAATAAATGTTTCAATAAAACAAAGGTCCGTTTATCACGGTCATTCAAACTTTTAAACAATTGCAACAAGATTCTTAACACGAGGTTGCAAAAACAAAAAGTCTCTGTATGCAGCAGTTTTCATTGTTATTGTGTCTGTGCTTGACCCCTCAGAGTCGCAGTGTAAGAGCTGCACAGTTAGGAATAAAGGCAGCTGCACCCTCTTTCATTCAGCATTCCCATTATTGCTTTATAAATGTCTTGCCCTCTTGTGCGTCCACTGAGGTTCGTCAGGCCCAACACATCTTCAACAAACTCCCCCTTTGCCTCATCATAACAACTCACAAACACCAGCAACTGAGCATTGTCAGTGGTGTCAGTGGACTCATCCACAGCTAAGGAAATTCACTGTGCATTTTTTATTCCATCACAAAGCTGATGAATCAAATCACCAGCCAGTATTTATGTTCTTCTGGTTGCTGTGGAATCTGAGAGGGAGATTTGCTTTGACCTGTTATTTCCTCTTTGTGTTTGCCTTCAACATGGTCTCCATCAATTCAGTCATGCATTCTTTTATACTCAGTTATTATCCAGTGGAAAGTCCTTACCTACTGGCCTAGTTCAATCAAAGTGGTTACTTTCTGTTGGCTGGGCAGTGTAGTTTTACACACCGTCTTATTTGACTTTCTCAGGACTTAAAACAGTTTTTTGGGGGCAGACCCCCTCAAAGAAAAAAAATATATTTACACACGTCTTAATAGTCATCATCTTAATAGTTGTGTATGCTCATCCGTGAGCAGAGCATCAAGTTGGCATGTCTATTACAGCTGAATGCGGCGATTACCATTTTGTTCAGCAAAACGCCTCACAAACGTATTAAGATCAACAGCTTTAGTGCGTTTTGATTCAATGCTGAGTACAGCCACACTGACAGTCTCTTCTCTGTCAGACCGCAAATACCTCATTGCTTCAGTGCTTGGGTCCGAATGCTTCTCGTTTTGCGCCGTCCAGTTCAAAATGAAATGGCCGCCAATCATGTCCACGCTCGCGCCAGGACCGGGGGAGGGGTTACATGACGTGCATCTTGTGCTGCATTCACTTGCACTCGGACATTAGAGACTTTCTCTCATAAATGTCCGATGAGCCACAACTTTTCTTTCAAAACAAAGCTGCCAACTGGGGTGGCAGCTGGGGTGGCAAGGCCTATTTGTAGGGTGTCAGTTGCCACCCCGGTAGGAGAAACTAGGCTACTAGCTACAGTACAGATGGAACTAGATGAGCTGTTAACTTTTCGCTCTGAATTTTTTTTTTTAATTCTCGCTCTGACTTAGACAGGTTGAAAGAGACACACACATTTTTCCCACCCGCAGTCCGCGAAGACCCGCCCTACTGTGCCTCTGATTCGCAGATTGTTTGGGGGGAAAAAACGCTGACTGGATGCTGAATGTGATTGGACCAAAGCGTTGACACACACAGGTGGAACACAGTGGAACAGTCAGACATGCAGAGCGCTGTTTGCAGTGGACATAGCGGATCATTTTGACTCGTTGCGAATGCGTTGTGGCGATGTCTCACATATAATACAGAGAGATAATACATATGAAAAGTATAATTTGCTCAGAGTCCGGAGACAGTGGTGGTTCGGTCCGGATCCGGACCTGAGTCCGTAGTTTGAGGATGCCTGGGGCCCTAGAGCTTACTTAGCTTAGCATAAGGACAGCAAATAAGGGAAACCTGCTAGCCTTGCTCTGGCCAAAAGTAACAAAATGGTCCTAACAGCATGTGAAGCTAACATAATAACAAGTTATATCTTGTTTAAAAATGACAAATCACTTGCGGTTCTGTGCCGGACTACCTTTTAGTAACCATTTTTTGTACAAATATGATAGAATCAATCTTTTCATCGATCTCTCGGTAAGAAAGTGAATAAACGTGTTTCCTGATATGTTGTATTTTTACTGAAAGGCGCTACGAATACGAGTTGAACTAACAATATGAATCAGCCTTTAAAATGAGTAAAACATGAAGCTGGGCACTGTGTGTACACAAGCGTACATACAGTGCAGAGTCAGATTATTATTTTTCCTTTTTGCCTTGGGAGAGGGGATTCAGGTTGGGAGAAGGGGGGCTGAAAAAGATGGATAAACAGAGTGACCAAAGGCAACCTCTGGAAAATGGGAGTTCAGTCTGAGGGGAAAGAGGGAGGGGAGAGAAGAGGCAGGGAAGGGTGTGGGTTAGAAAAACTATGGAGTATAGTAAGCCCCCTGTTGTGACACACAAGCCTGCCCTTCATTCAACGAGAGAGAGGTGAGGGAGACACAGAGAAGACAGAGAAACAAGATGGTAGTCAGACAGTTCACAGAGTTGTGTTTGGGTGCAAAGTGAGGCAAGAAAACATGTTCCAACTGGTAAAATTAAACAACTTAGAAACATGTCTGAATGGGAAAGTCTAAATGTTCTGAAAAAACAACATATTGGTAGCTTCATTCACAACTACATAGATTAAATGTTGCCTATGCTTATCTGAGTGAAACTACAACTATGATGTTTATGTTATACCATCTTAGTTTAGCGTGTTAGCATGCCAACATGTGAAGTATAGTTTTACATTTAGTTCTGCTAAGGCGGACAGGATATAGATAGACATAAAGATTTTATAAATAGAAAAAGTGATCTGTTGATGCCACTATAATAATAATTAAGTTATAACCAAAGTTACTTAATTTCATCCTAAAAATAGTCGTTGAGACATTTCACAATAAACCACAAATGAAAGACGTATGGTCTGAGTAAACTTCAGGCTGACACCAAGGCCGTGACGTGTTTGTTTTACACTTGGATAGTTTTCTGTATTAAAATGTGTAAACTGCAGAGTACGTACTGATGACAAATGGATCCACACAACATTCCTGTTTCAGGAGAAGTGTTTGCTGATGTCAGTAGGGGGCAGGAAACAAACCCACCTTGCTATTTCCTTTAGATACACAATGTCACCTAAATTAAAGAGCATCTTTGTGTAGTATTTCCAGTTAAGTATCAGAAACACTAAGCTACTCGTGACAGATAGTATTTAACTTGTCCAACTTGTGCATTTACTGTATGTTATTTGAAGCCCGGGAAAGCAGGTTGTGTTGGATGTGTTTTGCTTAAGGGTATTTCTAAATACATTTGAGTTGACATGTAATTTAGCAGCATCCTGTACGTAGCTCTGGTGATTCCACTGTAGAAAAGTAATCCAGATGGGGAGCAAGACCAGAACCCTGCACAGTGATTATACACAAGCTACTCACATACTTTTATAGATACTTCCCCACAAATACACACTGACACCCACACAGACAGTTACCTCGGCCAGTCCAATCAAAGGGGGATTCCACTTGGTTTTGAGAGGGAAACTAGATATGTTCAATGTTTCTCTTCAATCTCTGCTTCTGCCTTTCTCACATACTGCTGTCTACTGCTACAAATATGGGAGTTTTTATATTCATGCTATCAGCATCAGTTCTCCAACGCTCTCTCTACCATTTTGGTTCAGTCTGAAATATCTCAACCAACATTTGATAGATTGCAATAAAACTGCGTACACATTACCATGTTTCCCAAAGGATGAGTTGTGTTGACTTTGGGGTTCCCTTAACTTTTGTCACAATAAGGTTTCGGATTTGGGGTTTTGAGTTAAATGTCAACAAATATGGGAATCATTTATATGAAAAGTGGGAAACACATTCATGTTAACTTTAGTGATAACATTTCATTTTTCATTAGTAGGTCAAAACTTGAATTAGTTAAATACTTTAGCTTATGGCAAAACACCTGCAATGTAAACGACAATCCTCCTCAGATTCACCTGAATGCTTATTTGAAGATATAAGTGGTGAATAAGGTCAACATTAGCATTTAACCTCGGTGCTAATGTACAGCCGTTACATAAGTCTTGTTTCTGCTCATCCTGCATATCTTTGTGAGCCTGTAATAGGTCAACGTCCAAACTTCCAGTGAATTTGTTGAGATTCAGCCAACTACCTGATTCTGCGCAGATGTTTAAAACACTTCACCTATGGGAGTATGCTTAGCCAAGGAGAGAGTTATTCCTTAATACTAAATCTTTCGTTTTCATAACCAGAAGGAATACAAATCTTTCTATCCAGCCTTGTTGCAACATTTCGCGTACTCCTTTACTATCCCACCACCCTTCTTATACAGTGTTGTAAAATGTTTCTGGCTTTTTTTGTGGCAAGATCACCCACCCTCTGTGATTCCAAATTGCTTTCCACAACAAACTGGGCCTCCGATAACAACTTCTGCTACTGATTTTCTCTGTCATCCTCCTATTTCACTCATTCTCTCATAAACCATACATTGCTCCTTTCTTTTACCCTCTCTCATAAAACACACACACACACACACACACACACACACACACACACACACAACACACACACACACACACACACACACACACACACACACACACACACACACACACACACACACACACACACAACACACACACACACACACACACACACACACACACACACACGCACACTATAGCTCTCCCACAAGGCCCCCTCTCCCTTCCCAACCCGCAAAACTGTACCATTGTTTCCCTGTCCTGTCCTCCCTTCTCTGGTTCCTTTTTCATTGGGGTTTATATATGACACTTTACCACAAGCCTGTCTGACCACCTATCGTCATGACAACTGGCGGCAAACATTTATCAAGGCGAACTGGGTCCAGATTCTCTCAACCACACGTTCGGCTCTGGGCGCTGCTCCTGCTGTATGCGTATGCTGTGATTGTGCAGTATGTATGTGTGTGTGCACAGAAACTGAACTTGACACTGAAACGTTTTGGATACTATGGAGACATGCCAGCACTTATGCAGAGACATTGAAGTATGCTGTTTTAATTGGGCTAATGTGAGTTTATAGTTGTTTTTTGGTTTCTTCTTGAACGTGTTTACATGCTAAAATGTTCAAAAACAAATTGCTTTCTCACTGTCTGTCTGATTATATCTGTATTCAACCTCTTTCTATGTCTTTTTAAGGTAGCTACTTCCCGAAACAACAGACTGGCAAAAGGGAAAACCCTGAAAATGCCCACTAATTTCAGGCTAAACCAAGTTTTATTTTTGATACGTGATGTCATTTGTTACTATATGTTCTTCTGCCGTGGTATGGGTCACTCTGGCCATCGCAGCCACGGACATAACAGAGCAATACTGCCGGACTGTTCCAAATGTATTCTTTTAACTTTGAGGGAAGATACGTGTTACCCATCCCCATTCTTGGCCCGTCCACACGGCGGCGTGCGTTGAAGCTTCAACGCTTCTGCCCATTCACTTTGAATGGGGTGACGTCACGCTTTGCCGAACTGCATTGTGGGAGCGTTGCTTCGCTTTGCTTGCATTGCTCGCTTCAAAAGTTGAGCAATGTTCAACTTTTGAAGCTTCGGCGGAAGCGTCAGCCAATCAAATCATATGCCAGTACAAGCTCTAGCCAATCAAACCGTGGGCTTGTGTGTCCGGGGTGGGAGATTCATGTGATTGGTTGTTGGTCGAGTTTCAGACAAGCTCACTGGCAAGCTTCAACGCACGCCGCCGTGTGGACGCTGCGTAACTGATCCTCTACTGCTGCTTTCTCTCTCTCTTGCTTATTGAACTGGGGAGAAGGTGCCAAACTTGAATGGTGTGTGTTTACTAACAGCAAAAGACAAGGTTTACTACTGGAGAAAATCCCCTTCTGCTCTTATAGAGAGGCGTAGTCCCTCCCTTTCCGGTGGACCTCCATGGGACCTTATAGATGGGCGAAGTCCCGCCCATCTACTTCCGGTACATGGGACCTTATTTCGGAAAGATTATGTATTGAAGTCAATGGAGAGTGAAAACGTATATTTCGATCCCGTTTGAATTGTGCCATGAATTACACAAATGATGTTTGTCAATCTTAAAAAATAATTTCCATGTAAAAAAAGTCACAGTTTGTCTTAAAACTGTTGAAATATAAGACTATGAAAAATAAGCAACTAGAAAGACTACAAATCCCAGAATCCCGGACCCGCATGCTGGCTCTTACGGAACCGACTCACTCCCCTTGTGTGTATGTACAGCTCTCACCGTGCCTAGAGTAGTGATTTTCACCTCTTTTAATACTTTTCGCCTCATTCTGAAAGAAAGAAGTGAAATATGCTAACGTGACGGCCGTCTTGGTGTGTGGTGCGGGATGAGAGATGTAGTTCATTGAGCGTTTCACACAAAAAAAAACGTGTTACTTCACAGTTTTACGACACATTTTTATTTTTTTGGCTTGCAAAATTATCTTTTATAAATTATATATTGAAGTCAATGGCGAGAGAAACGTTATCTTTCGATTCCATTTGAATTGTGCCACGAATTACACATATGATGTTTGTCAATTTAAAAGATCATTTTTCAAGTAAAAAAAAAAGGTTTTGCTGTAAAACTGTGAAGTAACACTTTTTTGTGTGAAACCGCTCAATAGAGTGGCGAAGTCCCTCCCTTTCCGGTAGACCTCCGTGAGACCTTATTTTGGAAAAATCATGTATTGAAGTCAATAGAGGTAGAAAGATTATCTTTTGATCCCGTTTGAATTGTGCAACGAATTACACATATGATGTTTGTCAATTTAAAAGATAATTTAGGTAGTTCTCAAGTTGTTTTCGGAGATACTCAGCTTGAGAGCAGTATATTCCTAAAACCTATATTGTGACAGAGAAAGGGGAGCTATATCTATATGGCTTGTTGAGTCCCAAGTTGCAGCCATCATAAAATCTGCCTGGGTTGTCTTGTTTCACAGCTTCTACTAGGCACTCCAGATATCCACATATTAATATCACAAGCACTGAAAATGACAGTCAACTTTAAGTTTCCCTTTCTCATAATCTGTTCTCTGCCTCTTACAATTACATCCCTGACTTATAGCACCATATGTGAAATGTCCTTCAGTGGAGATTTCTGCTCGACTGTCTGTTTCTATCATCTTTATTTGACCAACTCCTGTTTCCAATACATCCCCCGTCCTCACCTCTTATCACCCCCTTTCACAGATTTTCTCTCCATTATCTTAATCGTGTTCTGTTCTCATCTCTGTCACCCTCTCGTGGGGAATGGGGGTGGAAGAAGAGGGGGAGTAGGAATGAAAGTCAGCCAACAATGGAGATAGCTGGGAGAATAATAGCTCAAATGTATGAGTCACACACACACACACACACACACACACACACACACACACACACACACACACACACACACACACACACACACACACACACACACACACACACACACACACACACACACACACACACACACACACACACACACACACACACACACACACACACACACACACACACACACACACACACCTGTGTTCAACATCTCAGTAAAGCATAACAGAGTGTGACAGGCCTGGGATGCCTGCTGTCCACATCAGGGGAGCTCTGCTGAAACCATTAACATTACACACTTACTTACTCACCTAGTACATGCTCCTGTATGACACATGCACAACCTAGCAAACTCATACAGATGCAAGAACACTTACACTTAGATAAAATAAGCTACAGTACAAATTAAATCAAAGGTTGCACAGTAAAAAGGGGAACAAATACCTTGTACATGCTTGATTTAAACTGATAATAGAGGGCAACGTGTAAACCGACCACAGAAACATTTGGCTGCTGGCATGTGTAAATAGTTGTGTGTGTGTGTGTGTGTGTGTGTGTGTGTGTGTGTGTGTGTGTGTGTGTGTGTGTGTGTGTGTGTCTGTGTGCATCTGGGTGTGTAAGTATGTGGTCCTCATTCATTCCTCAGCTTCTGGATGGGAAGCATGTTGCATACCATGAAAACTGGCTGTGTGGATAAGCATTTCTTAGTCTACATTTAAAAAGGTGGCTCAAATGCCAACGCCTCAATCTATACATTAACTCCAGTGAGACTGTGTGTGTGTGTGTGTGTGTGTGTGTGTGTGTGTGTGTGTGTGTGTGTGTGTGTGTCAGCTGGTAAACTTAACACGCCTTGCACAACATAATATCAATGCCTATTGATCTAATTTTGCTTCACGGCTGCATGCTATAATGCAGCAGTTAAACTACTGCTTATCAGTTGCCTACACACAGCTTTGGTAGACAACAATGGTCTTTTTCTTAGGTTTCTCGCCGGTGAACAGAACTGGCTCAATGAGGTGAGGCTGCTCTGCCACACCGACATGAGTACAGGAGGGGAGCTGATGTTCAAGCTTGAGAAAACGCACATGGCATAGCCTTATTAGGGGAACTTTAGACATCCAGTCAAAGCAATGGATATGGCTAATATGACCTGTGGAGTTGAGTTTCACAGTGTCAGCAGTAAACGGAGATGAACCAGTTACCTTTGGCAGAGGAAACATGCCAATATATCTGATTGCTTCAAACATCTTCTGGTTGTAGGAGGCATCTAAAAAGAATGAAATACTTCCTAGACTACTGACAAAACTGATAGATTTACTGAAGGATCTGGCTCTGAGCAAGAAACCATTACTTTGTTGGACTCATGCGCAACTTCCTATACCTTTGATCCGTTGGCAATGGAGTGTGGCCATATGTTATTATGACTGATTCTCTGCTCTCCTGCACAATATCATGTTAAGAATGTCTTCATGGTCAGGCGCTTACTGTCACAGAATAAAGCTCCTTGAGACTCAGGGAGGCACGTGTGACACAATCATTCACATATGTTGTTTGTTTAAGTGCAAAAGATGTGGATGTTATAATGACCATGTCACCCATGAGACAGTGCTGGAGGACAGGAGAGCAACTGGGAAGTAAAGAGGCATCAATCATAGGCAAGAGGTTGACTTTAGTTCTCCAAAGTTCACAAGTTAAGAGCAGGGGGGGGGAGTCGTGTTCTGTTCAGACTCTAATTAAGCAGTGTTACCTTTTAAAAGCATCATATTTAGATACAAATTTGACTTTTGAAACAAAATATATGTTTACAAATATAAATCTTACCTTTAAGGAGAAGGATGAACTCCAGGCACAACAGGTATTTACGCAGCTCCATTTATGAAATTAAATGAAAGCAGAGTCTCCTCACTATTTTTCTTCCTTTCTTCTGTTTACAAAGTGGTCTCCCCTGAGCTGTTGAAAATGTAAAGCATCGGCGACCACCTCACGCACACATAAACGCCCACGCGGTTTTTCAGCTCTCTCTTTCCCCAAGAGATGCGTAAAATCCGGTCAAATGGTGCGGCTGCAGTGGCATGCCGGCTGTGCGTGTTCAAAAACAGTCTTGAGTTGTTGAGTAGACGTGAAAAAATAAAAATAAATCTATTTCACGAGAAATCCTGTCAGTGATTTTGGCGTGTTTGCCTTTCTTAAATGAGGCTGAAAGCCCAGGATAAAGTTATATTTAAGTGCACCAAAAGCTCTTTAGCATAAAGAGAAAATACTTAATTGACACCTCCGTGACCCATGTTTAGGGCGTGAAAATCGTGCACCTGTCCCATCCAACAAGAGGCCGCACAGAATCATTAAACCATTACTAATGTGTAACACCTTCCCAAACAGTCCCTCAGCACCGCGCGTATCCCCCCTGGCTCCGGAGCGCGCCTTTGAAGCTCAAGCTCTCCTGTGGACAGAAACTCTTCTCATCAAGCAAAAGGTTTCAGATGACGTTCCTCTGTGGATTTGCTATTCATGATCCTCTCCGCTGATTTTCTATCATAAAGAAAAAACCGGTTGTTTTTCCGGGAGTTTTCTCGGTGTAATTATGTGCCTCCAGTAACGGATTTCATTTACTTTGAAATGAAAGAGCGCATTTATCCCCAGAGCTCCCTCCCTTCCTTCATCCGTCCTCCTCTATCCAGCGGAGTCCTCTCTGAGCAACTGGTTTACATTGACAAACCTCAACCCCACATCTCTCTCCTTCTCTCTCTCTCTTTTTCAAACATTGCTACTCGGACAATTTTTCTCTGTCAAAGTATTTCAGTTTGCTCACCTCTGACATACATTTGTGTTCTTTGGGCGGCCCTTATCACATACGCTCTAAAACTAAGGGGAAACATACCACTTTCTTATAGGACACCATTCATAAGTCGTTTATACTAGGTGGCCAGAAGTTAATACATCATGAATACCAGGTAGGCCTATTCATTATTCACAGGTCATCATTAATAATCGACTTTTGGGTTGCCAGGTTGGTGAAAATCAAGGAAAATCAGGTTTGCCCATGTTTCTCTGACTTCACTGATAACCATGAATACAATATAGAAAGTATTGATACAAGTTGATGTCACGTGACTGCTGGACTGTGGATTACAGGAGCACATACTGCTAAGAGGATGACACATTGAGTGTCCTGAGTTTATTCACTGTTTACACTTCGATTCAGGAGGCTCTCTTTGTTTAAAATGTGTTGAGTGATAAATTACATTTTATTTGAGATTTCAAGTTATGTTAACTTTTCCATGGTACAGTTGTAGAATTTATATTTAGAAAGCATGACGACTGCACAATACAACTGGCATTTCACCTTTTTTTTGGAAACTTGACCTAAACTTGAAGTGAAAATATAATAAAGAAGTGATGTTGACCTGGACAACGTTGGGTGGTTATTTGCACTATCTCTATACATGGACACTTCTCTCCTAAATATTCTTGTATAGCTCTTGGGCGCCACTCTGAGGCTTCTACAGTTACTGCACATGTGGCACAAAGTGCACAAAATACAAACAACTGCCAGGTTGTGATTGTGTGTAGGCCTACATTGCTTACTTAACATATGCCATTTACTTGAATCATAGTTTAGCAGCAAGGAATAGCCTACATGTTTTTGGGTAGGTCATATTATATTTAATGCATAACAACCATACACATCGCAGGGGAACGACGCAAGTGAGGGACGTAAGGAATCCATTAACGCAGCCTAAGGTCGATCACTTGCGTCGTTTCCCTGCGTTTAGTCCCTCCCACTAGGGAAGCATGGAGAGACGCAAGGAAACCACGAGAAGCAGGGAAATTAGTTTTAAGAGCAATGGGACGTCCTTTCTTCCGGAAAGCGTGAAGTCACCCCATTCAAAGTGAATGGGCAGAAGCGTTGAAGCTTCAACGCACGCCGCCGTGTGGACAGGCCGTTAGGAACCAAAGTAGACAATAGGCGTTGGCGTTGCTATAGCAACACGTCATGTTTACGCTGCATTTTCCATGAGGTAAATATTACCCGCTGGCAGATACAAATGCTGTCGAGCCCTCACTGCTTGTAAAATAAACAGCACAAACTGACTACTTACCGGAGCCCCGCTGTTCTCCGTCATCTTTCTCCCGGATTGTTTTGATCACATGACTGACAAAGCCGTGCTCTGATAGGCCAGAAATCGGTTCGATTGCATTCAGGCTCGATTGCTTATCCTGTCTGGGTAGCCCGGATGATGTTGCATCGCAATTTTGGACGTCGAATTTTAAACACCGAAATTGTGCATTCGAATTTTTACTTGAATTTTTACATTGTTATAGGTAAATTCGGAGCAAAACATTTCAGATACATGATTTTCAAAGTAATTATTTTCTATGCTATAAATTCGATGTCTGATCAAATTAAAAATACTTCTGTCTCTTGTTTGCTTCCATAGAGGAGGGGCTCTGTAAGGAAGTGGCAGATTTTTTCCGGCTGTATTTTCCAAATTCTTGCGCACTCGAGCTGGTTTCTCAAGCCCACCTTTAAAAATAAATATATAAGTGGTCATGAACACAGTCCTGTCCATCAGACAGGCTGCTGTGCCTCCTGTCATCATTAATGGACGTCTCTTTAAAATGACCGCTGAGAGGAGAGGATTTCTAATTTCTCTAAACGCCTGCTGCTTCCACTCCTCTCTCCTCGGTTCCCCTCCTCGACTCCTCCGCTTGCATCTCCTGTGGGCGGGACTAAGACACGAGGATAGGAGTCGAGGAGGGGAAGAGGAGGGGAAATTAGAGAATTGAGAAGCCTAGTTAACTTTCAATACAAATTCCCCCTTTCTTTATCGCACTGAGTTATGTATTTCTTACGTTACACCGACCTGTTGTGGATTTCCCCACCTGATAAGATGTCAATAACATTGTCGTCCTTTTAGTGGGCTCACATTTACAAACTTATCCCTGTAAGGACTTAAATTAAAACAAAAAGACTGAGACTTTCTGTTTCCGGTGCTAGCCATCGAGGACAGTTGGCAAGCTAACAGTAGGCCTACACCACTTCCCCACCCGCAGAGTTAGTGGCAGGTGAACAAAGTGCATCATTTATGATATTTTACCTGGAAATGGACGACTAAACAAGGATGACAACAAATGGGAATATTCCGCAGAAGACCTAAAAAAAAACTCAAAACGAGATTTTCTAACTTAAACATAAAGACAGATAATAGGCTCATCACAGACAAACTGGATGTGGCTTTTTTTCCACAAACATAGCCACAACTCTTGTAAATAAATTACCCTCCCACTCAGGGCTTTTTGGAGTAGATCACATCATGACCTACTACAAAAACCTAGGGGTACGCAAAGATGATTTCAGTCTAGCAAGGGTAACAACAGCAGAGGTACTCATTAAACTGAGCGCCCTCCAACCTAACAAGGCCACTGGCCACGACAATATCCCCTCCAAATTCCTCAGAGACACAGCAACCGCCATCTCACCAGTCATAGCTCACATAATTAACCTCTCCATAAAACAGGGAAAAGTACCCAAAGACTTCCAAATTGCAAGAGTAACCCCCCTGCACAAAAAGGGCAGCAAATTGGACCCAGGCAACTACCGCCCTGTTTCTATACTTACCTCCATCTCGAAAGTCATGGAAAAAATAATATATGAACAGGTCGAAAAGTACCTCGCTGAAAAGAAACTAATCTATGAATTTCAATCTGGCTTTAGAACATCCCACTCCACTGACACATGCCTTCTTATTTGAGCGACCACATCAAACAAGAGGTGGACGAGGGCAAGTACTGCGGCATGGTGATGCTGGACCTACAAAAGGCTTTCGACACTGTCAATCACCCCATTCTGATTGACAAGCTAAAAGCAATTGGTTTTGATAAACTATCGGTGAGCTGGATGAAATCCTACCTGGAGGGGAGAGAACAGATGGTGGAGGTAAACGGTACTCTGTCCCCCCCCCTCCCAGTGAGCTGTGGTGTTCCACAAGGAAGCATATTAGGTCCGTTACTGTTCCTAATTTATGCAAACGACATGTCATCAGCATGTGACTGCAACTTGTTCCTGTTCGCGGACGACTCAGCCCTGCTGGTCTCTGACAGGAGCAGATTGCAGGTTGAAAAAACCCTCAGCTCCAAGCTCGGCAGAATCTGCACCTGGCTCGCCGATAATAAATTATCATTACACCTGGGTAAAACAGAGTCCATTCTCTTCGGTTCGAAACATAATCTCAGCAAATCCGACGACTTCTCAGTTGCAGTGGGCGACATTATTGTCACAAGTAAGAAGGAAATTACATACCTAGGATCTATTCTTGAGGCAAACCTCTCCTGTGACAAAATGGCATCCAATGTAATAAAAAAAGTCAATCAAAGAACTAGATTCCTATACCGGATCTCCTCTCTGGTAAACAAAAACACCCTGAATACTCTGGCAGGAGCACTCATTCAAGGGTACTATGACTATGCTTGCACGTCATGGTACCATAGCACCTCCAAGGCGCTAAAAATAAAACTTCAAACATCGCAAAATAAACTGGTCAGACTACTGCTTGACCTTTCATCTAGAACCCACCTCACCTCTGCCCACTTTGACAACCTAGGATGGCTTAGAGTAGACGACAGAGTACAGCTACTTGCAATGGGCCTGGTCTACAAGATCCACTACACCTCTATGGTACCCATGTACATGTCAAAATTCTTCCCAAAGGTCAAGGAATACCATGATCATAACACCAGAGGGAGCTCCACAAATCATGTGAAACCCAGATTTGGCACAAAAAAGGGGGAATACACGTTTCGCAATTATGCCACATCAAGGTGGAACGCTCTTCCCACAACTGTAAAGGAAAGTAAAACTATACTTACCTTCAAAACCTCTCTTAAAGAGCACCTTCGGGGGAGAGCATTGCAAAACTGGCCCCGGTAATGGTCCAAATCTCAACCTGTCGTTCAATGGACAGCTTCCCCCCCCCCCCCCATCTATGTATATACTCGCATTTTAGACTCTGTTACTCTGTAGACTTGGTATGTCTTAAATGTCCGGTTAGGATGTATTAGAACGAAATCTAAAATTAAAATTGTAAATAAGCCATCTGTATGTCTTATATGTCTTAAATGATATGATGAATTGGAAATGGGGGACCCTGATGTAAACAAGACGAAAGTCTTTCTCTGGTCTGCATCCCCTTAACAATTGTATGTTTTGAGCTGTACTGTACTGTACTGTACCCAATATACAAGCTGTTAATAAACTTGTCAATCAATCAATCAAACCTTAAGAAGTTGACCCTGACTGTCGTCGTGTTTCTGCTGGATAGACAACAACAACTTCACAAACTAGCTAAATCTTCTTGAGTTTGTTACTTAATTATGACTCATAGTGACAAATACTAAATACACCTGGAATAACCTTAATAAGATGAGTTTAGAGAGTCTGAAAAATACAAAAAAAGTGGCGACAGATAACCCACAAGTAGCCTACCGAGAAAGCTTTAGTTTATTTAGATGCCAGTCACATATTGAATCCCCAGAGGGAACAAGACAATCAACATTTCAGAATATATTCTCAGACAAAACGGGGACATGCATGCTGTGAGATTCCTCTGTTTTATTCCAGACATTCTTTTACTAAATGTACTGTAATTTGACTTTTGGTAATAGCTACAGACTAGTATACTGAATTGCATAGGCCCAGAATAAGCTGCTTGAATCTATACTGTTTACAGTAATAAGCTATTACAAAAGTTGAAAGAGATAGCTTAGAAATTCCTGTGAAAAAAGTACATTATAACTAATATAATGACAGCTTAATTGGTATTGGTATTGTTTGTTTCCCCCTGTGTTTTCATGTATTTGATTGTGTCTATGTTTTAGGCGAGTTTACTAATTAAGTAGATTTGAGGGATTTTTTTGTTTTCACTTAAAGTCTGAGTTATAACTGGAGTACTTTTAGTTGTGTCGTTGCACACCCAAAATACCAGCTCTGATTAAATGTGCGTCTATTGACTGCTGCTATTACACTTGTCACCACTTGATGTCGCTCTTTTTCAACTAATGTACTTTCCAAGCCAGCCTGAACATCTTCATGTTGTTCAGCTGGACAAAATCTGTGAAATGTTCCCTTTATTGCAAAGATCATCCATAGCCAGTTTCTGTCTTCTGATTGTCATGATGATCAGCTGACCACTGGTTCACATTATGCTGCTGAATTCCTCCTTTCACATTCAATTGGCGTTACTGACTTTTTATTTCTCTGGCTCTCTCACTCAAGACTCATGATGTGGCAATGTGTTTCTGCTTGGACAAGGACAGGGAGTGGAACGGGTTTGGAGAGTAAACTCTTAAGTGGCGAACACATCTGGAAAGGAGAAGAACTTCATTAGCTTTAGATGTATTAATCCATTCGGAGAAAAGATAATGATTATTGGCTAATTGACCTTGGTTTGTTCCTCATTACTCTTTACAGTTACTGCCTTAATGACATTGGTTTCCATCAGTGTCCTTGCCATTATTGCCTTCCTCTGCTTCATCTTTATCATCCTCCTTCTTCATTTGTTTCTTTCTTGTCTTGTATCTTAGTTGTTCCGATTCTCATCTTATATCACCAATTTTCAAACACACTTTTGATGTTTGCAGCAACCCACGTTAGATTTTTTTTTGGCAGGTAGCTGCTACTGTAAGTGTCAGTATTCTTGCTGACTGGCAGCCGTATGTTAGGTCAGATGTGTTTGCTCACATGCAAACAAGCCTCACTGTACACAACCACAGATTCCTGCATAGAGGTGGAACTGCAGTGAGGGCCAAAACAAACACCTATACGGACTGTTTCACACCACTGGGAGCTACGCAGGAGCCTATTAACATCTGGCATACTATTGAACTCTGCAAAGTTGCGTTGCTGTTAAAACACAAGTTGAATCAATGAACAGTATATCACTTTCACAGCTTTTACAAACTACTCATGCACAGCAAAGTGAATACTGAATAAGGTGGAACACATACTTTATTATCTATGTCCCTAAGGATTTTTAACATTGATTAGGCATTGAAGAGTTTCGTTTTTTTTCTAGATTTGAAGATATTGCGGATGCATATTGTAATAAGATGTGCATTGTCTAAAATTGAGAAATACAACACATTAAACTTGATGTGAGGTATATCAGAGACAAAAGTAGTGATTCAAATGACGGATACTGCTCAGTGTGCCGAGTTCCCCTTTCAAAGCAAATGCACATTTTAGGTTGAATGCACAAGGCATGTCTGGCCGTTCTACCTTGGATGGCATGTCCATGGAATATTTTGCCTGCTGGAAGATCAGTCAAGCATTGGTAGACATACAGCCCTGCTGTGTGGATGGATAGATGGAGGGCAGTAGCAGACCCTAGCATGAGTGTGCTACATATCATCATTGCAGTACAGTAAGACTGCATCTGTGATTTGTGGATAAGTTAGACGGTGGTGACAGTGTAGTGTTAGCAGACGAGCCTGTTTTCTATTTGTCACCATGGTGCTCCTGCAGTGTCACTCCTGCTGCCGTGCCAATATGTCACGCCTTTGGTTATCGTGATGATTTTCTTTCATCTTTTCTGTGTGCACTTCTCCTTCCCATGAAGAGTGCACAGCTTTGCTTTTTCAGAAAACATGGCACTCTCACAGCAACTTGTGGGTAGCACATTTCAATGTGTGAGTGTGTGTGCAGCAGCCAGTAGTTTTTTGTTTTTTTTTACAAGGTGTTCTTCCTCCATCCCTGTTACCTAAATCACAGTCCTCTGCAACCAATCAAAGGACACCGCAGCACACCTCAACCAGCAATACGCTGTGTCCAGAGATGACATGCTGGTCTCCGGTATGTGTTGGCCTCACTGCCGTCTGGAGCTGGTCAAAAGAGGAAAGAGATGGAGCGAGTGAGGAAGGGAGGGAAGAAAAGAAAGGGAGGGTGATAAGCTAAACCTCATGTATGCAGTAATCAAATGCAGGCTCCTTAAAAGTACCAGTGATCCAACCCTAGCTATTATTTTCTCCTCCTAAAGGTTCATAATGCTATACCTCATTAAGCCCTCTGGGATCACTCAATGTTTAATTAATTTAATGGACTCATTTTGTAAAGAATCTGTTGATCCATAACAAAAATGCATAGCTGAGGGGTGTGTGTGTGTGTGTGTGTGTGTGTGTGTGTGTGTGTGTGTGTGTGTGTGTGTGTGTGGGTGTGTGTGGTGTGTGTGTGTGTGTGTGTGTGTGTGTGTGTATGTGTGTGTGTGTTCCTTTTGGTATGTGAGAGAGTGCCCTGACAGTGAGCTATAAAAAAAGAAGTGAGTCATGGAGCTCTGACAGTTGATCATCCTGTAATGCCTGATGATCCCCTGGGCGCCTCTCTTTTCTTTCTCCTTCTCTACATATTATTCTTATGTTGCAGGATGCATGACCAAAGTTTTAGGATAGTTATATTTTAAGATGTCTTAGTTTTCTAAAAGTGTGTCCAGTTGCGGCATGGTATTGTCCCTGTGGGCAAAGCGAAGTCCAAACAGAAATGGTTGGTAGAGCTTGTTGTCCCAACATGTTGGGGGAAGCCTGAAACAAGACGGGTGGAGGCTAGAATGAGATAACACAAAGCCACATATCTAAGTATGATCCCAGTAATAAACAGACAACTTAGTGTACACATTTCTTACAATTTCAACAATAACATTTTGAAAGCTGTGAAGAATAATGGCACAACAGCTGCATTGTATTCCAATAGATTGTGTTTAATTTTCCATGATATGCTGCTCCATTATAAACTGCACATATACCCAACTGGGTTTGAAAGTGAACTGTATACGCTGTATGCTTTGCAGTGTTTGGGTGTCTCCTATTTAAAGTACAATATGTAGTTATGTAAACAGATGAGAAAATACTGGCTGGAACATGAGGAACCACAACGAAGCAAATGGTCGGACACAATTTGGGAAGATAAAAATGTTCCATATAAAATATTAAACCACAAAAAGAAAACAATATACATTAATATATTAGCTGAACGAAACCTTACTTTATCTACTTGTATTTAATATTATTTTCTAACTACTTGTATTTTGATTAATTTGTTGTACCTTTTGATCGTAAGGGTGTGTTTAAAGAGTTGTTTAATGCTAACATTATTCATTCTTTTCTGAGAAGTAACTCTAAAGGACATAAAGAGTATATTAATTTACTTTATTTTAAACGCAATCTTATTCCTCTCATAAGATAACTCTTCCCTCTCTTTAACTTTCCTTACTCTCGGCCTCTTTTCTCTTATTCTGTCAACAGTATCTTGCATCTTTCCATCATCTCCCTCCCTGTCTACCCAGAGGTCAGCGTCAGAGTCTGTAATCACTTTTAATATTACATTCTTCATCTCTACAAAGACTTCATTCAGCTTAGCTCGGGTATACTGTGAGACCATTGTCCTACGCTAAGCAGAGGAGCAGGATGATGATGATGGCCCCCATGGTGCTAGCATTAGATCTCCAGATGTCTGAGCAAAGTAAATGAGATAAATCTTTAACTCATCGATGTGTAAATGAATAAATTATCTTTAGTTAGCATGTCACATTTCATCCTTACCTCATCCCTCCTTTTGTCTCTTACTTACTCTCCCCACCTCTTTCCATTCCACTCCTCTTTCATTTGATTTTCTCCTCGGGAAGAATTCTGTGCCCAGACATTAAAGAGAAGGCTTTTTGAAGGTTTGAGTGTCATGTGTGCCAACCATTTATTCAGAGACGTCTTCCCAAGACCTTTACCGAATACCTTCCCCACTCTGGATGAATCCAAGCGCTTATTAACTGTGAGTTTTGACAGTAATAGATAGGAATTTTACAATAATATAAGGGATTATATTTCAAATGTTACATTTGGATGTGTGTAAAAGTGTGTTTCAAGAGGGCCAGTGTGGTTTTGATGACTCCTTTTTTCTACTTTTGCCCATAAACATTGAGACTGTAAGGATGTAAGAGCAGCTGTGTGTGTGTGTGTGTGTGTGTGTGTGTGTGTGTGTGTGTGTGTGTGTGTGTGTGTGTGTGTGTGTGTGTGTGTGTGTGTGTGTGTGTGTGTGTGTGTGTGTGTGTGTGTGTGTGTGTGTGTGTGTGTGTGTGTGTGTGAGGTATGCCCACATGTGTACTATTCTTGACCAATGTTTTACAAGAGGCCTCACAGGTTCCTGGGTGGTCTAATTGCGTTTGCCACAGGACATTGGTGCACTTTACCACTGTGCGTGTGACTGTTAGATGTGTGTATCACTTTGTGCAGGCTTGCAGGTGTGTGTGGGTGTAGATCAATATCCTGGACAGAGACAGTACAGTATGTTAGGGTGTTTAATGAGACTCACCTGTCATCGCTCTGTCACATGCTGGCTCTTTCTATGAATTTGTGTGCCTGTTTGCACGAAAATGTGCGACTTTTTTCCCCGTCATGATGTCCTGAGGGCAATTTTTCTACGTGCTCTCCCTCTTCTTTACTACATCACACAGAATGCACTGGACCTGTGTGGCAATAATTGCTTCAACCAGATCACAAATCACCCATCTTGGCTTTTGTGACATGCTCTGAAGTATGCAGACAAGTACACACACTACACTTCTATCTGCACAAAAAGTCATATATCAAACAGCGGCCTGACTGAGCCTTGGCCCCGGGGCACCTAATCTACCTGCTCTCACACAAAGAGGCTAACGTTAGGTTTCTATTCAGACAGCTATGGTTACCTTGTTAGACATGCTAAAAGGGTATCCAATTCCACTTAATTCTGATGGATGAAGTGCATTAGTTATGTGTCGGCGTGGGCCTTCATCATACAGGTGTTTTCTATTTTGTTGGTATGCGTGGGTATGTTTTTACTCTTTCTAGTGTGTCCCTGTTTATTTCTAGACTAACAGGGAGTGTAGGAGTGAGGTATGTCTGTCCCGATGTTGCCAATCTGTCTTCTGTTCCTCATTACATTTTCGGGAAAAGCCAACAACCTGCAGGGATAACGATGCAGCCAGGAGTTTCTCTTTTGGCAAAAGAATTACACTCAGAATATGAGTGCAGAAAGGTGGTAAGAGTAGGCCTCATTGTACAAAAGCATTGATTAAGAGGCGCTGGATTATAAACATCATAGCTATATTTCATGTTTATTGTCAGTACAGGAATATCACGTCACCCTTAGTTCAGGTTGTTCTTGTTTTTCAGACATTGTGGGGCAACGTCTTTTTTGCTGTTTTTGTGCACCAGGCAGTTTGTTGTCCCCCTTTAGGGTGAGTCACGACAGTGTTTTATGAGCTGTGTGTACTGTGAGTGTTTGATGGTATGTGTGAAGAGTTCCCAGAATGTGTGTTTTTAGTTTAGTATGTGAATGTGTGTGTGTACATGCGTGTTTTTTTTACAGGGGTCCGGCGCAGGCCAGCCTTTTTGAAGGAGGCCAGACAGCTGCCTTTTACTGCCCCAGGGGGTAATAAACAGTGAGGGAGGCGTAGTTATTTACCCCTTTTATTGGGGCAGCAGGCAGAGGAGGGGACTTTATTGGGGTCACACTGTAACTACACAGCTGCAGGGCAAGAAGAGAAATAAAGAAGAGATAGTTTGTAAAAGAAAAGAGCCATTTTGCATCACTAAATTCCTGTGCGTGTGTGTGTGTGATTGTGTGATTGTGTGTGTGTAAACCGGGAGTCATCCATCTTTCTCACCGCCTTTTTTCATTTCCAGGTCCCTTAACAGCTCTCTTCTTGTCAAGCACATCTGCTGTCAATCTGCTGTGCCCTGTAATCAAATTGGCATTTCCTCCTGTTTCCGACATGCCCACTGACCATTTGATGATTCACGAGTAGCTCACTGTTCGACCCAAAACATTCCAAAATGCACCTCTAGGGCTGTGTTTGAATGGCATACTAACCATACCATTCATACCAAGTATGACGTAAAGTTTAGTATGTAGTGCATTTTTGACTGCTAGGTATTTAGACGTGAGAAATGTCTGAAGTTTACTAGACTAGCAAGAATTTCTGAAACGTATTTAGAATTTATGAGCTTACTGGACAAACTCAAATGACCCAAAATGCATTGCTGCTTTTCAGACTGTCAAATGACTGACTGCATGGCATATGGTTTAACTAAATAACAGGCATGGCATAGGCTATGGTTTAACTAAATAACAGTTAGATTAAATATTTGGGAATAATAGCAAGTGACATTAAGGTCATAGTATAGGTAAAAGCTAGATCCAGCAGCCAGTAAGCCTAGCTTATCGTAAAGACTGGAAACAGGGGGAAAAAAACAAGTTCTCCGACAAATAATTGCGAAATCTACTAACCAGCCAAGGTTTAAATACTGAAATTTCAGTGATGGACAGCAGCGTATTGTCATTTTTGCCCTATAAAAACAATGTAACACGTAAAAAAGTGAGCTTTATGGGTGCTGTTATGCCAATGTTGTTACCTCCACGATGTGCCTGGCTAGTTGTTTCAAGTCTTTCTGTTAAGCTAAGCTAACCAGTGTGGTATGGTTATTCTCATTTGAGTATTGTCAAGTCGCTTTCCCAACATTTTAAACTATTCCTGTACTTCAACATGCCTTTAAAGACTTTTCCAGAGTTATATGAACAAAAAATCCAATTGGCCTGTGAAATGGAAATGAAACGTTGCAGTCTAATAGTGGCAGTCCCTCAGCTGGCTCTCTGCATGTCGCCTCACATGCCAGGGAAAATTGCAGGATGAGCAAATCCAAATGTGTGATAGAAAAGTGAGCTGACAGAGAAAAAAGTCAAATGGAAAAAGATGTTGAGCCTTGAATCACAGCGAGGGAGGAATAACGAGGGCATGTGGCAGAGAGATGATTGACAGAGAGATGGATGGGAAGACAGAAAAACTGAGAGGGGGGGGGGGGGCAGACAAGTTATTCTAGTTGCAGACAGCTGCCGAGAGCCTAAAATAAGATGTTGCTATCTAATGTGTACATGTTCTGCAGCTACACTCTCAAACCATAAAACATGTGCCCTGTTAATCGCGTTATGTCCCTAATGGTTTTCAGTTCAGGAGGGCCAAGAATCCACGTCAGGCTGAGTTAATATCGTGCTTTATTGTTTTTCCATAGAAAGTGTTGTTTCCTAGGATCACATTTCATAAAAAAGAGACAGAGTAAAAACTTTAGCAGTACTGGATCAGACTCCTAGTGTGGTAATAAATATAAAATGTCGTCATGAGATAGAAAAGGTTAAATTTGTGGAGCAGGGCTAAAGGAAAAGAGAGGAAGGGGCACATCAAAACTGACCTGAGAGCTCAAAGATTGGTTACACATCTACAAATGTAGTCACACACACGCACACACACAGACACGCACACAATGCCAGATAAATGAGCTGTCAATCAACAAATCTATCATATTTTCGTGTTTAAAACCCAGCTGGTCATGTTTGCTGGAGCTGGAGAGACAGCGGGATAACTCAGGAGCTAAGACCATCGTGTAGATATGTGAAATACTAGATACAGTTACCACATGAATTACATAGTGAAGATAACAGAGATACTGGAATAACTAGAGACTTATATCTCCCAGTGCCGCCTTAACAAAGGGTGGTGGTGATGCAGGAGAGGAGAGGAGAGGGGGGGGGGACAAAAAGTGAGAAGTGCTCTTGTTCATTGCCGCTCGTAGACTCTGCTGCATATCACATTGTCTGCTCCCATGGTCTGTAAAGAGGAGAATGTGGGTGGTTAAATACTGGCAGTTTTTAAAAGTTAACGGTGGGGTAGGTAATTTTGGAGAAACCAGCTCGAGTGCGCTAGAATTTGAAAATACACAGCCGGAAACAATCTGCCACTTCCTTACAGAGCCCCTCCTCCAACACACACGAACGCGCACATGACCAATGAGGGCACGAGAAAAGTTTGTGCACAGATGGAAGGCTGACAGGCAGGTAGGCCATCCAGTTACTTTAGCCGGGCCGGCTAAAATGATTGGTCGTGATTTTTACAGTATTACGGCTTCCACAGGTGACATTTTGTTATGCATTTTTTGTCAAAGCACTTAAGATATTCATTGCTATCGGGATGTTAAGAGCATTCCATGGAATATAACAAAAAGTGTATCTCGAGCCGGTTTCTCAAACTTACCCCACCTTTAAGTATTATCATAAATGTTTATTTTAAACCTTTAAACCTCCAAATTGACCAGTTGTTAATGTCTCCAGTGGTGAATATATCACTATGTGAAACTCTTTCGAACAAACAATAAGGAATCTTTTTAAGCAAACATGCAGCTCCTTGCAAAACACGTTATAGTACGGCTGGCTTCTAAAGAGCAGTTGTAGTTTTGGTGTTTTAAAAACATGCCAGGAGTCTCTGATTTGAAAACACCCAAGCAACCATTGTTTCAAAAATAGTTATGTTTAAACTGTGTTCAATTTGAAGCTCTGTTTTACTCCTGAGAGAACTTTAGGACGCATTCTCTGGTTGGAATGGTTAACCGGTTAATTTCGTCAGATAGTTATTTTTCAGTCAACCTGTGACAGCCTGGTCATTTCTTATTAAATAGAGTTCTTTCTGTGGATTTGCACCTTATTTTTCACAGAGGAGAGTTTTGGTAGCTGTCAGAAAGAAATAATTATATTCAGTAACATCGTTTTTTGTGTTTCTTTATCAGCCTTCACTTCACAAATCACTTTACGTCCCAGTTCTCTGTTTGCCCTGCCCTTTCAGATAAGACACTGTTTGCACACTCCCTTCCATGACTTCAAGCGCGACACAGAAGCTTTCATCTCCTGCCAGGAAAATAATTACATTGGCATTTCAGTTCTCTAAACTCAATTACATAATTATACAATCTAAAGAAAACACTTCAGATTATAGTCTGTAGTGATTTAGTTGCACAAACGCAACATCTCTATAGAATCTTTATGCTTCTACATCTAAACTATTGTGTACTGTACCAGGATCAGTTTGCCGTCATTGGTGATCTCTCGGGTCCAGGATGTTTTAGGCCCTTCTCCTTTCTGCAGAGTCTGCTCACAGCTGATCTTACTGTCGGTTTCCCAGCGTGGATGACTCTGAAGACAGATGAAGAGAGAAGGAGATACATCGTTGGATGCATGCTAATTGTTGGATGTATAGATGAATGAATGCACTGATGTATGTGACGCCATTCAGATGGGAAGGGAGATAATGGAGAGAGAAACAACAAAGGTGGAGCAGGCGATCACTGAGAAGTGATAACTTGTGATGCGCTCATTGTTACGGTTGCAAATGTTTGCTTTGGAGACGGACAAACAGAGGCTATGTTTGGGAAAACGGGGAACGCAACGGGGAGAATTAGGGAGGGACGGAGGGCAAGCAGGGGGAACAGAGGGATGACAAGAAGTTAAAAGGGGTCGAGGAAAGTGTAGAATGATAGGCCTTCAGAGACTTAAGGGAGGAGTAAAGAAAGGCTATCAGTCCAAATATGATGAAAAGCCAAATGAAACAGATTGATGTAATCTGGACAGCTCCCTCCCCAAATGCATATTTATTCTATTTACTTATGTGTGTGTGCAGAGAAAATAGTGCTGTGTACCGTGCAGGGGCGTCCGTCCACAGTGATCTCATTGAACTCCTGCCCCACAGTGAAAGTAATGTGGGTGGTGCGGACGGTGGTGGAGGTTTTAATGGACAGCGTCTCTCCGTCCTGCGTGATCTCCACCAGGGGCTTAGAGGCTGCCTTCACCGCAATCATACGCAGCATCATGTTCACACCTGAAAGAAAACCCGCATAAATATGACAATGATAAACTAGACAGGTATATAAAAAGAGATTAAGGTTTGATCAAAATGAATGCAGCTTTGTCACTTTTGTGTGTGCATGCAATGTCCAGACATTTGTTACATTTATTATTATTCTTTCAGGAAGTTAAACAGACATTTCTTTCAATCCTGCACTCACACAAACTCTTCTCGTCATTGTATGCAGGAACTTTTGTATTTGAAGCATGACAGGGGACTGCGTGTGCTTGCGTGTTTGTGTGTTTGTTTGTGTGTGTGTGTGTGTGTGTGTGTGTGTGTGTTTGTGTGTGTGTGTGTGTGTGTGTTGTGTGTGTGTGTGTGTGTGTGTGTGTGAGTGTGTGTGAGTGTGTGTGTAGCTGTTTGTTCACAGTGTCTGCCTGCACACTCAGGGTAAAAGGAGCAGCCCAGCATTGCGCAGCTCTGTCCAATAATGATGACAGAGGAAACAATGAGGTCAAGACCGGCACATCTGCATTCCCTCCAGACTTAATAACACACGCACACACACACACACACACACACACACACACACACACACACACACACACACACTCAAACACATGGGCTAATATGATTATTTGTACTGCCTGTAATTTAATCTGCACTGTTCTCCATTTTTCAATTATATAGCACACGTATGCTCACATACAGCGTGGGAAAAGAGAGGGAACCAGGAGCAGAGGGAGAGAGGGAAGGCAGATGGGAGGGGGAGGTCAGACAGACGAGGGGCAGTGGTCTGTGGGTGGTGTGTGAAGATCTCAGCCCAAGTGTGAGGGGAAGTGTGTGTACGTCGTCCTCCGTGTATCTGCCGTCGAGTTGGGTTTCGCACTTCTCACCTCTCACACATTCCCACCTGTCACCATGGGTAAATATATACACACTCTGAAATGCACAGTCATTCAGCGAGCATTAGTCCAGGCTGCACACTGTATGCACTGTATGTACAGCAGACACAACACAGTATTTATGTGCAGTGTCATCGAGTGCAGAACCATTTTTTCATTGTGATAGACTCATTATCACCTCTTGCATCGGGCCGCATGTTGAACACATATCAGTGTCTTATAAACGTGTGTTTGATTTTCATATATAGTAGTAGTAGTTTCACAGATTTGCAGTCAAGTGTGGATACTAAGTATATGCACTCAAGTACTGCGCTTAAGCTCACATTCTGCTGTACTTTGTATTGTATTGTAATAATACTTAACATTTTAAGGGTACATTTTTTACTTTAAATATGATGCATCTTAAATTAACCCAGTTAGCAAATAGCTACGTTAAATTCCCAGACACAAAGAGACTCAGTCTACTGGTACATTTAGCGGACATCAGTTGCATAGTTATATATAATTAATGAGAACCCCACACAATCAAAGAATGAGTATACAAAAAAATATGTACCACTTCCTATAATGACATTATAAAGATTAATTAATCTAAAGGTCAGTAAACTGATAGTGGGGTTCAACCAGCATTATAGCTCCAGAGCCTCTTGAGAACAAAAATGTCTCCTTCCTAAAAGTGTGGATTACTTCAGGCAAACAACCGGCGAGTGGACTGAACTCTTCATGATGGCTCAGACTGAAGAGAGGAGTCAGTGCCGGACTGCGGACCGGTTTGAAGTTTCTCAAGACACTGCCAGTTTTAGAAGTAAAAAATGACCTAAACAGACTTTTTATATTTACACAAACCTGGCCACATGAGGACACACACACACACACACACACACACACACACACACACACACACACACACACACACACACACACACACACACACACACACACACACACACACACACACATGGATAGACAGACGGTCAGGGTTGGAGGTCAAAGAGCAGAGGGCATGGAAGCATTTGGGACACTGGAGGGGAGGGGGGCAGGAGTGAGGAAAGGGAGAGAGGATGGAGGGTGCTGGGTGCTGACAGGCTGCCTCCAGCTGCGCTTTGCTCCCCGATGAAGCCGAGGGGCCATTCCTCTCAGTTAGTCAGAGGGAAAGTATAGGAACACATGCTGGGATACATGTTTGTGTGTGAGAAAGAGTATTGGGTTCAACAGTGGCACTTGGTGGAGTTTAACCTAAATTATGTTGCAGATCCTCCTCAATGAATACTTTTCTTACATCTCTATACCCTCGTCTACGCCTACTTGTGCAAAAGCATGCACAAATGCCCTCTCATTACACACGGGGCAATATCTGCCACTTTTCCATTTGTCATAGAACCTTACTTTCCGCCTGACTCACCAACACACAGGCTGAGACACAGAGAAACATAAATAGAGGGAGATAAACAGACAGTTTGAGACATATTAAATGCTAATTGGTGTGTCAATCTAACAGGGAAGTTGGAATTTGAGCTCCCACCCATGTGGTAATGTGTCTACATTCAGAACAATAGCGCAACTTGCCAGCTATTTTAATAACGTCGTGTGTGTGTGTGTGTGTGTGTGTGTGTGTGTGTGTGTGTGTGTGTGTGTGTGTGTGTGTGTGTGTGTGTGTGTGTGTGTGTGTGTGTGAGAGAGAGAAAAAGAGAGAGAGATAAAGAAAGGCCCTGTTGTTTGGTGTAGTCATCTCATAAACTCATGAACTCATGTCTCCGTGTGCGCCTACGTGATTATATGAATTCCAGGTGTGTGCTGGCAAGTCATTTCATGGGAATTGGCTACTAACGACAGACGGCTCTGACGCTGACATGCACGCGCAGAGTCACACACACGCGGCCTGTGCAGACTCCATATAGTGAAGTTACAAAACAGTGAGAAACTCAGCAGCAAGTGTTTGTCTTTTTTTCCCCTTCTGTCACATCAGATAATGATGCGACTGTCCAGCACTGTATCATGAAATAACGGTCCTCTTTAAGAAACACACAACATTAATTACACTGTAATCTGAGTTTTTTTTTATTTGAACTGTATTGTCATACTATATTTTAGATATTTTTATTTAAGTGTATTTGAAGTGTACTAAGTATTATGTTCGTAACCTGTATTTAAATCAGGCTTTATAATTATTTGAGTGACCGAGATCATGTACGTGTATTTCAAGTGTACTATTTATTAATTTATTGAGCTGTACTTAAATCAGGTTTTAAAATTGTTTGACTGATCATGCAATGTTATTATTTGTTTATTGATTGTTATGAACCTGCCTGAGGACCACAGATGGAAATTAGCTATTAGCTATAATCTGGCATATTGCATCTCTTCTCTTTGCTGAGATGAATGTTTTTGGTCCTTCTATAAATAAATACAAACAAAACACGCACGCACGCACGCACACACACGCACACACACGCACACACAAAATCCGAGGCTGTTTTACAGACAGATGTGCTGCCGTTTGTCTCTATTGTGTTAGCAGGGGAGGCCAAAGGGGGAGAGGAGAGGACGAGGGGTGATGCTGGCTGGAGGCCAAGCACTCAGTTTTGGGTTCTGCAGAATGACAAAGACCCCCTACCCATGCGGTACAGAGGGTGATCCTGGTGCGCGGGCACAGAGGAAGATTTGACCTATAAATGTGCTGAGAAAGCTGCAGTTTGAGCTGACACATCTTATCTGTGTCATTACGCACAGAAATTAAAGCCACTCTTGCGCAAAAATTCAAACTGCCACATTCGGCCAGGGGTTTTTCTTTGAAATAATAACTTGAGTCACTTACCCAACTTTTTTAAGAGTTCCTCGAAGTTCTCAGAAGTCTTCATCTCCCAAGTGCCGGCGAAATCAGGGATTTTTCGCTCCATTTTATGCTGCAGGTATTTTGGGGATTAATAGGTGTACTGTCAGGTCCAAGTGTGCTCGGTGCGCTGATGTCCTGCGCGTCTTGCTTCCAAAATGCTCCAACTGTCCCTTCTGAGTCTCGTCTGGGTGTGTGTGCGCACCGTAGGTTTTGGCTCTGCGCGTCAGTTTCTGCTGCCCTCTTCCCGAGATGAGTGGACTGTCAGGGCTCTGGTCTAGACTCTTACCTTTGTGCTGGTGCACTGTATAAGTGGCTGCGCTTAATAGAATTGCACGGAGAGCTACTTGTGTAGGGATGTACACGCCCCTAAAACACGAACCCGCCCCGAAGGCCAACAGAATACCGGCAAAAGTTATCAATGCCTCAACCTGACCACGCCCCTGAATGCAACATGTGCACTTCAGGGCTGTCCATAGAGACAGAATTGATAGACCCATCTGATCCACGCGCCTAGCTTGAAAGCCAGAGTGACCGCGCCCTGATGGTCCTGTGAGCTCTGGAGAAACCCCTTGATATAATGTTATATGATATCACAATGTCGAGGTGTATGAGGTGTTTGGCCTATGAGGCAGCCAGTAGGCTCATATGTCGGTTAAATTAGTGACTTCAATGCGGTTTCATTATTTGTACAAACAGGGAAGCCAGACCAGTCTGTTGACAGAACATGTCGTCTTGGCAGGGCGGTGCAAAGGAAGAACCAGTCAACTGGCAGACTGAAGGGTGCAGGGTGGCAGAGTGTGTTTGCGTGTGAGTGCGCGTGCGTGTCTGTGTGTCTGTGAGAAGAGAGGCCAAGTCCACCCCCCAGCCTCCTGTGAGCCACGGCGGTGTGTCATAAAAATAAAAGTGGTGGTAATGGGATACAGCTTCTGGCCTCGACCGGTGGGCTATCCATTTAACTGGGCTTGCGTCAGAGGAAAAATCACTCCGAACGCGGGAGGGAGGCAAAGGGGAGAGAGAGGCAGAGATTAAAATAAGAGGTGGGATTGGCGCAGGTCGGCAGGGTATCCTCAGGGCTTTTCGCCCCCCCGCTGCTCGGACGGAAGAAAGGGGAAAGGAGGAGGAGACGCCGGGGCATTTGGAACCGCGCGTCAGACGGGCCTGTGGGGCAGGGTCAGGGGCCCGCGTGGTTGGAGGGAGTCCTATAAAGAGCACACACACCCACCCACACACACACACACAGTGTATGTCGGCGCACGCGCACGCGCTGATGATGGATGGCAACGGGACAAAGCCGACGTTAACTATTGACTTTTGATGGATGATCCTATCCGCTACACTGCACGGCGAATTAGCGCGAGGTAAACCGGGCATCTTGGAGGAAGCCCCCCCAACAGGCCGTATAGACTTCACGCACACACCCCGGACCCCGCTAATACACCGGCTCCATGCCAGACTTATAACAGACTCACTGACTAACAAAGGTGAATCACTGGCTCAGATTGAATCTTGGTAACGCAATACGCGCTTTTACGCACAGACATGCGTTCAAATCCAGAGCCTTGCATCGGGTCAGCTGCTCTGTTTGATGTGAACAAAGCTCACTCACATTGTTCCCGTTATCAGACACACACACGCACACACACGCGCACACATACACGTCATTGGCCACACACCATGCCACAATCACAGCATGTGCTCACAAGTTCTAATAACCGTGAGGCATGGACAGCCAACTGTAATTTCCTCTTCCACCTCCATTTCACTATATTTGTTCACCATGACAGCTGACTTGCATGTTTGCTCATGCAATAATGAAATAAAACAGTAGAAAGTAGAAAAGTACGATTTAAAGGCCTGATTGGTTCACATCCACTACACATGTTATATATGAATGTAAAGCAGCATCAGGCTGCCTCTCTACTGCTACGGTGGTCTCTGCAACATGGCCTGTTCAGATGAAGGAGAGTTGATCATGCCCAGTTTGAAAGTGACTGATGCAAACACAAAGGTTACAATGGAGAGCTGTCCGGTGTTGGGGAAATTCATCTTCAGCCTCGCTGCAGGCTATTAGCATATTAGCATGACACAACAAGAAATGCATCAAAGGCCACTGAATCCAACAGGCAGCCGTGCAGCCCAGCGACAGCCTCACCCATCTTGTGTGCATGCTGTCCAGAGGGGGCTTGATAAAGAGCTCTGAAATGTGTGTGATGCTGCATGTCAGCACGTGATGACAAAGCACCGCTCAGCATTCAGATGCACTCAACCGTGCTCTGCTCATATCAACCTTTCTCTCTGCACTCATTCCTTCCCTCCATTCCCCCTTTTCCTTTCTGCCTCTCCTTTACCTCACGCAACCCCCCCCCCCCCCACCCTCCTCATTTTCTTCCTCCTCCTCCTGTCAAGCTTTTGTTCTTTTGTGCTGCTCTGACACATTCCTCAAACACGCTGAAGAGAAGAAGAAGGGGAAAACAGAAAGGGAGAGGATGGAAGAAAGAAAAGGGGGGAAGCGTTAGTGAGAAAGTTAGAGACTAGAGTGCAGGTCATTTTTTATCTCATTGTTGGGGAACAGGATAGGGAGAGTGAGTCAGCAAAGAGAGCGAGAGAGCGAGAGACCTTGGAGATCAAAGGCAAACAGAAAGTGACAGTGATGGAGAGCTTGAGACACTGAGAGAATGAAGCAGATATGTAAAGAGAGACTCCTCTATCTTTCGAGGTGTAGAGGTATTGGTTTGCTCCTCTGGTGCCAACTTTATTTCACTCATCTTCATTTCCTTAAGTTCCCTTCCCACCATTATTCGCCCGTATACTGTTAGTCCTTTTGTTGTCTTCATCTCTCTGTGTTTCTCTCTCATACCCTTGTCTGTAACTGATATACTCAACCGCCAACGCAGAGATTCACATGCTTTATTACATGCAAGCCAAACAAAGAGTATTGTGACTTGTTTATAATAACATTTGTCTCTTAGCAGCCTGAGTTCATGATGGCAGAGTGACACCATTAAGAATGAAGAAATAAACTGCAGCTTTAATACAAAACTGTCTGTTTTGCTTTTGGAAAATCCTGATACCTAAATTATATTTTGTACCTCTGAAAGTACAGAAGCAACTGTTTAGATAATACATTAATAACTTCACAATTCCTAACATTTACTGTTTCCAGCATCTCCTTTGGGGAGCTTAGCTGCTGTGTCAGTTTGACATAGTTTTAGCTTTACCTTTATATTATCTCAGATGTATCTACAATGAGAGTTATCAATACTTACTTTTTCATGTTTTCTATATCCATGCATTCAATGTTTTAATCTCCTGTTCTGTCCCAAATTGATCATTTTCAAAAAACTAAATCTGACATTGAGACACAGTTGCTTGCAGCAGTCGAAACCATAATAGTCTGTATTTTACTCTCTGTTTTCCTTTTGGGGGGTCTGACTCATTTGAATCAGGCTGAACCTTGTATCAGCGCTCTCCTCAGCGTGAACTCTACAATATCTCCACTCTCACTTCCTCCTGTGCTGATTATTGTTTCCTATTTCCTCTCCCTATTCAAATGACACATATCTGAACCGGTTGGACGGTCTACAGAACATGTATTGTCCCAGTTTATCTGGGTGTGGAATGAGAAACTATACATGCACCATATTAAACTCCATGCAACATTTTCTGTATGTTTTAATATGGTGCCGTCCATAGTAGATGTGGTCCTTATAACATTCATTTTCGAAAAGGAGCTCCTTGTCTGCACAAGTTAAAGTGTGTGCCTGTGAAAGTGTGTGTGATCAGCCCGTAGTAAAGTCACTCTTCAGTAACATTCTCCACTTTATCATCCAGATGACACCCAGTAAAAACTGCTCACCAGTAACCCCGGTAACCCTGGTAATCCCAGATGTGAACTTGACCCTGGCCTTCCTCGTCGCTGACTCCTGGAAGTCATTATCAGTGGCCTCAACCCCCAGAGGAAGCCACTGGGCAAGATGTGCGCATGCATGCGGACAAAAGTGCCCTGATTAACAGTATATTTCTCTTATGATTTACTGCTGTGTCAGTGGCGGGTTAGGACCTCCCCTAGGGGTCCTGCGATAAATATGAAGGGTTGAGGGAAGATTAACTGGGCAGGAAAGGGGAAAAAACTGTTCTGCGACACAAAGTGGTGTCCTTTTCTTTAATCTGTGCCCTTTTCTTATGAAATACTGCACAATTCTGCCACCTCTGTTGTCTTATATCACAGTCTGACACGCAATAATCACTCCCTCCTTATACAGCAGGATACACAGGGTTTCTTTTTAAAGGACTGTGTCCTCAACAAACAGCCACAGTGTAACACACACATTCACGGCCAAAAGTGTGAAGCACTGTAAGCTGCTGCCGTGCTGACCCACCAAAACCATGTGGGTTTGATTAGAGCAGAGGAGATTGTAGCGTTTACAGAATGAGGGGAAAAGAGGAACGGAGAATGGAGATTGAAAGTGTGCATTATGTGTGGAATCACAGCTGGACAAAAATAAAAAGATTTTGGGCGCAAATATCCTATTAATTGGGCCATCTGTGTGTGAAATATGCTTTGAATGCATCTTCGTCTATATGAATATGTGTGTGCATGCATGCATGTTTGTATTGAAATCTTTCTCAACCAGACATTTGTAATTCATTTATTCTCACTCTTACAGGAATCTAACAGAAAGAGTAATGCATTTCTTATAATCCTGCCCACACACGCATCTCGTCACTTTACACTGGAACTTTTGCATTGATAGCATCAGAGGGGATTTTGGATTTTGTGTGTGTGTGTGTGCGTCTGTGCATGACTCAATTTGAGTCTTCTTGTGTACATGAGACTAGACCTCCAGATGCCTGGGCAGTTGCACCCAGACGCCTGTATTACTCACACTCTATTCCTTTTGTCCTTCACCCCCCCCGCCCTTACTTTTCCCTCCCCCTCCAGTCTTTGTGGTTCTAATTATCACGCTCATTTGTTATGAGTTGGAGGGAGAGCGAGAGTTGAGAGCGTTTAGATTAAGAAGGAGAAAAGCTGAAGACGTGTTGAATCGAAATTAAAAACAACGTTTATTTTTCTTCAAGTTATTTTAAATTAGCTCAAAGTCGTGGTCCAGACTTCTCTTCTGTTTCTGCAGTGTTCCACTCTGCCACTGCCACCTACAGTTTAATGAGCCAAGGGCCCCTCTGAGGTGCTACGTGACAACAGCCCTGTAAAACAGCATTGTATGGACTGAATGATGCTGCATTACTCTAAGTTCAACAGGAAGATAGGGGACAACAGAAGGGAAGGGTTTAAAGGAGGGAGGTCAAATATGTAAAGAAGTGAAGTAGATCAAGATGTTTATGGGGATGGTCGTGTGAAGTACAGTGAGCTACAGTGGACGAGAGGATAGATGCAATGAGGGAAAGCCGAGAAAAAGAAAAGTGCTGTTTCCCATACTTTCACTGCTTTTCGCCCTATTTTATTTAACCAACTAAAAAGTTCAATTAAAGTGCAGCCCTGTTTTTTTTAATCTTACCCCTCCTTCTTCTTGCATCCTACCGCTCTGCCCCCCATCCCCCACCCTCACACCGCCTCTCACTCTGCACTCATTCTTTTATTCTCCCGTTGCCTTTCCTCTCTGACCCGAGTGAACGCTTGTTGTTCGCTGCTGCTTTTTCCACAGCCATGATTGTGTGTCAGCGTGTGTGTATGTGTGTAAATGTGTGCATTTGACTTTATGTGGATGTGTTTGTGTCTATGAGTCTATAGTTAAATAATTCATACTTTCACTGTACGTGACCAGTGTGCGTCCCTAGAGTCTCCAGAATTGGGAATGGTGACATATTGATGTGTTTTATTATTTCTTCAATAGCACTCAGCAGAAATATCATACCCTGGTGCCTCGGGGCAGGAAACAAAAAAAATACCGTCAAGTTTAGGTGCGTCCTGTGATCTCCTCATGATCATATGACGTTTGCCAACAGCCTGTGAGAAAATGAAAGGATGAGAAACAAAAGTTGGAAAACTAAATTATAAACGAACAAACACTCATTGCACCAGAATCACGAGGTAGAAAATGATAGAAGGAAAGGTTGTATAATGATGCGCTGTGGAAGAATGGAAAGTTTTACAACATCAGGGCTGCATTTCTCTCCAAAGGATCCTCTGTGAGCTTTATTACCAGCTCAGACACATGCAGTCAATGCACCAAATCACAATTTAACTAGCATTTCAATCTTTACCTCCTCACTAAGATGCATTACTAAAGTTCCATCTGTCATCTTCTTAAATGAGACAAACTTTAATGATTACCTTCTTCTGGAGTTGTTTCTTCTTGGTACTGAGAATATGATCAGCTTTAAAAGCAAAGACAGGCAGGTTCATCTCCTTAGAAATGACATGTTTGACCTGCTGAGGGAAGACCTCCAGTTTTTCCAGGTCTTTTTTTAGGGGTTTAAGAAATAAAGATAGGTTGAAGTTACTATAGAGTTTAGTGAAAAAAGTCCAGGGTCAGGTTTAGCAGGTAACTGTCAGGGGGGCCGCAGAGCATTTAGTGCAAAGGTTACTGCGTGGCAATTAGTTTGTGAGTTTTTTAATACTGCACACCAACCCTGTCACTTTTTATTAGTATTTCTAACGTTTGTTTGAACAGGGGAATATTCAACTTTAACGAGCTGTTTGAAGTTTTAGTTACAAAGTGTTTAAGAGCAACCGGCTGTCTGAAGTAGACTGTTTGTAGTCCAGCAGAGGGCGTTCTCATACTTCAGTCTCATTGACCTACCAGTAAACTAAGCTAACAAATAACAATAACAAAGAGGATACTAACTACCATTTAATTAACAAAAGTAAAAATGTTAAGTTGTTAAAGCCACACCTGTATGACGACCTAATCTTGTAGAGGGGCCCTTAAACCAAATATAGTTTTAAAGTCTCTTGTGATTACATGGTGGCTCTCTTAATAATTCTCTTCTAACCAAATCAACTAACAAAAAATGCACTAATTACTAAGAATACAATAACAATGTACAGACAATAGGAGAGCCAGGCATACTTTCCCCCTATGGCACTAAGAGGTTAATACAGTGTTGTAAGAGTTTACATTTAAAATGAGATGTCAGGTTTAAAGAATAAAGGGATAAGTCCATGTGGACCTCTAGCATGGGTACATTCAAGAATCTGCGTGTAAAAGAGATGAATATGAAAAAAACATCTGAGACATAAGTGGTTTATTTGTGTGCTGAAACATTGGGTATTTCAAATTGATTGGATGCAAACACTGATATGAGGAAAACAACAACCTCACCAACATGAATCTAAACACAGTTTACAGTTAAAGTGGTTGAAAAACCTTGACTCGTTTTCTTTGACCTCTTTCTGAGCAATACTGCCATCATCTGTGTGTCTGCAGTCTGCGCATGTGGAGGCTGATTATTAGAGTGTGAGAAATGGTCTGATGGTCTCTATTTACTTTATTACTGCATAATAAGATATATAATAACAACAATACGTTACAACTTGAGATCTGTTTGAATATTAGCACACGCTGTTAAGGTGTAGCCAACTTGTGAAATGAATGTCTTTATCTTGAAAGTTGCACTGTAGAGCTGGGCCCTATCTTTGGGTGTAATGAGTAACGGTCAATATTCTAGTCATGATATCAGTTTTGTATTGGTATTGATCATTCCTATCAGAGCACTGAGCGCAACTGACTCGACTTTACTTTTTTCTGCAGGGTTTTTTCTTGGTTATCCGGATGACTCACCCACTGTTTGCACATGAGTGAGTCACTGACTCCCAGCCCTATTCATAGTTTTGTTCTGGAAACTTTGACACGTCACAAATACAAAAAAGTGGTTTGGATTGAGTTTGTATTTTAATCCTGCAAGTTTTGGTACTACATCTGTATGGAAATATTTGGAAACTTTCACAAGTTCAGTCTTACATTTATTTAAGTCAGACATTTTATAGTTTTCTCTTGTTCTTCTTTTTTGTCTATTTTGACATGTAAAATATGTACAAAGCATGTACATAACATGCTTTGTGGTCAGGGTACATTTTCTAACTGTTACAGATACCGTCAGTGCATTAAATACAATGAAATCCCTTTTGTACAGCAATTTTATTCATACTCTTCTACATAATACTATAGCTGTGAATAAAATGAAATGCCTTTAGAACACCAACTCCTCATTATCCGTCAGAGATACAAACTTACAGATAGGCACAAGCATATAATAGTGGTACAAAAATACATTTAAAAGAATGAAATGATTACAAAAATATGGTTGATATTTTGGTAATTTAGAGATTCATATAAAATACTCTTTTAAAGCCAAACACTTTCCAAATCAAATGTTCTCAAATGTGTCCAGGAGACCTATTGTCCTATCTAGTTTCTCAAGTTAATTTCGACAGTTATAAATGATAACCAGAAGAACGGATAATAAGCAGAGCCATGTCAGTTTGAAGCTGGGAGCATCACCAGTGCGTGGGTCCTGGCAGCCTTTGGCGTTGTTACTTGGTTTTAAATCTCGAGGGTTTCCTTCAAAGTGGACCGGCAGGCACTGATTGCTCAGCTCATTACAGGCCAGGATCAGATGTTTGGTTTCCTCTATGACGCTCCTGATGCCGCACGTCCCCGGTTCGCTCCTCACGGTGACAAAGCTGAAACGCTGCCGGCTGATGCACATGTTCTCCTTGTACGTGGCTCCCCCCTTGGATGTGCACACAGCCATCACCCTGTCCAGGTCGCTCGGGTGCAGGAAGGACTGGGTGGGTCTGGAACAGTCGCCGTTATTCTTGATGAAATTCATCCATTGGTTCTGGTCCAGAGTAGTAGGAGTACCAGAGGGAATGTGGCGCTTCTTGAAGTTGTTGAAGGCGTAGTTCCCTTTGGAGAGCTGGCAGGGAGCGTCGTTTATGGCAAAGGCTTGATGAACCAGCAGGAGACAGACGGAGAGAAGGGGGAAAATCCTGAGGGCAGCCATTACCCAGCAGTCCTAGAGGGAAACAAATACTACAAAGTCAAAACAGTACGAAAAACTGCTTTTCACCTTGAACACCCCTAAGTAATCCTTTACCTCTTAATGTTTCTGTTCTACCACATAAGTGATAGGACACATAGTAAAGGAAACAATGTGTGTACAGCAGCTGTCTGGGAGTTTTCAAACATCAAAGCAGGATAGGATATAGACAACAGCTGCTGGATGATCACTTCCCTACCTTGTTTTGGCAGCACACATGTGTCTGTGAGCAGTGAGTTTGAAGCTCCTGATATAAGACCTTTCTTCTGTTGTTCAGTTTCAATTCCTCATTTCTCTTCCTGTCTGAAAGGGAGGAGCCTCAACTGTGTGTGTGCATCACTGAAATATGTCCACACGGCTGTGCTTTAGAGCAAGGGGAGGCATGATGGTGTTACAGCCATAAATACTTTTTAAGGTCCAGTGAGCTATCTTTGGTGCCAAGTGCCTCAGCACTGCTGTTACTACACAGCTACTGCTATGTGCTAAGCCAGCTTGCTACCTCAATATCTTTAATTACACTTAAGTGAGTGCACACCTTGAGTACCTATAGTATTAATGTGGCTTTTATTGTGTTTTTGTAGACAAGTGTCATGAATTACATTTTTAAAATTGTATATTTTTCTTATGATTTACTTCTAGGTCAGTGGCATGTTATAGGACCTCACCACGGGTACAATAACTCTGAAGGGTTTCAATGTAAAGGGTCGCAAATCAAAACATTTAAGAGCCACTGCTCTGTGTGACCTGATAACACAACACAACAAACAGTGTATCACACACATTCACAGACAAAAGTGTGGGCATGCTGACCCACCAAAACCATCATTGTTTGATTAGAGCAGAAAACATGGTATGGTTTAAAGAGGGAGGGAGACCACAGGGAACTGAGGAAAAAGATGAGGAAATGAGAACAAGAATGGAGACCGATATACCTATGTATGTACAGGAGTATTTGTGTAATCACAGCTTGCCGAAATCCTCAAAGAATAGATTTAGTGGCATACGTTTTGTGTTTCCTGGCACGACAGGCCAGCTGTGTGAATCCTGTAAAAGGGGCTTTGTCTACATTACTGTCAAATTGTTTCTCTATTATTATTTTACCTGGTCAAAACGACATCTTACAGGATTCAAGTATATGCGCACTTGTGCTTTTATGTGTTCCCAAATTTGAAGAGCTTCTTTCAAAGAAATTATTCTTGTTTGTCGCTATTAAGTATCTTAATAAGTGAAAAAGCCACTTTAATTTAACATTGACCCAGACCTCACCATCCAGTACCGACTGCTGCTTTAATGTGGCTCCTATGGTGTTCTGTGTTTTATGTAAAAGTGTTTTAATGCTTCCTATCTGGGTGATGTGTTTTTATGAATCATATTTGCACAACCAATGACACATTTCTGTCTGTCTAAATAGACAGCTATTTAGAAAAAGTTCTTAAGACATTCTTGCTGCCATGAACAGCAAGAAGGCAGGAAACAAAGTTTAATGCCAATTTATAGTTTGTTTAATACAGTAGGTTCACAAATTGGGGTTCTCTAAACAATGTTGGTAAGGCAAGTACTTATGGGGTTATTTTTGTATTACTGTCTTTCTTTAAGATTGCATTGTAGACTTCCTGTACAATATTTCACCAATGTAATATTACTGTTTGAAAATATGATCATAACAACACACGTAATGACAAAACCAAAGCAGGTGTGGTTCCCATTCAAGTATTTTAATGAGGTGCCCACGTTGACCAGTTATATACACAAAAGAGAAGAAAAAAAGATAATAAATGGCTAAAAAAAACACGTTCTAATAGACTCAACACATAAATATAACTTATTCATTTTCAATATAATGCCCTCAGTTGAGTTCAGAGACGTAATGTTTGGACAACATTATTTTATACTTAAAAACGCACTTTAAAACCTTCATCATACCTTTTGATTTGATAGTGTCAAGTCCAGGGGCAAAATAAAATAATAACATAATATAGGGTATGATAGCACAGGTAAATATTCAATAAGTCTACTACATGTCTTTCAGTGCAGTGTGCTTGTGTTTCAAGGCAGGAAAAATGAAATAACGGCCAAACGTGAAACAAACACAACAAAACAAAATATATATTACAGTATATATATGAACCAATCATGCATCCCAGACATTGCAAGAGCAAACAGACTCCCGAGAGCCAGCAAACTGTATTTACATGCAAACGGAAAAAAAGTCTGATACCAAAACTGCCAACATCACTAAATTTAGATGGGGAAAAAAGTGATCAGGGCAGCAGGTGATTAGTCCTGTGTCCAGTTTACTATATAAAGGTTTCCCTATTGCCTTTTGTGACTGATTCTGCTTTCTGTCCCCAGAACAAACATGGATCAGTGATAACAACATTGGCAAGAGGGAAGATGAAAGTATGTTGTGCGTGTATCTGGCCTGAAGTCCTGAAGTGGAGCTATGGATCCGTCTGTGGAGAAGGTGAGGGTTCTTCTTTCTTTCCTGCTTCACAGGTCGAGTTCAGAGCCATGTCTTGTTTTTTCTCCTCCTCTGGCTCCTTCATCCTGAAACATGAAAGGGAAGAGTCATTTCCACTGCCGCTTAAATGCTGTCAGTGTAGTTTGTTCTGTTGTCCAGCAGAGGTCCCCATTTGTTAAAAAATAACCAGAAGGATGAAATGAGTCTGGCGCTCAAGTTTAGAACCACTAGCAGTCTTAAATTATGTTGAATTGAAGTCCATTATGAGTTGTTTTTAGTCCTCCAAGATTGAGATATGTTATAGGATAGTTGAATGGATACTTAAGTTCAGATCAGTCATGGTATGATACACAAAGAGGGAAGAAATGCATTCATGTGGATCTATGCTGGATGGGTCTGCATCTCGAATGAGTCACGGTGTCAACGTCTCCTGGAGACTTATTTAAATAAAAAGTATTTTTGTTGACACGTTTCAAGCTGCAAAGAACCAGAACATCAGAATCCGGTGAACATCCAGGATGTTCAGCTAAAGGTGCACTGCATCCTTAGCCAGCTGACAAAACTCTTACATCTAAAACTGCAGGACTATAGGATTCCTCTTCTTAGTATTGACTGATCTAAAACACAGGCAACACTGTGTGCCCTTGAACTTCCCCGAAAGTTTACAATATAAATATATAAAATAATATTTTCCTTAAAGACTGCGGAATATCTTTGTGCACTGAAACTCTAATGAGAGGGGTTAAAGTCTAGAGAATAAGCCACTATGAATGGATGATTAAAACTGGAATCTAACTTTTAGAAGTTATGGTTTTAAGGTCAAAAGTTATAATTTTGAGCGTTGACCTTGACATGGGAGCAGGCCGGCTACTGGGAAGGACGTCCCAGCTAGAGGTAGAGCTGTCACAGATCAAAAGACAAAATCACATGACCAAACACAGAGAACATCTTGGGTTTAACATTTCAAAGAGACAGTGTGCAAAACACACTCCCTCCCCTCCTCTATAGAAGTTTAAAGTAAATGCACACGGTTGATGGACATTACGAAAGCCGATGGTTCTGTAGTGGGTCTCCCTGAAGGCTCCCAAAAAAGAATCCAGGGGACTCCAAGATAAAGAAGGGTATGATAATTTCACTGTAAGCATTTAAAGATCCAATCTCTGATCAGAAGTCTTATTATATCTTCAGTTCAAATAATAATTCATTTCTGTACAAAATAAAAATCATAGATTTCTTAAAGGTACAGTTCACCTAAAAATCCATTTTTGATCTTACATGTTCTTCAGTGCTATCTATCATCTAGATAGTTTTGGTGTGATTTGTTTGAGATATCCGCAGAAAGAAAATATTTGCTATATCAAATTTGCTATATCATATTTAAATGATTATTTGGAGTAACCCGGAGACATTGCTGTTGAATTTTTTTCAAATGTAATTTTTTGCGCCCTGAGCGATGCAATCTGAGGGCCATCTTGTTCGAATATAATCTAAAAAAAAGGCAGATATCTCCACGGCCAAAATGTCCAATACTTGAAACTTCACACCAAAACAATCTAGACTGATGAATGCAGTAAGAAAAAAATATGTGTTATTTTGTTGTGAAAGACTCAAAACTGAAATAGCACATATATGGGAGCTTTGTGAACCCTGATCAAAGAGTGGAAAGGTTAAATCACTGACGATGGGACCCATCATGCTTTCATTAATGAGTGGTGGTTATGAAAGAACATTCTGGAAAACAGCCATGTTATTGCAGCAGAGGTCAGGGAATCAGATTATCCTTAGCGCTGATTTTAGGGTTGCTTTTAACTTTTTCAAAGAGGATTTACTGACTTTTTCTATACAGGCCAACCAACGACACCAATGCTTATATTGTTATTTGACCGAAAGCTGGTGGTGTTTTGAATCAGGACTCATCAAATGACTGGGTTTACTCACTGGTTCCTGTTGATTCTTGAGGAGGTTACCCGACCCAAAGTTTCATATAAACATCAATTTATATCAATAGGGGATACTTAATAAGAGAATAATTATCTTGTTAAATTGATATTTAGAATGAGTTATTAAGGAACTGTGACCAAACAAATAGAAGATTGGCAGGTGGATATAATATGCACAGTTTCTGCATGCTTTTGTAAATGTCTTTTTGCATTTCTTTTTACATATTTCAATTTTAGTCAATATTTGATAAGCCAATATCAGCCAAGCCCATTAGACTATCATTTATATCATGTGTTACGCATAAGTCTTTAATTTCCCCTAAAATCAAATGTTGTAAGGATTTTAAAAGGCTACAATTATATCCAGTTTTCTTTAATAACCCATTGTTTATCATGGTATTGATCTAAGATCAGCGCTTAAGGATATCTTTCAAGCACAAGAAGAATTTGTCACAGTGTCAGTGCAAGTTGTGCTTCCTTGTCAATATTAAGAGCAGGTAAACCACCTGTTTACCACAACTGATTCACGGTGGAGGAGGGTAAAAAATCTGCCAAGAGATAGGAGATGTAGAGTAAGAAGAGATGGGATACTAAGATGGCCGAGTGGTGTCCAGAAAGACAGAAATGACTTACCGTATCGTCTTTACGATGAAGCGGATGATCACTGACAGACCAACACAGCCACACATCACTCCTATCACTATAGCTGTGACTTCACCTGCACAGGGAATACAAGTTGAAGTATTATTTGAAGTATTGATTTTATCATTAAAACATCATAATCAGGTGAAGTCTTACCAGAAGTGAGCTCCCTCCCTGATTCTACAACAGATAAAAGATTGGACACATCATTAGATCACAGTAGAGTTTTAGTCCGTACACATTTATATATTGGTTTATCTCAGCTGGTTAGTCTGCATGACAATCTTATTCTTATTCAGTTGTGTTGCCTTTAACAGCCGTGCTGATATCACAGACCTTCCAGTTCAGTCACTCACCACAATGAGCACTTTACACAAATTCTTTCTCCTTTGTCTTTGCTTACCACTCTTTCTCCCTCTTTCACTTCTCTGTGTCTCTTTTCACTCCCTTTTTTTCTCAGTTAGACTCCCGTGACAACAATGGAGTCACTGTTTAGTTTTTGCAAATCCTTTTCTCTAATCAGCTAGCAAACTAACACTGCTGCCCCTCGCTTTCAAGTTTCAAGGCTTTTATTTGTCATACGTACATAGCTACAGTGCAGTTATGACGATGAAAATATTAGGTCACAGGCTCCTCCAACAGTGCAACACAATAAAACAGATAAACACAAAGAAATAGTTTCCACCCCTTTCTCCTTTAGTCCTGTCCCTCTCTCTTTCTAGTCCTGCCGTCCAAAGTCTCTTTCACTCGCACACAGTCACCGGTAATCCCTAATATTCCCACATTTCTCTCCACATTCCACTTTTCCCTCTCTGCATGGATTGTGCTAATTGCTAGCTTTGGTCCACCCGGCCTCCCGCTGGCTTGTTACTGGGGTTTGCATTAAAAGCAGCATGCTGCATTATAATCCACCGATTTAGAAAGGCTGTTAGACCAAAGCACATGAGTTTATAGCAGATTGGCTTTGACATTTTGCAACTGCACATTTATATAATCTCAAATTATAATTATAGTATAGTATAAGTAGTATAAGTATGTACTCTTGGAGAGGGAAAACAGTTCAGCAATTGTCTGATTCCCAACAGAGTATGTGTTGTTCTGTATGTCTGCAGTCAACATAATGATGAATTATCTTCTCCTACATGCTCTGTCTGTCTGACCTGCAGAGAAGGAGGCGAAGACGACCCTGTGGTTGAGCGGCTGTGTCGTGCGGTAGTTGTCCTGCAGCAGCATCCTGTCTGGACCCTCAGCTTTACTCGAGTAAAGTATCGTCTCCAGCTTCAGCAGCTGTGGAGAGGTGAAGAGGAGAGGGATGAAAATGTACATAACTGAGTAGATTGATTACTTTCACCACTTTCCAGTAATATCATAATGTTATCTTGGCAATAGATGGACATACAAATAATTTAACTTATTGCGATGTTCCTCAAATGAGCAGAGTTTATTTATACGTGTATTTAAAAAAATAAAATGTAAAATGACTGGACTAAATCATCTTGGTATCAAGTATTGCAGCAAATCCACCAATTTAATCAATGTAAGGAATAGAAGAAGACTATTTTCAGTTTCTTTTCACCATCATCCACAACAATGCAGATTTATGTGCAGTATTTCAACTAAATGATGCAATTAGTCGATGAGAAAACACGTTTGTTTTTTATTGTTATTAAATGTTCTATGGGGATTTGATAATGCAGCATAATAACTCGCAAAATATAATTGTATAAGGCCAATAATCAGATGCAATAAACAAACAAATATGTTAATGATAAAACTTCTATATATATCGGTTGGGCTGAGAGTCTTTGTTCAGCCAATACAAAAAAGGGTTTATCTTCTATTCAGGCATTAGACAATGTTTTCCTGCATGTTGGATCAGTTTATGTTAGAGAGGATACATTATCAACAGTGCAATCAGTGCCTGCATGAAGGTGAACACTGAGTTGAGGCTTGTTTGACTACAGAGGGATTCTGTATGCTTTAGATGAGTCTCCGTGTCTCAGCTTTACCTGTGCCGGAGAGATTTGAATCCTCTCATTGAACAGAGTCCAGGTCACACTCTGGTGGCATGGCGGTGTTGTTAGGGAGCCGTTGTAGCGAAAGTATCTCCCAAGATCCTCAGGGAGGAGGGTCTGCACGTCAAAGGCTGGGATGAACACCTTCTGATCTGCCAATGGGTGAGAGGAAGAGAGAGAGTTTGTGGGGTCATATAGACACTACTGCCAAAGCCAAATATAAAATCAATGGCCCAAAAAATTGGTTACATTTCATGTTTTGCCTAAAACACATGTAAATAAAAACAATACATGTTTTAATACATTTCAAATAGACCTACCAGCGTGTCTGATGCGACCCAGGTAGTTGAGGATGTTGTTAAATGCCAGGTTTGTCTCCTCACCTGTCTAGGAAACCAAAACTCAGGCTTAAATGTGTTTTTACATTTCACAAAATACTACTAATGCTACTGTTTATTTGCATCGGTTTTATTACCACAATGAGAATCCCTAAAACAGCCAGGCCGTCGCTCTGCGTCATCGCTTTGGACATGTTTGGGTAGAGCTCAGAGTTGTAGTGCACCACATGGAGCTGCAGAGGGGAAGAGACTGCTTTTATTCACACTCATGAGAAAGATGTCCTGGTGTATTCTGGGTACAGCTCTGAGTTAATAGAAGACACAAAAAGGCAAGGTTGCGTGCAAACTGTTCTCTTTTAAACCCATTCCAAAAACAAAAAAGGGACGAGGACACTGAGTCCAAGCTTAATTGTCTCATTAGGTAAATAGACTACTTATGCATGAGAGGTTCCATTTCTTCTTTTTTTAAACTAATACTATTTATCTCTTTCATTTTGTTGGTCATTTTCCCTGAGTCTGCATGGTTTTGGTCTTTTTAAATCTGCTTAACTTCCCCCATGCCTGTTCCTCTCCAGCCACTCACCCCTGAAGAAAGCTTTGTGTTGGAAAACCTTGAGAGTGATAGACGGAGAGGAACCGAGGTGCAGAGGGGCTTTACTTTCCTCACTATTATACTCTTTCTCCGCTTTTCTCAGGTTTAAAGACACAAACCAACAGAAAATAGTTCTAATTTAATTCCACCCTGTCTGTAGAGAGACTGTTTGTTCCTAATGAACGCATCATTTCGATTTGATTATTCTCACGATCAATGGATTGCTTTTATTTGGATGGTGAACTAATGGCATGCACCAGGCCAAGCCCTGCAGACCCTTTACAGTCATATATAAAAATTAAAAAATAAACAAAAAAATCACATTTGTGGAGCTACAACGAGGGAAATGTTGTCATTTTTGCTAGAAGAAATACAATACAACTCACTGACATTTCAGTGAAAACAATGAAAGCTTCCTATAGACAGTTACACCCACCCTCATATGTAGATGTGTGTGTCCTGATGAAATATAATCACGCACTATTACAAATCTGCAGTGTAATCTACTTTTTATCTGCAATGAAATCTTTGTGATTCGATTGAAATTTTGTAATTATACACTTATCTCCAAAGGTTAGCAAGTTGTAATTGGAATTGTAACCCTCCCCTTTGTCTCTGTGACTGTACTTGTCTTTTGATCAGTGAGAATCATTACTGTGTGTCAATTGATCATTTAACCTTCTTTATTTTTCCTGGCCATTGCAGTAAAATCTCTTCAATTTAATTACAAGACTCTCAATTCATCCTTAGAAAACTAGAATTGCCTCACTACTTGACCATGACCCCCCTTTAATCTAACTGGATTTAACTGTTGACAGTAAACTGTGTTTGAACGCACCTCTGCATCTGCGCTCATCCCGTTGACGGTGTGTTCCCCGCCCCCGTGACTCGGGCCGCCGCTGCCCCAGTGGAGGTGCATCTGCACGGCTGTGTAGAGCCAGGGCAGCCCCCCCAGCCCCATCCACTCTGGCAGCTCAATGACCGCTGGTGGAGAAAAACAAGAGCTGTCAGAGGAACGATAACTGTACAGGAGAACTAGGTGTATGATGGGAAAGTGCATGGAGGATTATTTATTAAAACAAATCTTAAATGTTAGATTTAGTCGTGAATTTACATATTGGGAGTGAAATGTTTGCTGCCATGTTGCCATGGGCGATGGTGCAGTATAAACAGATGGAGGCTGCTGGGATAATTCTGAGAGGGTGATGTTAGGAGATGGCTGCCATAGTTACCTGTGTGTCCATTGTTGTACATAGCGAAGGGCTTGTTGCCGTGCTGGCTGTAGCCCAGAGGGGTCAGAGGTAACAAACTGGGATCATATTTCGTCTGTGTGGTCACCACTTCAACGGGGGACTGTGCATTACCAGCGCAGTCTGGGAAGTACTCCGACCACTCGGTCTGACCCACCAAGCCTTTGAAGAGACAGAAGAGGCAGTGAGGTCATCAAATCACACAGCCTGCTGGCTCACTGTCCTTCAGTGAAAAGCCTCCATTGATCAGTCCCTAATTAGACGAGACGATTACCCCTGCTCCCACTATTGTTGTTGTCCTTAGGTAAACAGCCTCATACGGTTCAATATAAAACGTAAAAAAAATAGAATAATAAAAAGCAAAAGTACAATATAAAAGGCATCGAGAGTATACCATAAACATAGCCTATCTCTGAATACACAAGGCAACTTTTTATGTTGTTGCTATAAGGATTATAACTGATTTTTTAAATAATAAATTGGGGACGCTGCTTTCATTATTAGGAGTGTAACACTAAATCAATACACTTGATTATCGCATTATAATTTGTGCTATTTTGATTCTCACAAACACTATTAATAATAGATTACAAGCAAGATTGGCTCGGATTGAAAAACTGGTGGCCTATAGTGGTATGTTTGAATCACGATATATCTCCACGCATTAAATCGTAACCCCTGTGTCAGGATAGGAATTGTACGGATTCTTACCCTGACACACTCCTGCTTAGCATTAACCCTGTGTCCTGCAAACCTTTAGACAGTGTGTGTGTGTGTGTGTGTGTGTGTGTGTGTGTGTGTGTGTGTGTGTGTGTGTGTGTGTGTGTGTGTGTGTGTGTGTGTGTGTGAACGGCTACCAAGAAAAGCAGATGATCGTGGCACTTCATAAACTAACTGAGGTTCATCTGATAATACATTTTAAAATACGCTATCAATCAATACTGAATTATACTTGAGCCTTAAATAAGTGCATGAAAAATATGATACTAAATGACGACATGTTAAAGTTGCAAAGGTAAATCAAAAGATATTTTGAATAAAAAAATAATTCAATGTTTTATTGAGTAAAATGACATTGAGGTCAGAAAATATATTTCCTTTTTAATATGTTATTATATTATTTTAATAAAGTTCCTTCTTTCATTGAATATTTGTTTAATTTTACATTTATTTAAAAAAATCTCAAAATGATGTACTGCAAATTAAATCCCACATTTTTAAGATTTCTAATTAATGTTGACCTTTTAAAAATGTATTTTTCCAATTTCATGTATAAACACAAAAAAATATGAATTATTTTGGTTCTCAACCATCTTAAAAGTCTGCTGAAAATCAAAGTAAAACATTTTAATGTTGAAAGTAGACAGCACAACAAAATGTCAAGATTCAAAATATGAATCAATATACAGATTGAATGGTTAAGAATCAACAGCATATAAGGTCCTCTGCTATATAACACTAATGTCTAATGTACTAGTGTATATACTGCATACTTCTGTATACTTATATAGCAAAATATGCTGTATTAATTATCGTGCACCAATTGGCGTGGTGAAGATTAATATTAATTTAATTGCAGATTGGACAGAGAAGTGTTATAGGGGGTGAAGGAGGGAGAGAAGATATTCAGGTCCTTTTATTCACGGAATAAAAAGAGGAACTAGTCTCCCCAATTGCATGATAAAAGAAGGTTTAAAAAAGAGTCTGAAAGAAAAAGAGAGTGACATTTGAATCAAAGAAGGTGAATTTCAATGGCAAGGAGAGGAATGCTTTAGAAAACAGACGACACAAAAACATTTCAGTGGTGTGCTAAAAACATCTCAAAACATATATTAGTGATCGCAGATTTAGCATAGTTTAGAGTTCATAACTGGCATGCATTTGACCCCACAATGCATATATGGACTATACAGTGTTTGAAAGCCATGGCTCATTGTTTGCACACACACAATGTGAGGAAGGGACTTTACATGAGCAATATGAACACATACCACATCTCCTCCCCACTGCTCTCCCCCCTGCCCCTCACTGCTCTCCACAGCAAAGCCCCGACCCACGACTACAAGAGTGAGTCCCGCGGCCCTGCCACAGGTCACCATGGGGTCTCCATGGTAACTGGAGGTCACACACACACACACACACACACACACACACACACACACACACACACACACACACACACACACACACACACACACACACACACACACACACACACACACACACACACACACACACACACACACACACACACACACACACACACACACACACACACACACACACACACACACACACACACACACACACACACACACACGATGAGGAAATGATGGAATGTGAGACTGACTCTCCTTTGATTACTTTACATAACTGTCCGTCTCTCGTGGAAAGAAACGGTGTAATTGTGCTCTTTCGTGTGACAAAAAATGTTGTGCCTAACAAAACTGAATTTCCACATCAGCTGACAGCGCAGCTACGGCCCCATCATGCAAGGCTGCATCACACAACACGCCTTAAACACGAACACCCTCACTCATTCACATTGAATCCCAGGGACTTTTATATTGAAGATTCTTGACGAAAACAAACCATCTGAACCAAGACACATGTCACTAAACATGTCCACTACCAGTCTACGATTTCACCACCTTTCTGCACAACAAACGTGCCTTTTATATTGATCATTATAAAGCCTAAATGGCCTACTATGTAAAGATACCAGTGTGCACCAGTCACAGTTTGCTGTGTATTCTGTATACTGTACGCCGGTGTTGCTCCCCTGAATACATGCAGAGAGTGACGGTCTGTGTGCCCCATTCATCCCCACAATGTCATTGTCCACGGCATAGGCAGCCAGTGTGTTTCCACAACACAATAAACACATAGGTTATTGTGCCCTGCAACAATACAAGGCCACGATTTGCTATGCTTTAGCTTCATCCCGTCCCATCTCCCTCTCTCTGTGCAACACCCTCATCCTCGTGCACCTGCCTCCCTCCGCCTTTCTCACACCCTGCCTTTTCCTCGCTTTCTTCCTCTCTATCTCCCTCCTCCCCTTAATCATCTCTCTGTGGCTGATTTTCTCATGCCAGCTTGTTGAACTGTAACTAATACAGACAGAGAGAGAAGTAGAGGAAAACAGAGGGGCATGGGTCGGGAGATATGAGGGGGAATACACAAATCCTACCCAACTTACAGAAGATTTGATGATCATTTGAATGTTTGCAAAGACTCTTTACTCATTGGATAGCAGCACTTATTTTTAAGTGAACGTGTGCAAGTCTTTGTTATTAGCAGACTACATTACCGCAAATCATCCTGAATTAGGAGACACAGAAATCTATCGTATAAAATACTATCCATGACGTTTGGATTTTGCTCCTGCTCTATAAAGCTCTTAATAGTCCAGTCCTAAAGGATTAATTATATCTGAGATATGTAAAATGTTCCCAGATCATCTTCCACTTTCTATTTCTTTTTGTATCGCTCTCTGCTGCACCTTTGAAGTTCCTTTGCACGAGTTGTGGTGCTACAAATAAGCTTGAACTCACCAGTGTAGGTCCAGGTAATTTCCTCTGAAAAAGAGAAAAAACGTCAAAAAAGCGTTTATCTTTCAGCCATTTAAAGTTCACTGTGATTCAAAATAGATTTTCAACAAAGAACATGTTAAAGCATCACAACAAAATATTATATGTTTCAAATCACTCTATAATATGTGAGACTTTCATCACTTCTTATCTACTGCTGCTCCTAACATGATTCCAGTTCAATCAAAGTGCTCAAGAACTCAAGTCCAACGACTAGTACTCACATCGTAACACCCAAACAAATCCACAAAATCAAAACAAAACTTTCTAACCCGCTTACCAGCAGCCGGGGCCGTCGTCCACTGGAAACACAGAAGCATAAGAAGGATACAAAGACCCAAAGAGTCCATGTTAGCCCTTCTTGCCCATACACAGAAATAATTGAAAGTGAACAGAGAGATGAGGAGCAAGTGAGAGGGAGAGAGAGGGAGAGAGAGGGAGAGAGAAAGAGAGGGTAGGGGGGGAAACCAACTAGGTCCAGTGATCCCACCGTCCACAGCTCTGCTAAACAGCGAGAGATTGGATGTTGCATTACTGGCTCCACTCTGACACATGAGGCATCAGATCAGTTCTCAGCAAGTGAGAGATGGACAGAAAGGTTTGAAGGGACGAACATGGAGAGAAATCATGGACACAAAGAGGGAGCAGTGGGTGAGATAATTCACTGTGAGCTGCTGGGAAACTGAGGGGAACAGGACAGAGAGAGGGAGAGAATAAAGCGCTGGGAAAAAGAGGCTACTGCAAAATGGGGTACAAAAGATGGGGATGGAGGTCATATGAGGCAAAAATTGCATGGATGACAGGAGAGAAATGTGTGATAAGAAGGTGTTCGTCGGGCAAAACATGTTTCTGAATTCTTGCTAGGTGTTTTTTGATTGGGTTTTATGAACATACATTTGCATCATCAGAGCATTTTAAAAAAATGATTACCTTTTATACAAAGACATTCTAAAAGGGACAATTGACATATTTCTAAACAACAAAAAACAAAGATTGAGCAAACTTAAATAACACAACAACCATTACCAAAAGAAAAAACTGTCATCGGATAATAAACATGTCAGTAATAGACAAGTCAGTACACCAGCATATAACAAAATAACCATATTATGTATTCCACTTTAAACCAGTTAATTTCCTGGAATGAGTAGGAAATAACCTCATAGACCCCATATTCTTCCAAATATATTGGAAGGGCTTTTAAATGAAAGTCAGATGTTTTGAAGTTGTATCAGTTTAACAATACATTTCATTTATCCTTTTTTGTTCCCAAAACGTAACTAGCAAAAACTCAACATGGGAAAAAAGAACTAACATAAAGAGAAGGAAAAAAGTTTTCCAAGTATGAATAGATTACTATGAAGCGGTTAACAATATGTGAGCATTCAATTAAAGAGTGATCTTCCATTAATGTTGTTTTATTTGCAGAACTGTATTCTGTATACCGTTTTACGTCAGCTTAATTTGTCAATTACATTTTTCATATGAAATATAGCTAGTTAATGGACTATTTATAATCCGTGTATCTACCGTCCAATTGTTTTTCTTTATTAAACACGTAAACAGAAGAGCGTTTGAGAGGCCTTTTTGCTTTTTACCTTACTAACTGGGCTAATGGTCATTGGAGCGAGGGGCGGGGCCAAACTCACGGAAGTGATTTCAAAACAAAAGCGGTGATAATATTATAAACAAAGGGAAACAAGGTGAATTTAGCGATCACAACGGAAACAGCCAAGACACACATTGAGCCCAGAGAATGGATGTTATTAAGGGCTGTAAATATAATAAGCCTATGTCTAAAATGGACAACATTGTTAGGAGATTTAAACTATACAGCGGTTCTGCACTGCGGTCACTCAGCCGTCTCTCGAGTTTGCTTTTTCAAATCAGCTGCTCTTCATTTCTCCTGCTATATTTGACGAGTGATACAAATATTTGTTACCACAAGTTCTTAAGGAAAGTGACACTGTTGGACTCGGTTCTAGTTTGACTTCTACCAGAAATAAAATGAAGTACTTATACTGTGTACTTTGTGAGTAATCCTCTGTCATAGTCCCCTCCATAATGCATGTTTTTCTGCTATCTTTGATGAATGATACAAATATAATGTTACCATTACTTCTTAATGAAATTGATATCTGTTTGACTTTGTATTAGCCTACTACGTACAATACATTGAAGTACTTTTACTGTGTATTTTTTGAGAAATACTCTGTCAAAGTCCCCTGCTGAGAACAAAATCAAGCCACTTCTGCTAAGTTTGATGAGGGAATTCTTTTTTGTTGCCATTAGTTCTTCGTGAGATTGATCCTGTTGGACTCAGTACTAGTGAAACTACCCCCACAAGTAGCCTACTATGAAGTACTTAGGCCTACTGTGTACTTTTCCAGTACTCCTCTGTCAATATTCCCTCCTGAGAACAAGAATGCATGTTTTTCTTTTAATAAGCGTTAAAAAACCTTTCTTCCTGAGACTGATATTGTTGGACAGAGTATTTTAAGAGGATATGGTGGACATGATATCAGCAATACTTCCAGTCAGTACTCCGGCAGCAGCATTTTTACCCCTTGGAAAGTCTATAGAGACTGGCCTGGATAGCTGGTCTATCCTTCTGCACACTGACACACTCTGTCACGCTTGTTGGCCTCTTATGGGGCTGCTGTCTTTTAAAATATGATTATTTCTCTGCTCCTAGTTCATTCCTCACGGATTATTCCATCAGTCCCAGTCATTGCATGTCAGTCATTAGAGCTTCGAAAAATGTGTCCAATTCAACAAAATGTTTTTTTGTGAGTGAAGGCCAGAGCTAAATTATAGATTGTTTGATTGTGTAATTACAAGGTGAGAGAAAATAAATCCACATCCTCCTATGAAACGTATTTTATTTCCTTTTCCATGTTATACTTACTTGTATTAGAACATGTACATGTTGAACTACATACTGGATATCTTCCCCAGCCTCAAGGAAACACAATAAAATAAATGGATTCATAATTTTTTTTTAATTGATAAAAATGTATAAATTAATAATGTTGTGTGCAAACATTTCAAATATAAAATGAAAAAAAGTTTACTTTTGAAATGATTTCTCACAAAAACCTTTCTAAATTATAGTAAATTATTAAAAAAGGTTTAGTCAATAAACGTGTTTCTGCCTAAAATAGTTGAAATTGAACGTAAACTATATCAAACACCACATCCATGGCAATTAATCCATTTGTGCCCGCTATTTAAATTGACTTTGGTTAGTTAATACAAATATATATATATATATAGATAGATAGATATATAGCATATAATTGATGCAGTCTTTCTGAACACTTTTTTTTTTTAAATGCTGCAAATTAAGAATATTTGTAATGTTCTAATCTGCACAGATAGTGCCTTAACTTGAATTTGGAAACACGTGGCAACTTTTTTAATACAGCAGATGAAAAGATTTGTGGAAGGATACATTCTTCATGGGCTTCAATGGCTCTCTAGATAAAGGGCGCTTTATGGTTTCTTGTTATCCTCAGATAGTGGTTTGTTCAAATAACTAGTGACATTTTAATAAATATTACAAAAAAGGGCTCCAAAAAAGGCATATATATACACATACATATATAACCTGGTTATGTCTGAACTAGTCTGCTAGAACTAGAACTAGAAGCTAGTCTGAAATACAGACTTAACCAGTCTGTATTTCACCAAGCACCACAAGATTCAGAGTTTATAAAGTACAATTCTGGGCCATTGATTGTGTCATTTCTCCAAAAACATACACTAAAAATGCCTGTTTTGAAGCCTTAAAAGGGTGCAGGAAAAAGACTTTACATTGTATTATACTTAAAGACAGGACTATTCAGTTAAGAGAAGAGAAAAAATGAAAGAAAACTGTTATAATGGGTGATGTAACATTAATGACAGACATAATATGAGGTCCTTGGCAGTTGGCACTCAGACTTTAGAGGGGTCATTTTGTGATCATGGGGCATCACCCTTACAGCATCAGGACAATATCATATGGAGTCAGACACTGGAAGTGTGCTGGAGGCGTTGACTGGGCCTGATGGAAGGATGAGGCTGATGAGACTGAAGAATCTGCGAGGAATGAACTAGCGGCTGAGAAATAATCTTAAAAGACAGCAGCATCATAAGAGGGCAACCATGTGACAGAGTGTGTCAGTGTGCTGAAGGATATTTGTGACCAGCTATCCAGGCCAGACTCTAAAGACTTTCCAAGGTGTAAAAATGCTGCTGCTGGAGTACTGACTGGAAGTATTGCTGATATCATGTCCACCATATCCTCTTAAAATACTCTGTCCAACAATATAAGTCTCAGGAAGAAAGTTTTTTGTAACGCTTATTCAAAAATAGCAGAGAAACATGCATTCTTGTACTCAGGAGGGGACATTGACAGAGGAGTAGGCTACTGGAAAAGTACACAGTAAGTACTTCATAGTAGGCTACTTGTGGGGGTAGTTTCACTAGTACTGAGTCCAACAGGATCAATCTTACGAAGAACTAATGGCAACAAAAAATAATTCCCTCATCAAACTTAGCAGAAGTGGCTTGATTTTGTTCTCAGCAGGGGACTTTGACAGAGTATTTCCCAAAAAATACACAGTAAAAGTACTTCAATGTATTGTTAGTAGTATGCTAACTAATACGAAGTCAAACAGTATACATTTCATTAAGAACTAATGGTAAAATTATATTTTTATCATTCATCAAAGATAGCAGAAAAACATGCATTATGTAGGCTACTATGGAGGGGACTTTGACAGAGGATTACTCACAAAGTAGCCTACCCTACATAGTAAAAGTACTTCATTTTATTTCTGGTAGCAGTCAAACTAGAACCGAGTCCAACAGTGTCAGTTTCCTTACGAACTTGTGGTAACAAATATTTGTATCACTCGTCAAATATAGCAGGAATAATAATCGCTGTATAGTTTAAATCTCCTAACAACAACCATTTCAGACATAGGCTTATTATATTTACAGCCCTTAATAACATTCGTTTTCTGGGCTCAATGTGTGTCTTGGCCGTTTTCGCTGTGATCGCTAAAAGCACCTTGTTTCCCTTTGTTTATAATATTATCACCGTTCCAAGCAAACGAGGGCTTTTGTTTTGAAATCACTTCCGTGAGTTTCGCCCCGCCCCTCGCTGCAAGGACCATTAGACCATTTAGTAAGCTAAAAAGCAAAAAGCAAAAAGGCCTCTCAGACGCTCTTCTGTTTACGTGTTTAATAAATAAAAACAATTGGACGGTAGATACACGTGTTTTTCTTTTTACCTTACTAAAAGGTCAAATGGTCATTGGAGCGAGGGGCGGGGCGAAACTCACGTAAGTGATTTCAAAACAAAAGCGGTGATAATATTATAAACAAAGGGAAACAAGGTGAATTTAGCGATCACAACGAAAACGGCCAAGACACATATTGAGCCCAGAAAATGGATGTTACTAAGGGCTGTAAATATAATAAGCCTCTGTCTAAAATGGACAACATTGTTAGGAGATTTAAACTATACAGCGATTCTGCACTGCAGTCAACTCCGCCGCCTCTCGAGTTTGTTTTTTCAAATCAGCTGCTCTTCATTATTCCTGCTATATTTGACGAGTGATACAAATATGTTTTACCAAAAGTTGACACTGACACTGTTGGACTCGGTTCTAGTTTGACTTCTACCAGAAATAAAATGAAGTACTTTTGCTGTGTACTTTGTGAGTCCCCTCCATAATGCATGTTTTTCTGCTATCTTTGATGAATGATAAAAAATATAATTTTACCATTAGTTCTTTATCAAATTGATACTGTTTGACTTTGTATTAGCCTACTACTTACAATACATTGAAGTACTTTTACTGTGTATTGTTTGAGGAATACTCTGTCAAAGTCCCCTGCTGAGAACAAAATCAAGCCACTTCTGCTAAGTTTTGATGAGGGAATTCTCTAAAGACTTTCCAAGGTGTAAAAATGCTGCTGCCGAAGTACAGACTGGAAGTAATGCTGATAATATGTCCACCATATCCTCTTAAAATACTCTGTCCAACACAGCCGTGGGAACATGTTTCAAATGGGGGGTGCTGTGGGGATGACACCAGGGCTGGTTCTGACCAATTTGCTGCCCTATAGGCAAGATTTGAGCAGGCAAACAGAGAAACGTATTGACATGGTGGACAGCTTATATAAAAAGGCTTGAAATGCATTTAGGACTCAATGAACATGTTTGATTTGGGGACGTCACATCCTCTAGGGGGGTCCGGGTTATGCCCCCCCCCCCCCCAGGAAGATTTGTTTTAACATTTTAAAGTAAAATCAGTGCTGGAATTGGGCCGGTACTCACCGGTACGCAGTACCGGCGGCACTTCTGGTTCTGACCCATGGAGTACCGGCACTTCTTGCTCAGTACCGGCATGCTGGCGGTACTCCGGTACTCATGCACCGTGCCAGTACTCAACACTCTCCCGCCGTTCTTATTATACATCCATATATATATATACAGCCGCCCGGTACTCAGTAGATGCGTCATGAGGTGCCGACCGGACATTCTCATCGCTCTAACCGCTGGAGTTTCACAGCGGCTGTCAGCTGTTTACTCCTGTCATTCAAACAGAACGTGCTGGAGAGGGGGCGGGGCTTATCTTCTCCATGTAAATACTGTGGTGGAAACGACTATGTCAAAATTAACCTATTTGACCGTGATTTAATAGTAATACACGTTTCAAAATAATAATAATAATAATGCCGAAGTAACAACATACTGAAAACTGTTAGTAAAACCATGTTTTAATGCTTTACAATTTACATACCTAGATGCACGTGTGTTGTGTTTATGCAGTGCAACTCCCACCCAGTGGGTGGCTATGTAGAGTGATAGAACAGAGCAGGCACGCCCCCGAGAGAAGGAAAGCAAGTCACGTCACAAATTAGCATTTCTAAAATGTTAGCGTGGATTAATAAAAGTGCAAAAAGACAGCGGTTGTCGCCGGAAGAAACTTCAAATACAGAGAATGCTGTGCCTGTGTTGGAAATTGTGTCTGATGGGGAGCTTTCTTTGGTTGATCCTCCTGCTCCAAGTTCTAGTGCATTAGCATTAGCACTAGCTCCGCCGCCTCCTCCAGAGCCTCTAAAGTTAGCTGCTGCTGGCGCAACTGCCACCACCAACACCGGGCAAAGCGATGCACCTGACTGCTGGACAACGGACCAGGTGCAATATTTTTGCAAGACCAATGCATGGCTCCTTCTTAAAGATAAGAAGCTAGGATGTCGGATATGCAGAGATGTCAAATCTTTGGGAATACACACTGGACAAGGACTGAAACTGTCAACTGAATGGGGTGAGTGTGCAGTGTCTCATTTCGGTGTTGACAAGGGCAAACAACAAGCTAGCCTGAGAAAAAAAATCAAAGAACATAAAGAATCACAAGCCCATGTAAAAGCTGCTGACATCCTTACATCTGCTTCACGTGAAACTATTCAACATCAAGTGCAGTCTATGCATAAATCTGAATTAGACACCACTATCAGAGTTTTTCGAACGGCATATACAATTGGCAAACATAGCCGGCCATTCACAGACATGCCAATTGATTTGAATGTACAGAAACTGAATGGGCTGAACGTGGGCAGGGTTTTGCACTCCAATAAAACCTGTGGCGAAATCATCGACCACATAGCTCATGAGCTGAAGAAAAAAATGGCAAAAGACATTACAGAAAACCAAAGAAAACTCTTGTGTTTTGGTCGATGAATCTACCACTATTAGTGGTAAAACGGTGCTTGTTGTGTGTCTACGCTCAGCATTAGCTGATGCTGAGCCCGAAACGTTTTTTTGGGAGCTGATCGAGTTGGATGGAACAACGGCTGATGACATCACAAAGGCGTTAATGGAGTGTCTTGGAAGAGATTTTAACGAGGACTTTTTAGGTCAGTGTTTCGTTTCTTTTGCATGTGATGGGGCTTCAGTCATGCTAGGGAAGAGAACAGGCGTTGCTACCCAGTTGTGTAGTAAATTCCCAAGCCTGTTTGTGTGGCACTGCTCCAATCATCGTCAAGAGCTGGCAGTTGGGGATGTGGTCAAGGAGGTCTCAGGGCTCAATCATTTCCAGATCTTTTTTGACAAACTCTATTCCTTGTTCCATGCCTCCCCCAAAAATCAGAGGCAGTTAGCGCAGTGTGCGCAAGCAGTCGGACAGCGTCTCCTGGTGATAGGGCGTGTTTTGTCCATCCGCTGGGTGGCTTCAAGTGAAAGGAGCGTCAGAGCAGTCTGGGAAAACTACCGAGTGCTTCATGATCACTTCACAAATGCTGCAAACGACACGAGCAGGGATTCCAGAGACAGAGCAAAGTACAAGGGCCTGGATGATGTGCTCACATCTGCAACGTTTGTCAGCAATCTGGGACTGATGTACGATGCGCTCACAGAGCTCAGCGACCTCTCTCGGCAACTCCAAAAAAGAGAGATGACACTGCCTACAGCAGATAGGCTCTTAACTCGAGAAATACGAGTTTTTGAATCCATGGTCACCATGCTTGGCCCACACATGACTACAGTTCATACAGCTCTAGCTGAGAAGTCCTTCAAGGGTGTTGCCCTGCGTGAGAATGGCAGGCTTGTACAGATTCATGCAGGTCAGTTTTTCCGCAGTATGGTAGAGAATCTGAGACACAGAATGACTTCCACAACCTCCTCTCATGTCAGCACAAGAGAAATCCCATTACATGGCCGGGAGGCCCGGGACAATCAGCTAATCCAGGACATGAAAGTTATCCATCCTGGAAGTTGGCCTGAAGAGGAGTTAGACGTACAGTATGGGGACGTAGAGGTGCTACGTTTGTGCGAAGTGCTGAAAGTGGACAGAAGAGAGACTGTTCAGGGCTTTCGCGAATACAAGGAAACCAGGGCATCCCGTACACCTGCTGCCATGGAGCCTCTACTGAAAGCAGTCCGAACCATCGCTGTCTCCACTAGTGAGTGTGAGCGGGCATTCAGCTGCATGAACGATATCCTTACTGCAAAAAGGAATGCTCTCTCTGTCAGCCGACTGTCCAGCCTGGTTTTCATTAAATGTAATGGACCATCACTAGGACAGTTCAATCCGGAACAGTATGTGAGGTCCTGGCTGGCAAAGGGAAGGAGAAGTGCTGATGAAAGAGCCTGTCCAGCTCCAGCCCCTGATACTGATGTCCCCAAGGCCTTCTGGAGCCTTTTCTAACAATGTGAAGTATATTGCAAAGCAGCTCACCCAGTGAGAAGACTTTTGGCATAATGTGCCGATTTGTACAGATCCTGGAGATAGAAGGACTTCAGACCAACCAGGGAGTTATCTGATCAGCTTGGTGTTCAATGTAACTCTTTACCATGGCTCAGACTTTGTTACTTGCAGTTACAGTTTCTCATTTTAGATTGTGCAAATTTTGCATTTGTTTTTACATGTTCTTTGTTCATGCTCTTTATCATTTTTCTGAGTTGGAAAGTTAGATTGCATCATAGTTTACTTTATACATATTTGTATTCTTCAGTGGTGAAGTATATTGCAAAGCAGCTCAGCCATGTGAGAAGACTTTTGGCACTTTTTCGTTTTCTGAGTTGGAAAGTTAGATTGCATTCAAAATGTACAGAAATACTTAATTTTGTTAAAGCTTTTTATAAAAAATGCTTCTGACCAGAGCTTTGTTTCCTTGTCATTAATGTTGAACACCACCAGAGGGGCTCTCACCTGAAAGGTCTCTGCTTCATGTGTCTTCAGCAGAAGATCTAGACTTTGATTGCTATATTTTCAGTTAATATTGACCTTACTGAGCTTTAGCCATATCCGCTGCCTATCATAAAAAATGTTAAGTACAGTGAACCTTTCTAAAATATACAGTAGTAAAGAGACAAACCCACCAGCATTATAGTAGCCAAATTCTTGTTTGTGGGCTGTATATATACAATTGACTTGAAAAAGTTGCTGATTTTAGAGTACTGGCACCTTTTTCATTCCAATTCAAGCACTGAGTAAAATGCTTCAATCTGGTGCACTTTGAGCATAATTACTAGACACCTGATCTAGGGTAACTCTAAAACACCCATATGGAAAAGATCGGTTTATATTTTAATAATCAAATAAGTATGTGAACATAACCAATAACCTACCATAGCCAATAACAAATAAATGTAACTTATTTTATTTTTGTTGTTGATTCATATCTTATTTTACCAGTTAACATTTATTTATTTATGCATCTTTTTTAATCTCTCCAGTTTTAAACGATATTTTTGGTTTACTGTCATATAGTCAACCCGGTATCACGGCAAGACGTGAACATGTGACGATTTACCATGCTGGGAGACGTGAAGATGTCACGGTTTCGTCCCCTTCAAACGTGACAGCTACACGGTATTGTTAACCCATGTTAACCAGTGGAGAAATAACCGGAAATACCAAGCAAATGCTACCCCGACGTAATGATTTATTTTTTAATAGTCACACTCGATTACAGCGATTTTCTTGTTGCCCCAGCTGGTCGACACCTCTTTTAGCATAAACAAAGGCTACATTAATGTATTACATCGATGTTAATCCATGCGTGTGGATGTGGAATTAACGGACGTGACGTTGTGCGATTGAGTTGCCAAGCAACAGCTTCGGTTCATGTTAATTTACAAACTATTCAACTACAACCGTAGTTATATTTAAAAACATTTTAGAAGGCCTCACGAAATACTTTAATGCACATTAAAATGTAAATGTGAAGGAATGTGTGTATAACAAAATACATCGGTCATTAAACGAAACCGGAAACAGACGTAGGCAAGATCCTCAGCTCGATGATTGGATGGTTATCCGCAATGCATGCTGGGATTTGGTGTTTATGTGATGTGAAATCTGAAAACGTTTTTTAAAAATACAATAATACTTTATTCCGAGTGTGCTTGCTTTTCTCTTTGAAAGTCATCACATAACGGCATTGTAATACACGGTTCGGCTGCATTAAATATTACATATCTGCCGTAATTCTCTATTTATAGAGCCCTGCTGAGAAGACTTCTAGACAAACAGGAGAACTGCCGCCAAAACTGAAGATGTGACGTGGATCATAAATATATAAGCAATTAAACAGCATCTTACATTTATTTTCACACAATACGTCTCCTTGCAGTATCAACACTAATTCGGCTGACTTTTATATTTGATCCAATTGGTAGATAGGCTGTATTTACACCATAACCGTGCAGAGGTTTCCTCTCTGAAACATCCGGTTTCACTATGAGTGGTCGCATTTTCGAGAGCTCCCGCTTTGGCGGTTATTCCTCACGATTTTTTACATATTTCATCCTCCTGACAATATGGATTATGGACTCCTACCTCAACTCATCAATGAGACAACATCACTTAGAGAAGGAGAGTAATGAAAGCGGGGATAAAATGAACCACAATGACTTTTACCTTCTCAACGGCTGGGAAAGGAAACACCTCGCTTTTGGAAGTGCAAGCATTCATGCATTATTAACTGCAAACCCGACGCGAAAGTACTTACCCCCGTCAGGCAAACTAGACCGAAGAAGTATGATCGTCTTGGTCTTATTGTTAGCGGGAGACATCCATCTGAATCCGGGCCCGGTGCAGACAAGAAGCCAGTCCTGCAGGCTCGAGCAGCTAGCATCTCAATTAGCATCAGAACTAGCATCTCTTCCGCTGCAACAACAACTACGCGACGACAACAGATACCGTGGAGACAGCGGAGACCAAGGAATAAACGGAGACTTCGAGATTCCCCCGGGGACGCCTCGGCAGACAGACACGCATGAGGCAGAGGAAGATAACCGAGATCCGAGGGAACAAATATCCGCCATGTTGTTAGCCACCCTGCTAGCATATCAACGGCTAAAGCTACAACGGAGCCTCCCTCCCCCCACCACCACCACCACCACGACAAGCCGGTTGCTGTAACGGACAAAGACAAATATCTGCAAGCTGACGACATTGTGCATTTAAGCAACAAAAATGGACTACATATTTTTCATCTGAACACTAACAGCCTGAGACACAAACTGGCTGAACTCAGGCAGCTATTCATGAACGGTAAGGCAAGCATATTATGCTTTTATCAAAAACTACTCTAGCGAGGCCTTTAACCTAGAACTGGAGAGCCTGGACTGGTCAGATGAGCTCAGTGGTACACAAGTTGAAGAAACATGGCTTGGTTTTCAAAAACAAATTCTCTGCAATACTCAATGATTTGGCCCCCCTAAGAACAACCAGGGTAAAAAATCGCGCTGAGCCGTGGATGCACTCCGGCATACTGACCGCCATGAAAACCAGAGACAAAAAATGCTCTGAGTTTCATAAAAGTCAGTCAATGCTTTCCAAAAGCACGAGCAGTGAACTCCAGGCCCACGTGACTGAACTCAAAATTGAAAGAAACAGACTAAGAAATGACGTAAGTTCCATGATCAAAACTGCCAAAAAGAATTTCATCAATGTCAAAACTGAGGAAAACAAAAATAAACCCTGTGAACTTTGGAAATTACTCAATAACCAGCTTGGCTGCAGTAAAAAAACTCAAAACGAGATTTTATAACTTAAACATAAAGACAGATAACAGGCTCATCACAGACAAACTGGATGTGGCCAAGTACTTGAACATTTTTTTCACAAACATAGCCACAACTCTTGTAAATAAATTACCCTCCCACTCAGGGCTTTTTGGAGTAGATCACATCATGACCTACTACAAAAACCTAGGGGTACACAAAGATGATTTCAGTCTAGCAAGGGTAACAACAGCAGAGGTACTCATTAAACTGAGCGCCCTCCAACCTAACAAGGCCAATGGCCACAACAATATCCCTTCCAAATTCCTCAGAGACACAGCAACCGCCATCTCACCAGTCATAGCTCACATAATTAACCTCTCCATAAAACAGGGAAAAGTACCCAAAGACTTCAAAATTGCAAGACTAACCCCCCTGCACAAAAAGGGCAGCAAATTGGACCAAGGCAACTACCGCCCTGTTTCTATACTTACCTCCATCTCGAAAGTCATGGAAAAAATAGTATATGAACAGGTCGAAAAGTACCTCGCGGAAAAGAAACTAATCTATGAATTTCAATCTGGCTTTAGAACATCCCACTCCACTGACACATGCCTTCTTTATTTGAGCGACCACATCAAACAAGAGGTGGACGAGGGCAAGTACTGCGGCATGGTGATGCTAGACCTACAAAAGGCTTTCGACACTGTCAATCACCCCATTCTGATTGACAAGCTAAAAGCAATTGGTTTTGATAAACTATCGGTGAGCTGGATGCAATCCTACCTGGAGGGGAGAGAACAGATGGTGGATGTAAACGGTACTCTGTCCCCCCCCCTCCCAGTGAGCTGTGGTGTTCCACAAGGAAGCATATTAGGTCCGTTACTGTTCCTAATTTATGTAAATGACATGTCATCAGCATGTGACTGCAACTTGTTCCTGTTCGCGGACGACTCAGCCCTGCTGGTCTCTGACAGGAGCAGATTGCAGGTTGAAAAAACCCTCAGCTCCAAGCTCGGCAGAATCTGCACCTGGCTCGCCGATAATAAATTATCATTACACCTGGGTAAAACAGAGTCCATTCTCTTCGGTTCGAAACATAATCTCAGCAAATCCGACGACTTCTCAGTTGCAGTGGGCGACATTATTGTCACAAGTAAGAAGGAAATTACATACCTAGGATCTATTCTTGAGGCAAACCTCTCCTGTGACAAAATGGCATCCAATGTAATAAAAAAAGTCAATCAAAGAACTAGATTCCTATACCGGATCTCCTCTCTGGTAAACAAAAACACCCTGAAAACTCTGGCAGGAGCACTCATTCAAGGGTACTATGACTATGCTTGCACGTCATGGTACCATAGCACCTCCAAGGCGCTAAAAATAAAACTTCAAACATCGCAAAATAAACTGGTCAGACTTGACCTTTCATCTAGAACCCACCTCACCTCTGCCCACTTTGACAACCTAGGATGGCTTAGAGTAGACGACAGAGTACAGCTACTTGCAATGGGCCTGGTCTACAAGATCCACTACACCTCTATGGTACCCATGTACATGTCAAAATTCTTCCCAAAGGTCAAGGAATACCATGATCATAACACCAGAGGGAGCTCCACAAATCATGTGAAACCCAGATTTGGCACAAAAAAAGGGGGAATACACGTTTCGCAATTATGCCACATCAAGGTGGAACGCTCTTCCCACAACTGTAAAGGAAAGTAAAACTATACTTACCTTCAAAACCTCTCTTAAAGAGCACCTTCGGGGGAGAGCATTGCAAAACTGGCCCCGGTAATGGTACAAATCTCAACCTGTCGTTCAATGGACAGCTTCCCCCCCCCCCCCCCATCTATGTATATACTCGCATTTTAGACTCTGTTACTAACTGTATATCTGTAGACTTGGTATGTCTTAAATGTCCGGTTAGGATGTATTAGAACGAAATCTAAAATGAAAATTGTAAATAAGCAATCTGTATGTAAAAAACCACCTGTATGTAAATTGTAAATAAGCCATCTGTATGTCAAATATGTCTTATGTCTTAAATTATATGATGAATTGGAAATGGGGGACCCTGATGTAAACAAGACGAAAGTCTTTCTCTGGTCTGCATCCCCTTAACAATTGTATGTTTTGAGCTGTACTGTACTGTACCCAATATACAAGCTGTTAATAAACTTTTCAATCAATCAATCAAGAGCTGATAGAAAGGGACACCTGGTGGTCAAAGCACGTTATTGAATTGTATTATTTTATTATTAGATATTAATAGGAGGATGTGCAAAACAGACAAACTAATAAGGCTTAATTTAAACATTAAATAGTACTTTAGGTTAAGGTCTTATTTTGAATAAGAAAAAAGCTTTAAGAAGAATATAGAGGGATGAAACCGTCTTGAAACCGCAGGTCCTTCCTTCCTGCAGCGGTCAGACTTTACAACCAGCACTGCCCCTTGTAGACCCTCCTACACACACCACAACACAGACTATAACACCCCTTGCTGCTAAATACAAACCAACTTTGTGCAATATGTGCTATATGTGCAATATATATATGCCATTAATAACTGTGTAATTTATACCTGGCCACTAAATCAATATATATGCCGTTTTGTTTTTGATCTGTATTTTTGAAAATTATGTAACTTTTTATCTTTTTTTTAGCATATTGTTTATTATATTATAACTTAGTACTTTTTTAGCATATTGTTTATTTTATTCTAACTTAGTACTTTTTTAACGCATGTAAGATATGCAACACTAAGCTGTCTGTGGCTCTTTCCTGCTGTAACGCTGCACATTTCCCCTGTGTGGAACTAATAAAGGTATTCTGATTCTGATTCTTTAATGGTCACACATGCAGAGCACACAACACACACAGTGACATTTGTATCTACAGATAAATATTAAGCCTGACAAAGTACTTAACGTCTAATATATTGCTTTCCTGCAATGTTAACTATGTTTAAGCACTTATTTGTTTATTATTAAACTGATATTATACATATGTATTATACTCTTATAAGATGTATGTAGATAGTATAAGAAATGTGCAGAATGACAGTTTAATGGTGGAGTATACACACATATTGATAGATGTCTTGTAATGCACTGTTGAGGAACCTGCGACCCAAGTTTTTCATTCATTGCATAACTACACAGTAGTTGTGTATAATATGATATGTCAATAAACCTTAGCTAATAAAATCTTGAAATCTTGAAAGGGATGTTCAAACTAGTCATTATATACAGTCTTTAATGAACTATTAGTAGAGAATAATGAGTAATGAATATACTTTATAGAGATCCTATTAATATCTAATAATAAAATTCAATAACGTGCTTTGACCACCAGGTGTCCCTTTCTATCAGCTCTGCACGGTTATGGTGTAAATACAGCCTATCTACCAATTGGATCAAATATAAAAGTCAGCCGAATTAGTGTTGATACTGCAAGGAGACGCATTGTGTGAAAAGAAATGTAAGATGTTGTATAATTGCTTATATATTTATGATCCACATCACATCTTCAGTTTTGGCGGCAGTTCTCCTGTATGTCTAGAAGTCTTCTCAGCAGGGCTCTATAAATAGAGAACTACGGCAGATATGTCATATTTAATGCAGCCGAACCGTGTATTACAATGCCGTTATGTGATGACTTTCAAAGAGTAAAGCAAGCACACTCGGAATAAAGTATTATTGTATTTTTAAAAAACGTTTTCAGATTTCACATCACATAAACACCAAATCCCAGCATGCATTGCGGATAACCATCCAATCATCGAGCTGAGGATCTTGCCTACGTCTGTTTCCGGTTTCGTTTAATGACCGATGTATTTTGTTATACACACATTCCTTCACATTTACATTTTAATGTGCATTAAAGTATTTCGTGAGGCCTTCTAACATGTTTTTAAATATAACTACGGTTGTAGTTGAATAGTTTGTAAATTATCATGAACCGAAGCTGTTGCTTGGCAACTCAATCGCACAACGTCACGTCCGTTAATTCCACATCCACACGCATGGATTAACATCGATTTAATACATTAATGTAGCCTTTGTTTATGCTAAAAGAGGTGTCGACCAGCTGGGACAACAAGAAAATCGCTGTAATCGAGTGTGACTATTAAAAAATAAATCATTACGTCGGGGTAGCATTTGCTTGGTATTTCCGGTTATTTCTCCATGGGTTAACAATACCGTGTAGCTGTCACGTTTGAAGGGGACGAAACCGTGACATCTTCACGTCTCCCAGCATGGTAAATCGTCACATGTTCACGTCTTGCCGTGATACCGGGTTGCATATAGTATACATTGAAATGATTTAAAACCTGTTTTTATTTATCCTAATAATTATAAAGGAGTGCCTTGGAAATATTTGTTTACATAAATTGTGATCAAAAAGTGAACTATCTAAACCCTCAGAGTCTTTTACCTCACTGAGCTGTAGTTATCAGCCTCTCACGGAGCGTCCACACAGCAGCGTGCATTGACGCTTAGAGGTGGGCGTATCTGAAGCTTGGGGATTTTTTGCGACCAACAACCAATCACATGAATCTCCCGCCCCGACATACAAAGCAATAGCAATGTTAAAATGAAGTAAACTGGATATAAAATCCCCAAACAGGCGAAAACCTACCAGTTTCATCCACTGTCTCTGCCACCTCCCTCCATGCCTCGCTCCTCCGGTTTGTATCCCGGTAGATGAACAGAGAGACTGATCATACAGCACCGGGTGATTCACTACCGCTATAATGAATTTTCCCTCCATTTTTTGGAATATGAGGAAATGACCTGCGTCGTCTCTCCCAGCATACACGCGGTTTGATTGGCTAGCGCTTGTACTGGCAGATTTGCATAAACGGGATTTCATTGGCTGACGCCTCCGTCGAGGTGTCAAAAGTTGAACATTGCTCAACTTTTGAAGCCAGCAACGCTCCACGTCGCTTCCCACAATAAAAGTGACGTCACCCCATTCAAAGTGAATGGGCAGAAGCGTTGGAAGCTTCAACGCACGCCGCTGTGTGGACGGGCGGCCCCTACACACGGCGGCGTGCATTGCCGCTTCAACGCTTCTGCCCATTCACTTTGAATGGGGTGACGTCACGATTCGCCGAACTGCATTGTGGGAGCAAAGCGTAGCTTCTCTCGCGGTGCTTGCTGCAAAAGTAGAGCAATGTTCTACTTTTGCCGCCTCGACGGAGGCGTCAGCCAATCAAATCCCGCGTATGCAAATCTGACATTACAAGCGCTAGCCAATCAAACCGCGTGTATGTTGGGAGAGCCAAACCGCAGTTATTTCCCATATGTCAAAAAATGGAGGAGAAAATTATCGTGGCGGTACTATATGACCAGTCCCTCTTTACATACAGGGATACAAACCGGAGGAGCCAGGAATTGGGGGAGGTGGCAGAGACAGTGGGTGAAACTGGTAGGTGTTCGACTGTTTGGGGAGTTTATATCCAGTGTACTTCGTTTGAATGGACAGCTAGCAAGCATAGACAGTATATTTAGCCAGCATGGATGTAGCATGAATGCTTTGCTTTGTATGTCCGGGGCGGGACATTCATGTGATTGGTTGTTGGTCGCGTTGACTCCCCAAGCTCAAGACACGCCCACCGCCAAGCGGCAACGCACGCCGCCGTGTGTAGGCTCCGTGGCCTACACACGGCTGACATGTCAGTCTGACATGAGAGCTCTCCCTCCACATTATTGTAGAAACAGCTTATTTTATCCGTTAGCGCAACAGAAGCTAAAAACAAGCAGTATTAACCAGTGCATGAAGTCAAGTAAAAATAATCCATTAGAAGTACAATCCTCATATATCATATTATTGTTTAAAACCTAAAAATACCTCCTTACATAGATGTTCTTAGTAATTGGCTGTGGGTGTCCTAGCCTCCTGCTTTATGAAGAATAGGACGTGTATTGTAAACCTGAATACATACACTATATTTAAAGTAATTCAGCCACTTCAGGGGACCATGGGACTCACATCAGTTAGCATCAGAAGTAAAAAGGCAAAAGTGTTTAAAACTACCATTTATCAAAGTATTTTACTTAGAAAAGCTGCAGTGTGACCCACATACTTTTAAACTCAATGTTACCCAACACAAGATCAAAGGTTCCTGTTGAGCTACACCTCCCTTTTTTGTCTCATACGCCAATTATTTAAAAATAACCCAATAACCTACATAGATTTATTGTTTTATTCCGGGATGGTGAAACTTTAGAAGATCCAATACTGGACGAATATGTAGATTATATTTCCCACTCATGGACTTAGGCATCCATAGCCGTGGGAACATGTTTCAAATGGGGGGTACTGTGGGGATGACACCAGGGCTGGTTCTGATCAATTTGCTGCCCCATAGGCAATATTTTAGCTGGCAATGAAAAACCTCTACAAAAGACCAATACACTACAAAAAGAGAAACGTATTGACATGGCGGAGTGTCCAATACTGTCAGTCTCAGGAAGAAAGGCTTTTTAATGCTTATTAAAAATAGCAGAAAAACATTATTGTACTCAGGAGGGGACATTGACAGAGGATTACTGGAAAAGTACATAGTAAAAGTACTTCATAGTACTTGTGGGAGTAGTTTCACTAGTACTGAGTCCAAGAGTGTTGTTACGGCTGCTGCCTTCCTGGTCCTTTTAATTGTGTTAACCTGTGTTATATGTAAATGAGCTGTGCGGGTGCCCTGACGTCATTGGCTGCCATCTCCTGGTCCGCCCCCTGAAGATTGTGATTGGAGCACGCTGGGCCCGACGCACTCCAATCACAGCACACACCTGCTGGAGATGACTTCAAAGCCTGTGACTGAAGATCACTCTGGAGGCTCTGTTGAGTGAACAGACGCTCTCGCTAGTTGCTAATTTGTGTGTGAATGTGTTAAACAGTACTTGTGTGGTCAGTGTTGATCAGTATTATTGTGATTAGATGTGTCTTGATTAGTTTAGTGTTGTGTGACTGTTGTACTTTGCCTCAGCTGTGTTTTTTTACAGCTTCCTGTATTTATACTGTACCACTTTGACAGTGAGGGTTTTACTTGCTATTTAGTTCGTTATTATCTATTCCTTTGTATTTAAACAGGCTCCCTTTGTTAGAGTCCTCCTTTTGTTTGTTCATTAGTTAAGTCGGCGCCCTTTTGGCCCTTTTGTTTGTTCAGGCTGCGTGCCTTCCATTTTGTTTCACCTTGCTTTATAATAAAACTACTTACTCGAGTTATAAACTGAGCTCTATGGGGGTCTTTAAAACTAATGCATGCGCGAGCACACACACACACACATACATACATACACACACACACACACACACACACACACAGACACACACAGGGGTTACTATTTAAAAATGTGCAAATGTATTTGGGAACCTGTCCATATGCACATATTTTGGGGGTGGACCTCAAATCCTCTAGGGGGGATGCTCCCCTGGTAAGATTTGTTTTTATTATTTGGAGTTAAATGCATCAATCTGGTGCATTTTGAGGGGGAAATAAAGAGACTACGTCTATGGAAACACCCATATGAAACAGATGCCACATCATGTAGACCAGGGATGGGCAACTTGGATGGTGGTGGGGGCCACATAATGTATTCTGGCCACCAGGGGGCCGCAGATTCACTTGGAACACACACACACACAAATTGTATGTAATTATTAACAAATTAAGTCTGATATCTTTATTGACATTTTACAATCTAATAAGCTCACTAAACAAATATCAGTTCACAGATATGTTATTTAATTTGTACAAGTGGCATGTTTGTATTGAACAGGTTATTTAACAGTGGAATAAAACTATTTTAAACTATTGGAAATCACGGGAAATGTGGGTGCATTAAGATTAACCATTAAGATGACATAAACATGAAGTCATGACTAACCCAGACATTAGTTGTCTAGCTTGAACCTAGCTAAGACACTTGTAGCCTCTGCTGACGCACAATAAGGGGAATGTCAACACAGACACTGTCAACCCGCACTCTGCTGTTCCTCAGCACCGCTCCCCCTCCCTCCCGCTGAAATTATGAATGAAAAGCGTATAGTCATAGACAACACGGCAGTGTCCGTTACAGTTTGTATTCATCTGATTTGAAATAAACAAAGTCATGGTTTTTAGAATATTAAACTTGTTTCGCCACATTCAGATGATAAATACAGCTTTTAAGCTTGTAATGGCATAATTACAAGTGGCAATTTAACGTCACAGCAGGCATAACAACAGCCGGTGTTTCTTGTGAGTGTTTCCCGGGAAACAAACACAATACACACAAACGCGTCACAGATTATTTTTGCGGTATTTGGCTGCCGAACGAAATCATGTACGCAGCTCGCGACGTAGGAGTCTAGTGGATGGTATCAGTACTACTTTTTTTTAAATTAATTATGTTGTTTATAAATGAATCTGAGGGCCGCAAAAAGAGGAGGTGGGGGCCGCCATTTTCCCATCCCTGATGTAGGAAGACAAGAGGCTTGTTTGAGACACATTGCGGCTCGCCTCGAAAGTAGACGAGAGTAGCCGATCGCAGCCGGGGGAGGTGTCAAAAAGCTCGTCTTAAATCGGACAGCTCGGAGTCGGAGTCGGCTTGACTGGCTGGGTTTGCAATGGCGAAAATTGCGTTGGCGTTTTTCGTTGCAGATGAAGTGGATGCAATAGAAATCCCACAATTATTATATCACTACAAATGAATGACTCAAGTGTCAGTTCATTTTGAAACAAATCAGTACAAGGGGGGTTGAATACATGTAAAAGACAGAACCACTTATTACTTTTCAAAACTACTTCCGTCAGTGGTCTTGACAAGTTTGCATTTATAAAGAATGCACAAATGTGTATATTCGTTCATGTCAGATATGTACTAAGTAAATGCATTTGTTCCTGCTCAAGATTAGATTCAACTTTATTGTTATTGCACATATTACAGGTACTGAGACAACGAAATGCAGTTTAGCTTCTAACCAGGTGCAACAAGCAGTAAAGTGAAAAGTAATGTACACAACCTACAGAATAAAAATGAATTGAATGATGAATAAACAGTGAGGGGTATGAATACACTAGATATCAGCCTATGAGCAGCATGAACAGTGTGTATGAATATGCTAAGATATATAAAGTATGAAAACGGTAAGCAGTATAGTATAAAATATATAGATATTAATTTCATGATGATAAACATTGTGGAACAATGATGAAAAATGGGAATGGATGTGGCGACGTAAAACTGACACAAAACAACAACAAACTTTTGCCAGCCAATTGGAGAGTTTCATCAGCAGCACGTGGTAAAAACCACCAATGAGCGCTCAGCTCGAGATACCAGCGAGTCGTTTCCCATCCGCAGCCCGTGGAGAGGAACTGCGCCGCCTCGCCTCGCTCTCAAGGCTGCGGGCGTCTTTGTCCCGCGAGATTTCAACGTCTCATGTAGGCGGGCCTCCAGAGCAAGTCGGACAAAATGACTAACCATCATGCAACGCACGAGCAAGACGTTGATCGAAATTGCGATCAACGTCTTGCTAGTGCGTTGCATGATGGTTAGTCATTTTGTCCGACTTGCTCTGGAGCATAGACTGTATATATAAAGCTCTGTAGGCTCGCCTACATGAGACGTTGAAATCTCGCGGGACAAAGACGCCCGCAGCCTTGAGAGCGAGGCGTGGCGAGGCGGCGCAGTAGGCTTGTTTGAGACGCGTTGCGGCTCGCCTCGAAAGTAGACGAGAATAGCCGATCGCAGCCGGGGGAGGTCTCAAAAAGCTGGCCTGAAGTCGGACAGCTCGGAGTCGGCTTCGTCTTCTTCTTCTTCTTCTTCTCTCGGTTTTTTGGCGGATTGCAAACAACTTTAAGGTGCATACCGCCACCTCCGGAGTCGGCTTGACTCGGTTTGCATTTATAAAGAAATAAAATAACAGATTAAACGTATATATTGTATATATAGTGTAGTATGACAAGTCAGAAAAATGTGAAAAAGGTCTGTTGTATTCATCCTCAATTCTGTGCACGTGCAGATGCAGTATGGTCTTTTTATTGTGAATGAACAATCAACTGTCATTGTTAGGATTGAATAAACTTGCATCTTTCTGTGCAGGAAAACAATTTTGCATGTCGTTGTAGTCCTAAATTAAGTCGTATGTTATCAATTCACAGTTATTATTTGTTTCGATCAGAAGATTACATAAACTGAACATAATGTGTATGCATTTATTGGACTAATCAAAGTTTGTAACAGACTGAATGTTTTGAACCTATCAAGATGTGCAAAGACTCTGACATAATATGGTTTGAACACGAGGGGGAGCCATCTCCACGTGACAGGTTTGAGGCGCATGGCTTACTCGGAAAAATCCACCCTAAAACTGAATTGACACTGCCATCACTTCATAGTGTATACCATTGTTAATATTTGTAACAGTAAACAATCACAACTCTGGAACTACTCCACAGTGAGCGGATAATGGAACAACGGAGTCATTTTGATGGGAAATGGAGATTGATTGGAAAAAGTATTTGGATGGTACGTCCCATGGCTATGTACTGTATCTGTAAGCACACCTGAGTCCTTCGCTGATTCAGTGCCAGTCAGACTGCTGAAAACTGCCACCCGATTACGTCATCAATTAAAGTTTTGATGCATTGTTTATGTTTAGCTGTAAATTGTAAATGTAAAGGAATTTATTTAGACTTTTTCATTGAATCCATGCAATCAATGCATTTTGCAATAATTTGCACATTCAATCCTTTTGAGTATATCTGTTAATTGTGTGATTTCTATTTTATGAATCATGAGATGTTCAGTACTTAATATTTATATTCTATAATTCACTGCATTCTATTTCGCTGTAAATTACTGCTTTATTTTATTGCTATCTAACTATATTGTATTAGTGTCCTTAAAGATTTTTTGTTTTTGTTTTATGTTAGTTTTTTGTTTTATATGGAGAGTTTTTGTTTTATATGTTATGCACCATGAGATCAAGTCAAATTCCTCGTTTGTGTGAACGTACTTGGCAATAAACCCGTTTCTGATTCTGATTAATGTACCTTTTGTAGTGTTATGCAAACTATCAAGGCAAATCCCTCGGCAATAAAACAGATTCTGAATCAATAATGTTTTTAGGGTGGATCTTCCTCCCTATAGATTATCATAGGCAATCAAATGAAGTCTTTTGATCTATAGATTACATCATATTCAGGAGTAGAGGATATATCTATCCCTTAAAATAAAATGTCAATAGGTTACATCACCTGCTGCAATGTGAATGGTTTCTCAAGAAGAGCCATTCTCGTCTTTAAATAACAGACAGGTAGATGCATAGATAGATGGATGGATGGATATATAGACACAGCGCCATATAGATAGAAAACCAGTCTATATGGCGCTGGATAGACAGATTAATATAGCCTAATTTTTGTAATCCCATCACGAGGTAATTTACGTAGAGTATTACTCTTATTTATATTATTTTATAACAGGCCAGTAAAAATGTACGTTAACACATTTGTTATGACTAATTTCCTCACAAGAGCTCGAATCTCTGGCACTATAAATCCACAGTTGTATTTGTTCTCCGCTCCATCTTTTCACACTGTGTGTAGGCTATACCAAGTCGGTCAAACGTGAAGCACTTCAGCCAAATTATGCAACAGCGAGAACTAGGGATGCACGATATTGGTTTTTTGAAACCGATACCGATAACTTCCTGCTTCTCAAGACCGATACCGATAACCGATAATAATATAATATATATATATATATTAAATGTACCTGTAGTTTTTGCACACCTGGTGGTAAAAAAAAGACTAGTAGTGAGCAAATGACATGAGCATTACTACTATGAACAAAACAAAGCCAAGAACAGTTTTGACTCTCGTCAAGCGCCATCATTTCTATGATGAAGTTAGAGATCGTTTTAGCCCTGGGGTCGTCTCTGGCAAACTTCTTGCCTTTTTCAAAAGCCTCGTCGATAGGTAAAAGCCCCGGTGCCTTTGCAGCTGGTTTTGGATTCGCCGCTAGTTTAGCAGCGCAGGCGTCTTCGTACGCTTTTAACACACCATCGTAGCGATGGCGATGTTTCAGGTGACAAATCAGGTTGGAAGTATTATAGCTCGTTGCCTTTTTCCCTCCTCGTGGAACTTCTGCATTGCATTTGTTAATACAAATAGCAAGCGAACTATCTAACTCTGAAACTTTGAAATAGTCCCATACTACCGACGACATGTTTGTTTACTGTCCTAGCTTCACGGCCGCACACCATTTACGTCACAGCCAGGCAGTTAGGGAGCGCTGGATTTGTGAAAAACTCCCCTCTTCCTAAACCACTAATACCACAGTACTGGCAAAACGGGAGGAGCCGAGTGAAAAACAAGCGCCCCTCATCCCAATCCACCTACACCGCAGTATTTTTTCTTTTTTTTTACCCAAAAAATATATTGTATATTATCGGGGCTATTAATACTGTTATCGGGTTTATCGGGATGACGTCATAATGCCTAATATCGGACCGATAATTATCGGCCCGATAATTATCGTGCACCACTAGCGAGAACCTTTGCGGGCCTCCCATAGCTGAGAGTAACAAATGCGTCACTTCCGGGCAAAAATTACGGCTCCGCCCACTTTTGGGGGAAAACAACGCTGTCAGTTGAACAGCGGTCAATACAAATTCTGAAGTTTTTGCCAATCCGATCAGAAATGAAAGAAAATCGGAGACTTTTGGATCTTCAAAGAGCCCGATTCCAATGGCCAGACAGGCAAACAATTGCATTAAGCCATTAGAAATCGACGATCGGGCTCGATATATGGTTAAATATAGCAGTAGGCTATCGATTTTCATAGATGAGAGTAACATCTACGTGACTTTACGGCCCCGCCCACTTTTGGGGGAAACAACGCTGTCATTTGAATGGCGATCGAGCCTGAAGCCACAGAGCTCTTCTTTTACTGTCCTTTCTTCTTAGACGAAGTACAGAAACACGTAACTCTGGATTATTTTTAATGTTTGAGGTGCAATAAACGACACAGCAGCTTTTTGGCATGATAAAACTATTATGTTCTGCCTCGCTCATGAGAGTAACAGCTGGAGAAATTACAGCCTCGCCTACTGATTTTTAATTTAACCATATATCAAGACCGATTGTCGATTACCAATGATCGAATGTAATTGTTTGCCTGACTGGCCATCGTAATCGAGCTCTTTGAAGATCCAAAAATCCACGGTTTTCAAAAATGTTTGATCGGATTGGCAAAAACTTCAGAATTTGTATTGACCGCCATTCAAATGACAGCGTTGTTTTCCCCAAAAAGCGGGCGGGGCCGTAATTTTTGCCCGGAAGTGACGTAGGTGTTACTCTCATCTATTGGTCGCTCATGAGCCCATTGAGGGGCGTGGTTTGAGAAAATGTCTACACGCTATTGGCCGCACGTCTTAGGGGGCGTGTCATCTGAGTTCATTCATAAATGTAGAGGCGGAACTTCTCTCCAACATGTCGTCTCTGTTTATACCATGGTTTATAGTTATACCAGGGTTGCCAACTTTGGGTACCTGGCTGGAGTGAGATTTTGATATCATGGGTTGCAATTACACATACTGTATGCGCACTAAATGACTGCTATCGTGTCAGTAGCGGGACCTTAGCATATATATAGGATATATATACGAATACACAATATTGGACACAGACTATAAAGGGCACACAGTTTCATTCACTAATGAAAGTCAAACACATGTTTGTTTCAACACACTCTCACTCCCTAAGCATCCAGGAGCGACGTTTGGTCAGTGTCCGTGGCGTCCAGTTGTGACGCTCCTAGGCTCCTTCAGCGTCATAAAGGGACGCAAATAGCTTTCAACTGATTGCAATGTATTCCCATCTGCGGCGGGATTTGACGCTCATGGAAGCACGGCATTCGTTTGTGTCGGCTGCTCTTAAAGGCAATGTGAGCGTCCATTCCCATTGGATAACGGATAATTGTACACCCGGAAGTAAATATTCCTCTTACTGTCGATTGATTTTACAGTGATATCTGCACTACTCATCGACTAAAAAACACCAGATTATCCTTGTTAATTACACAACATTGATTGGTTTAAATTGTGTGCAATGCTTTTGTATTTTTCCCGTTCGATTCGGAGAAACAAATATTTTTTCTGAGTAAAGGATGGCAGAAGACACTACACTACCCAGAATCCCCAGCTATCGTTTGGACTACACCATGTGCTCTATTTGACAAACCCCGTGATAGTCCTCAAGCTCTGTGATTGGAGAGTGTGCTCCGAGGGTTACGCCGATTCTCGAACAGCACTTGAAATGGGATGGAACCACGGCAGACTGTCCAAAACTGGATTTGAACGGGTCCACCGCGTCCCCCCCCTCCCCCACCCCGTCCCCAGAACTACACATGCTGGCTATTCTGTTTCGCAACATGTTCTCTATCTATGGCACGTCTCTACTGGGAGTTGTAGTTTTAAAAGACGTTTTCGTATTTCCCATAATAAGAAGTTGCCAGTATTAAACTGTGTACATCCCTGGAGGTTTAGGGGATAGGAAACACTCAAATTTAAAACATATAATTAATAAATGGGTAAAAATGGCTTGTGCCCATAATGGGCAGCATTAATATATATACACACATGCCAGCTAAGGTCAGAAGAGCTTTATTTAACAGCTGGTCTTATGTTTGTGACCCCTGTTGTTAATTGATAACATTACATTACATTAATTGATAAGCCTGAAACATGCACTTGTCAAGGTTCAGAGGCAAATTTTGCAAATATGGCAATAGCCATCGATCAGCTTAAGATAAGATATACTTTATTGATCCCAAGTTGGAACATTTGCGTTACATCAGCATGTGTAACAGTTGTAAATATGCAGTGGTGTTTATTTGTAAATCATTTAGTATAATCACACAAATTCTGTGTTTTATATTTAACAATTCTGTGTTCTTTATTTATTGATTGTTCAATACCTGACAAGGCCGGAGATGAAATATCTACATACATCTTATAAGAGTATAATACATTATGTATAATATCAGTTAAAATAAGTGCTTCAACATAGTTAACATTGCTGGAGGTATGCACAAATATTGATAGATGTCTTGTAATGCACTATTGAGGAACCTGCGACCCAAGTTTTTCATTCAATGCAGAACTACACCATAGTTGTGTAGGCCTATATGATATGTCAATAAACCTTAGAAAATCTTGAAAGGGATGTGCAAAATAGTCATTATATACAGTCTTTAATTAACTATTAGTAGAGAATAACGAGTAATGAATATACTTTATAGGGATCCTATTAATATCTAATAATAAAAATAATGAAATTCAATAACATGCTTTAACCACTAGGTGTCCCTTTATATCAGCTGTGCACCTTTATGGTGTAAATACAGCCTATCTACCAATTGGATCAAATATAAAAGTCAGCCGAATTAGTGTTGATACTGCAAGGAGACGTATTGTGTGAAAATAAATGTAAGATGTTGTTTAATGGCCGATATATTTATGATCCACGTCACGTTTTCAGTTCCTCATGTTTGTCTAGAAGTCTTCTCATCAGGGCTCTATAAATACAGAACTACTGCAGATATGTAATATTTAATGCAGCCGAACCGTGTATTACAATGCCGTTATGTGATGACTTTCAAAGAGAAAAGCAAGCACACTCGGAATAAAGTATTATTTTATTTTTTTTAAATGTTTTCGGTCTGTTTCCGTTATTTGTTAATGACGATGTGCTGTGAGATGTGAGACTGGAATTGCACAGGGGAAAATAACGTAGGCTATCTTTAGATGCGGATTTTGTTAAACTAATATGTTTGCGCTGTGGACCAACACTATACATATATATATAAGTGCTCGATATATGCTGTATCGAACCAATAAACTAACACAAACTAACTGTATCACTAAAACATGATGATGATGATGATGGTGATAAAGAATGCATAACGTTCCGCTGTTCATTATAATAAAAAAAACAGAGCATTAAACAAACCATCATGCTCTTACTTTGAAATCATGCGGAAATGTCGTCATCAGCGGGCCATCACATGGTTTCCGAAAATAGCCGAGTGACACGAGTAGATTTTAGCGGAGACCGGCGGAAAATATGTCTCAAAATTCCGTGTGTGTAAAAAGACGATCCACAAGCAGAAATGTGAGATCCGCGAGCAGAGATTTGAGATCAGCAAGCACATTTTTGTTCGACAAATACAAATTGGATTCACAAATGCCTGATCGAAAGTTGTAAATGTTAAAGAGATATTCACAGATCTTTTTTTTATTTGTGAAAATATTTAGCGTATTTGCAGATCCGTTTTACACTTGCACATTTATTTGTGAGTTTGCAAATCTTTTAAACGCATTTGTGGATGGTGTTTTACATTTACAAATCACATATTTACACACAAATTATTTGTATGTTCTCACAAATAATTATTAGACATATTTATGCCCATATGTTTCATACCAAGGAGCAAGGACCACTTAAAGGTAGGGTAGGTAATTTTGGAGAAACCAGCTCGAGTGAGCTAGAATTTCAAAATACACAGCCGGTGTCAGTGGCCCTTTCTCATTTCTCTAACTCCCCTCCTCGACTCCTATCCTCGAGACTTAGTCCCGCCCACAGGAGATGCGAGCCGAGGAGCCGAGGAGGGGAACCGAGGAGAGAGGAGGGGAAGCAGCAGACGGTTAGAGAAATGAGAACTCCTCTCCTCTGATCGGTCATTTTAAAGAGACGTCCATTAATGATGACAGGAGGCACAGCAGCCATCTGTCTGATGGACAGATGTGTTCATGACGACTTATATATTTACTTTGATTCATTCACAGTGCGGTATAATGAGACAATAACAGGCTACAGATGCGGACACACTTACACACACACTTACACACACACTCTCTCTCTCACACACACACACACACACACACACACACACACACACACACACACACACACACACACACACACACACACACACACACACACACACCACACACACACACACACACACACAGCATAATCAGGCTACAGCCGTTGTGTATTTTATTATGTGAAGCACTAAATGGTCTTGTAAAAATATCGACTCTTTGTTTGTAGTTATCTACTAACCTAAAGCAAATAAAGAGAGTAGGCCTGTTATACTGAGTGAGTGATATATATTATACACACTGCTCTGCTTTCTGCACGGACCTCACAGCTGTTCTCTCTGGAAACATCGCGACGCGATGAAAGCAGTTTCTGAAATAATAGGCTTGTTTGAGACGCGTTGCGGCTCGCCTCGAAAGTAGACGAGAATAGCCGATCGCAGCCGGGGGAGGTCTCAAAAAGCTGGCCTGAAGTCGGACAGCTCGGAGTCGGCTTCGTCTTCTTCTTCTTCTTCTTCTCTCGGGTTTTTGGCGGATTGCAAACAACTTTAAGGTGCATACCACCACCTCCGGAGTCGGCTTGACTCGGTTTGCATTTATAAAGAATGCACACGTCATGTGTTTAATCGTTAATGTCAGATATGTACTAAGTAAATACATTTGTTCCTGCTCAATATTAGATTCAACTTTATTGTTATTACACATACAGGTACTGAGACAACAAAATGCAGTTTAGCTTCTAACCAGGTGCAACAAGCAGTAAAGTGAAAAGTAATGTACACAATAGACAGAATAAAATATAGAATTAATTGAATGATGAATAAACAGTGAGGGGTATGAATACACTAGATACACAGCAGCCTTTGAGCAGTATGAACAGTGTGTATGAATATGCTAAGATAAAGTATGAAAACGGTAAGCAGTGCAAGTATAGTATAAATTATATAGATATTAATTTCATGATGATAAACATTGTGGAACAATGATGAAAAATGGGAATGGATGTGGCGACGTAAAACTGACACAAAACAACAACAAACTTTTGCCGAGCCAATTGGAAAGTTTTATCAGCAGCACGGGGTAAAAACCACCAATGAGCGCTCAGCTCGAGATACCGGCGAGTCGGTCGTTTCCCATCAAGCATTTCGCTTCCGCAGCCCGTGGAGCCCGCGGCTGCTTCTCAGGTCGACTATTTTCATTTCCTCGCTCCTCGGTCCTCGGTCTCACCGGAAGTTGATTTGCCTGCGCCATCTTGAGTACCGTCCCATGGCTCTTATTTCTGCCGGAGGACCGAGGATCGAGGAGCGAGGAGCGATAATGGAGGAGCGATAATCGAGGAACCACCAGACCATCCTCCGATGAAATCCTCAGATACTCGCCCCGCCCCCTTACTGTGTATCGCTCACTGATTGGACGAGGCAGTGCATGCACTGATCTGATGCTTCTTGACATGAGAGCAGAGTGAAGAAAATACATGAACCTCACGGGAGTCACTACTCAGTTTATACCGTGTTTTCAATTCATGTTTCATTTAGTTACAAATATGTGATATATCTGAACAACAAAGTGGTCAAAAATCATTTTATTCATTTGTTGGAAACATTTTCATGATCGCTTTTTTCGTTTTACATTTTCATTTATTGTCATTTCCATTCAGTCAGTCATTAAGTGCTATTAAAATGTTAATGTGCTACATATCCACACAAACACACAAAGTGTGCAATCCAATGAATGTTAATCTAACTGGGTTTTGATAGATAACATATCTCTTTTTCTTCTCTCAATTATTTTATTTCTTTTGTGCACTCTAATCAATATTAATCAAACTATTGTTCGTTTATACATTTTAAGAATGGCGTTTATCTTTTTTGAGAATGAGTTCTTATTTTATTTTATTTATTGGGATCTACAACAGATGATACACATGTTTGTGTCAGTAAATGTGCACTAACAGAGGCGGGGGTGTGTGTGGAAATAACGGGGACAGAGCTGGCTGCTGTCAGACGATCAGCTGTGCACCGTCATCACAAACGGACGTCGCTTCACGTGACGCTCCGGAGGAAAGGACGTCCCATTGCTCTTAAAACTCATTTCCCTGCTTCTCGTGGTTTCCTTGCGTCTCTCCATGCTTCCCTGGTGGGAGGGACTAAACGCAGGGAAACGACGTAAGTGAGGGAAGCAAGGATTTCATTTAATCGACCTGAGAAGCAGCCCGCGCCTCGCTCTCAAGGCTGCGGGCGTCTTTGTCCCGCGAGATTTCAACGTCTCATGTAGGCGAGCCTCCAGAGCAAGTCGGACAAAATGACTAACCATCATGCAACGCACTGGCAAGACGTTGATCGCAACTGCGCAGGTCTCGCTTGTCTCAAACAAGCCTGTTATCCAGGGGATGCATGCAGAGCTGTCATTGGCTGAGATAAGTCCGGCCGTGCGTCACGCCTCCACCGTTCCCGGAAATGCATCCGCGGAGGAGCCGTGGAGGAACCATCAGTGTATCCTCGGTTATAGCTCCTCCAGAGAGCCTCATCGACGCTCGATCCTCGGTCCTCGAAGTGAATTTAGAGAAATTAGATGTCCTTCAAAATGGCGCGCTGAAATTCATTTCCGGGTCACTACCGGAGGACCGAGGAGTCGAGAAGGGGAAATTTGAGTATTGAGAAGCCTATTTTGACACATCTCTGTTCCCGGAAATGCATCCACAAAGGAGCCGTGGAGGACCCATCAGTGTATCCTCGGTTATAGCTCCTCCAGAGAGCCTCCTCGACGCTTGATCCTCGGTCCTCGAAGTGCATTTAGAGAAATGAGTTGTCCTTCAACATGGCAAGCTGAAATTCATTTCCGGGTCACTACCGGAGGACCGAGGAGTCGAGGAGTCGAGGAGGGGGATTTGATGAAATGAGAAAGGGCCAGTGTCACTACCCGATCTGTCCCCCTGCCCGATCTGTACTGCGCATGTGCGACATGGTCGAGAGAGATGAGTTATTGTTATTACAACGTGACTTCACTATTATTTAACAGCTCTTTTTATTGGGTTCTTTTATTTGGGGTTAAGTACATTGTCAGAAAAAGTGAGACATGAATTTAACTTCTGTTAGATAGCCATATGCCATACATTTTTGCATACATTCACAGTAAATATTTATTCAGTATGATAGCTATCTAACATAAGTTAATTCATTTCTCACTTATTCTGACAATGCATTAACCCCAAATAAAATAACCCAATAAAAAGAGTTGTTAAATAATAGTGAAGTCACGTTGTAATAACAATAACTCATCTCTCTCGAGTTTTCTTTTTGAGCTGTGCCAAAAGCCACTGTGTCAAGTGTCCTACTTGGGTTGCGGTTGCCATCCGGAGTTGTCCAATATGGCGGACCATCTCGCACATGCGCAGTACAGATCGGGCAGGGGGACAGATCGGGTAGTGACCATGGATGTATAGTAGTGACAGCCCGAACACATATGGTACCTACACCGGAAAAAATCTGCCACTTCCTCAGAGCCCCTCCTCCAACACACACGAACGCGCACATGACCAATGAGGGCACGAGATAAGTTTGTGCCCAGATGGAAGGCTGACAGGCAGGTAGGCCATCCAGTTATTTTAGCCGGGCCGGCTAAAATGATTGGTCGTGCTTTTTACAGTAGGTCTAAGCCGCAGTGTTTCTCAAAGTGTGGTCCGCGGACCACTGGTGGTCCGTGAGCGTCCCCTAGTGGTCCGTGAGCGTCCCCTAGTGGTCCGTGAGTATATTGGTAACATTTCACATTTGAAATAAATACATTTATTTAAGTTTTTCGCACTCTCGTGGGAATATCTCCGCAATGGAACGAGCTTAAGTTTCACTTTCGATTGCATGATATAGCCCAGATAAACACCTTCATCACACATGTTGCCACTTGTTTGTACCATTTTCAGGCGATTTGTAAAAAACGATGTGTTTTTGGATATTTGTGGAGTTAGGTGGTCCGCGAGTGTTTTTGTATTGGTTAAGTGGTCCTTGATATGAAAAACTTTGAGAAACACTGGTCTAAGGCTTCCACAGATTAAATTTTTTTATGGATTTTTTGTCAAAGCACTTAAGATATTCATTGCTATCGGGATGTTAAGAGCATTCCATGGAATATAACAACAAGTGTATCTCGAGCCGGTTTCTCAAACGTACCTACCCCACCTTTAAACAATAAAAAAACACTCGCGGACCACCTAACTCCACAAATATCCAAAATCACATCGTTTTTCTAGACCAGATAACAAATCGCCTGAAAATGATACAAACAAGTGGCAACGTGTGATGAAGGTGTTGCGCTGGGCTATGTCATGCAATCCATTGCGGAGATATTCCCGCGAGAGTGCGGACAATTTAAATGTATTTATTTATTTATTTCAAATGTGACATTTTACCAATATACTCACGGAACACTAGGGGGTGCTCACGGACCACCTGTGGTCCGCATACCACATTTTGAGAAGCACTGGTCTATGTGTATATACTGTGAAAAAAGCTTGAAGGATTTTGTATTGACATGACATATACCATGTTTAATGCTGCACATTTGTAAACAATTATTTATTAATACTGTGCCTGCTTGTCGGTGCATTAAATATAAACCAGTCACTGAGGATTATGCAAAGAAAGGGAGTTTATATTTCACCTTATTTATTTTTCTAAGTTGTTTAACTATAGTATGCCAGTAGTAATTACAATTCCTCTATTGTAGCCAGAGAGTCTGACAGGTGGAATGAGGACACAGCAACATTGTGCAATTGTTTGAAAACTGTCCTGGTTTGCAGTTGAAAAAGTATATATTGCTCGGACTATGCAAGGAGAATGTAGAGACAGTTTAGATTTAGTCTCTCTTTAGTCCTCTGTTTCCCCTCAGGCGGATCAGGTTTCTGTTGTGGTGCTTCGCTCTGGCCACACCTGCTTGCGCGTTTGGCCTTAAAGGAACTCCTGCGTGCTTTCACAGCTTGCATACTTTCACAGTGAGTAAGACCTTGAGACAGACATCTCCTGGGTAATTTCATTACAGGAAAATTAAACAATATTATTTTCAACATGACAGTTATATCAGTCGTGTCCTGATATTAACCACAGATTTATTTACTACACGTTCTTCGTGTCACCTGAGGACACAAAACCTCAGCGGTGAATCTAAACATTAATTGCACTGCAGTGTAACTTCATCGGCAAAATATCCAGTTTATTTCAGATGTTGGTCATTAGTTTCCAACTTGAGTAACCCAACAGAAACAAGCTTTATTTTCAATATTATAGGCCAGTTTGAAGCAGTGCACTTTGACCCACTTCATTGAAAAAATAACCATCCATAGGCGTCGGTTTGATGTTCACTCCTTTTTATTTATCTTTTCTATTTATTGTAAGACAGATAGTAATTCATGGTTACAACTGTATCAATGTTTTTCCTCCATTTCTCTCTTTTTTGTCAAGTTGACTACAATTATATTGCCAAGCATGTCAATACAAGGAGAAGGTATAATGAGAAGCATAGTGACACAAATAACAAACCAGGTGGGGGATGGGACGAAAAGAAGATGGAAATGGTGGGGGTGGTCTTCAACACCCATGAACTCAGAGTAGGTTAAATGGGTTCAGAGGAATGCTGTGGGGGTGGGAGAGCTTTTTCTATCGACCTGGACCCTGTTACATACACATATACAAACACATACCCTCTACCTTGGTTTACTATTACCCAAGGTTAAGCATTCATGTTTTTGGACAATAAGAATTCCTGCTTTGCTCACCTGCTGTTGAGCTGAAGGTACATAGTTACAAGGCTCAAAGACAGGTATTGTCATTCAAGCAAGGGCATTGCTTGTTGTTTGTGTGTGTGTGTGTGTGTGTGTGTGTGTGTGTGAGAGAGAGTCAGTGTGCACGTGTTGAAGAGTGAGTTCAGTGGGTTAATGTATGTTGTATGTATAGAGGGGGATGGGCAGCCCCTTCTTCCCTGACCTTGTCATGTGTGGAGCTTAGAGGCCTCGACCACTCCTCATGCTTTAACCTGACATTTCACATCTAAAAATACCAGTAAAACCCTGCATTATAACCGACCTGTGATTAAAGTCTTACTGGGAGAGAAAATACCAATACATATGATGAGTATGGGACAGATAACGTGTGTGTGTCGTCCATACATATTGACTAGTGGTTGCATACAGCAATGCATGGGAGGGGCGGTGAGTTCACTCTGTAGTAACCTTAAGTAGAGGGGGAAGGTGCTTCATGAACATACATCCCAGAGCTGGCAACTGACTTGGTGCATGATTGTAAGACCATTGTGACTTACATTTTGAGGTAGTGATCTTAATTTATGACACATTGACGAAACATCGTTCACCGTAACATTGGACGGGTTAAGAGGCCTCCATCACTCCTAATTCTTTAATCTGACATTTCATATTTAAAAATACCAGTAAAATAGCCATATAACTTACTAGGAGAGTAAATACATATGATGAGTAAGATAAAAAATACTTTATTGCACACAGTTGGGAAATTCAGGTGTTCAATAATAGGTATTCAATAACAGAATAGCAGTGAAACACGGGACAGGACAGGATAGGAAGTAAAAAAAAAAGTTAACATGTAAGTAGCAGTATGAATAAGAAAAATAACAATAACATAAGGAAGACTAAGAAGCTAAATGTACCAATACAGATATTAGCAAAGATAATTCAAATGGAAATTACAAGACAGATAAGGTGTATGTGTGTGTGTGGTCTACACATATTGACATGTAGTGGTTGCATACGGCAATGCATGGGAAGTCGGTGAATTCACTCTGTAACCTTAGGAAGAGGGGCAAGCTGCTCCATGACCCCATATCGCAGAGCTGTAAACAGACCTGCTGCATGACTGTAAAATCTTTGTCCCTTACATTTTGAGGTAGCGATCTTAATTCTAACTACAAGATACAATGAGAAAAATCCTTCACCCTAAAATTGGACAGGCTTAGAAGCCTCCACTGCTACTCATTCACTACATGTGATTACAGTCTTACTAGGAGAGAAAATACCAATACATATCAAGATTGAGATTGAGATAAAAAAAAGATCTTAATCAATCACTGTAGGAAGATTCAGGTGTCATAGCAGCGATAAAATAAGAAGTAAACACAGGATAGTACAGATGGTATGTGTGTGTGTGTGTGTGTGTGTGTGTGTGTGTGTGTGTGTGTATGTGTGTGTGTGTGTGGAATATACATATTGACATGGTGGTTGCATACAGCAATGCATGGGTGGGTCCGTGAGTTTACTCTGTAGTAACCTTAAGTAGAGGGGGAAGCTGCTTCATGACCATAAAATCAGAGCTGGAAACTTCCTGCTGCTGATTGTGAAACCCGTGTCACTTAAATGTTGTCTTAAAAAGTCTTACTTTAACTATAGAGCCACAATAAAAACTAAATAGAATACAATATTACATTTCTAATAAAGAAAATCTACTTTTATCTCATGCTTTCACTTTTTAACTCGTGTTTTTCCCACCTGTGTTCTCTAGTTCTGAACAATGACATTTTTTTTTACGTGAGAGTATTTGTGGCACAAAATATGTGAGCCACACAGCCGGTTTGTCAGTTAAACTTACGAAGCAACTGAAGAAATTGCAGAACATTTCTTCAAGTGAACCACCAAAAAATAAACAAAGTATATCAGTAACATCAGTGACAGTTATTAGCAAAGATGTCTCCAATTGGGTTAAGCATTGTGTTTTGATAATAGGTTAATAGGTATTTGCTTCTATAGGATCTTCAAGTAAGGTATAGGCTTATTTGTGTCTGAGTTAAATGTATTTGGAAAAACTGAAAAAAGTAAGAGGAATCCATGGAGTTGCGTATTAGAATTAATTGGTTATAAAGTGGAATTGTGTCATTGTCGAATCAATAGGGAAATATAGCGTGTGTTGTACTGGGTCAAATTGTTTGTGATGTGAATGTAATAAATCAGGTTCTCTTCCAGGATAGGACATGTAGGCAAGTCGAATAAGAATGTCCAACTCTTTGGTATTGTCTTGCAGTCTGAAAAGCATTCAAGGCACCGTAGTGTATGTTAAAATCCTAGTTATTTTTGTATCAAAAATGATTTTCACTTGGCCTAAAAAAAGTGAGTGCCTCATATGCTTGGCTGCCTCAGCACATTCAATTAATTAAAGAAAGCTTTCATTATTTTTAATGTGACATTTTGATAATGCCATGGTCTGTGTGGTGACGTTCGGCTGTAGCCTACCCAGTTTTAAAAATGATGTCAGCCATTAAATTATATTCTCTCTCGACACATAGGTCAAAGTCGAGTATTGTAACAATCATGTGGACATTGGTTTAATGTGTCTGGGTGTATTTTACACACATTCCTTGTTTATCAGGCTTTCCCCCCCGACAACACAAATGCATCTATGCTTTTGTGTTGTCGGTGTGTTGTCATGCTGTTCTACTGTTGGTTACTGCTGCATTTGTTCAATTATCACAATATGTTGTCACATATTGTGCATGTCTGTGCCTGGCCGACTCCGTAGTGCGTGGCGTACGTGTGTTTACACCACCCCAGCTCCTCCTCGCTGTAGTAAAGCAGCCTGTCCCGAGACCACGCTCACGGACAGCACATGAGTAGGCAGGGCCGTGAGGGCCCGTGTGGCCGACCAATCAGCGGCTAGTAGAGCAATCACTGGCTGGAAAGCTCAGCCAATAGCGATCGACACTGCTGGGCCGTCAGCCAATAGAATGCGCGCAAAGCGTGGGCACGTGGATCTGGGCACATGTTGACGCCTTTATATATACAGTCTATGGTTGACGCTCGTAAACTGCCGAGAGAAAGAGCCAGCATAGACACAAACCGAAGAACAGCCGGCCGGGAGGTGTGTGTGCGTATGTGGGAGAGAGAGGGAGAGAGCTGAGGCTGGACGCCCCGATGCTGCTCCAGCCACGGAGTGTGTATTGACGGATCTGTTGTTTCAAAGCCGGAGATAGAGCTGTTTACTGTAGTTTTTGACAGCGGGCTGTTTTATCTCACATTGCTGAAGGTGAGTAGCTCCTCGGACTTTATTTTGTGTTTGTTTTACGGCTGAGTTGGTTGGCTAGCCTAAAGGAATTTCCTGCCCGGCTGTATCCTGTATGAGCTCCTGATACAATTGGTCAAAATAGCCAAAAGCAGTTCATTCTCACGTGGATTTGTTCCATGCAGTTCTTTAATAAAAGATCATTACTATGTCATCAGGGCTTTAATGTTGCCATAACATTATAATAAAACATCTCTTATCTAACCGATACATTTGTTGGCATGTCATCCCGGTTTATTTCTAATATTTTATATGCTTCAATACATGTACGGAACATTTCGTATCATGATATTTTAGTTTATGTTGGTGGTGCGCAGACAGGCAGCCAACACCTGAGACGCAGCCTCATGGTCTGTACCTGTGCAGACTTTACACAGACAAATGCACCATCACTCCCACCACACCCCCCTCTATACTCACAGCACCATACCATCCCATCCACTATAGGCTTACAACTAAAACACATAGGGCGTGGAACATTTTTGAAATATAGCTTACTTCCACTATTTGTTTCAGTTGACTCGTGCAGATGCATGTAAACAACGTGACATTTGGTTTTAAGAGGAAGCAGGTGGCTTAAAGGGAAGCCAACCATCAGATGCAAATGAAACATGAATGACATTTTGTTGTAGTCTTGTATAGAATTGCCTATATACCTGGTATTGGGACATTTTGTGGGTTAGTTAATACACCTTTCATCAGATACAATCACAAACGTAAATATCTCTTAGTCCCCTTTGTCTGGGAGAGTTTAGTTTTATTTCTCAAATTGATGAAAGCTGTGTTAGTGTGTATATTATTGTTTTGACATCTCTAATTCCCCCCTCTATGTTGGTGGGACGAAAGACCAGCAAGCACTCAGATTGTAGACCGAGAGTGGAAAGAAAGTGACATATTGATGAGAGAGAGGGAGGCACATGGCCAGAGATACAGAATGTAAAATGTGAGTAGGAGAGGAAGAGGAGGAGGAGGGCTGGTCTGTGGAAAAGGAAAGGAAGAGGAGCACCAGGCTTGTGTGCATAACGAACAGGATGAGCTGAAGGGAGAGCAGAGATGAGAGGCATACAGAAATATAGCCGTAGAGGAAGAGGTTTGTGTGCGAGTGTGAATCCAAGGGGGGATGGAGAGCAAGCCTGAGACAGAGAGGAGGGGCGAGAGAGAGCACCGGAGGCAGTGAGAGAGAGAGAATTCTGATTTCACTACTCTACACCCCCATCCCCCTCACAATTTACTCTGTTCTCCAGTCTCCAATCTCCTCAATGGTAGCCAGACATGCACTACCATTGTGTGCCTACTGCCTACTCTCTGCACCATGTTTAAACTAGGGCACCAGGATACCCACCATTTTGGGTAATTATTTTTGGTAGCGAGATAGGGAAGAGTATAAAAAAGAGAAAGCCGTTCCTCCTATGATATTGTTTCCGTGCCTTTTACTTCTTCTCGGTCTCCATGTGCACTGCTCCTCTCTCTACTAACAACTTGCTCAGTGTCCAGCAAAGCCTGCTTTGTGTCTTCTCTAAGCCTAATTGAGTTTTATGATAACCCTCTGCCCCAACAGCAATGCAGTCCCAGGGCAGCACTTCCTCTCAGCCCTCCATCGATTCCCTGAGCGCCGGTAACAGCCTCCTGTGCAGCGACTCGGAGCAGGCCGAGGACGAAAGCGACGTCTTCCTGACGGCTGGCTCTCCTGTCATCATCGGTGGCGTGGGCGGGGCTAAGGCCAATGGAGACGGAGGGTCGGAGAGTCCCGGGTCCCAGTGGACGTGTGATGGCTCTACAGATAAAGAGGAAGAGGAGGAGTTGAACAAGTCGGAAAAAGGCGGCAAGGCAGCTTGCATCAGATTGGACCAGACAGATCCTTCAAAACAGAATCCAAAGTCACAGGGAGACCTGCTGTTTGCTCAAAAGGTAAGTGACTGATGAGAAGAGGGATGACAGAACAATGTGTGCACAGGAAAGCCCGGTAGACTGATTCAGACAGCATGGACTGACTCAAACCCAGTAGTAATCTATCTTCTCTTCTGCTTCCTCTGTCAGTGTGCTGAGCTACAGGGTTTTGTCAGGCCCCTGCTGGAGCTGCTGAATGGACTGAAGAGGGGTCGATTCGATCAAGGTAAGCATCCTTACATCACTGCTTTCAGTCAAGCATGTGTGCAGCCTGGAGCTAGGGTTGTAGATGCTGAACATGGGTTTATGTGATCTGAATGGCCTCAGACCATCCAATGGAGAGTGTTCTTTTGTACAGCATTCTGTATTGACCCAGCCTAATGATGTGGTCCAAAGTGCAGCGTGTGTGAAGCGACAGTCTTGTGGCTGACTCATCAGCTCATGAGAGTTTACTGATATCACAAGGGAAAGTGTATATGATATACTGTGTGTCTTCACATGCATGCATTTTTTGCGACTATGGGGTCTTGCATTGCAAATACCTGATGTGGGATTATGTTTGTGATTGACAGGTTTAACTACTTTCCAGCAGAGCGTCGCTATGGATCGTATCCAGAGGATTGTGGGTGTTTTACAGAAACCCCACAGCGGGTAAGATGCTTTCCACTATCCAACCTCAGTGTTAAGAACTATCTGCTACTTATTGTAATCTTGCCTCTGCATCACTAGGCACTACATCGAAGTCGGATTGTAGCATGTTAATGATAATCACATTTAAAGAATTATAACAAGAAGTTTACTGTGAGGTAGTCCTGCATTTCAGGCCTCATCCTGGTCAATGTTTTATTGAACAGTTATCGGGATGGGTAGAGTTACAGCATTCACTGGCAGTGCAGAGAAACACCAAATCTTTAGAAATAATGTATCTAGATGTATATGCAGGACTGTAAAAGACCAGATGTTTTCCTATGCTTTAACTCAATAGCATTGCCATCTGTTCCTCACTGTCGTCTTTTTGTTTTTTTTACTTGTCCTGTGTTTTGTAGGGAGAAGTACATGAACACTCTGCTCCAGGTTGAGGTGATGCTGAAGATTTGGTTTCCGCAGATCCACACTCAGCCTGTCTCTGCAGGCTCCAGCTTCGCAGCATCACCCGCTCGCTCCCCCCAGGAAACTCCCCCCTTCACCCCACCGCATAAGTACTGGGATCAGTCACACATTCCCGTCAAGGTGAGAACACACACATTCCTGGATGTGCAAGAGCCTACTTGTGCACACACATAAACCTCCCTCTCTCACACCACCACAAATTAAATTATATATTCACTTGCAAACTACTTTCATGCTCATTTTTCAGAAGCGCAGACTCAGCTGGACGGGGACGGACTCCCCCACCCCTTCCCCGGTGCTTTTCAAGTGCTCTCGTATCAGTGTGGAGGAGAAGAAGGTGAATCAAGAGTGTGATGAAAGGAAGAGCCCTCTTTCTTCGTCATTGGCACCTGATGCAAACCCAGACTCACCAATGGCGGGTAAGGACCAGCTAAATGGGGACACAAAGGGAAAGGACAGTGACAGAGAGGAACTAGGCAAACAATTAAAATACAAAGCAGGGCAAAACTCCGAGCCAAGCCTGACGTGGGTCCACGTTGCCCCCATCCTTTCCCCCCGAAAGCCCTGCGCTTCACATGAGGGCACAACAGTGGGAGGAAACAATGAAAACAAGCCCGTAAACGCCGTCCTACTCCCGCTCAGGAGGAGGGGCCAACCAGCCACACAAGACAGATCCGTCACTTCTTCCTCCGTCGCCAAGCACCCCAAACATCTGAAGAAGCCGAGCCAGCCTGTCACTGGGCAACAGAGTGGGAGTGATACAGCTGAGACATGTCAGGGTCAAAGTGCGGCTCCTCAGGTCATGCTCACTCCTTTGCCCGAGGTGTGCCCCACCCCCTTAAAGACCTGAAGAAGATTTTCACACCAATGGGCTAAAAGCTGCTGTGTGAGGAAGAGGAGAAGAGGATGAAGATGATTATAGATGCATTAAAGGGAGGAAGGGGAGGAAAGAATTATCGGTGATAAATGTTGATGTTTGATCATACATAACACCTCATCAAAACCTCCATTGAAACTAGTATCTCAAACAACAAGACAACATGTGTTTATGAGGAATCAGATCTAGTAGAGTTGATAATCACAACTACGTTATAATATTAACATTTGCACAAAAACAGTTGTGGTTGAGGCGGGTAGGAAAGAACATCTAAAGCCCAACGGCTATTAGCAGCTTATTGAGTGATAATCTAAAGGAGAGATTTGAAGAATTTTAAGGAGCAGTTTCTCCTCAGCTTACAAGCAATCACTTTACTTAAAGATGACTGACAGCCATCTTAACCGAGGCACACACTTTATCCAAAATGTTATGATGTCAATTTTCAGAATGAGAGCTTCCAAGGTTATTGTGATGAGGTAACTTTAATCCAGAGTGAGTGACACAGGGTGAGCTGAATCTGAATCGTCACATTTGACGTTACATACACTTGTAGATAGAGTTGAGTCATCCGGCTGGAAGAGGGATCGTGAGTTTTTGTCATTGCAAATCTTGTAGCTAGAGATGTGAAAAACACAATGTACAGAGCACAGCGTTATACTGTACATGTGGTGGGTGAGAGTCTTTGGAAACTGTGGAAAACATGACGTCATCAATTCATGAATGTAATCCGGGCATAGCATGGAGAGGTGTGTCATCACAGCGATCAGAACTCAAGTTTTCTTGTCAAGCTGTTGATCAGAAGTTTCTTCCCGGTCCTCGACTGCAAACTGAGCTGCAATCATGTCATAAAACTCCAAGAAAGACTTTTAAATACCAGCCAGAGGAAAAAACAAGGACCACTCAAAGACATGCGACTCTCGAGTCCCACAGTTAATTTATTCCGGTGTTGATCAGACACTGCATTTATTTATTGTTTGTGTTTATTCATTGGGCAGCTGATATCGCCTGCTGTGCTCATGCACAGGTTGGCCTACAATTGTATTGAGTGGATTGGGAAGATGCTGTTGAAAGTTGTTTTTTTGCTATCATAACGAGAGAAAAAACTTGAAACGTTTTTGATTGGACTTTTGGACTACTGTGCCTTTTTACCAAATAGGATGTGTTCAGAAAAGCATTTGGTGCTTTCTCAGTCCATTCATACTGCATTTTGATTGTTTGCTTGTATTTCACAAAACCAGGACAAATTCAATCCTGAAAGCCAACATGTAGTCATTTTCATCTTGCTTCCAAATGTACACACAGCATCCAGACCTACAGTATCATAAAATATATTCAAAACCGGAGTCTAAAACTCCATCCACAGTTACATTAACTGCCTACATCTTCAACCTTTATACACACACTAACTGTGGTGTGCTGATATTTGTAGTATTATCAGGCCCTTCCTACAGGAGTGTGGGGCCTCACCTCGCGGAGGGGGCCCTCATCTTGCGGAGGGGGCCGCAAATGCGGCGCACCTATGCGTTTATGCGGCGCAATTAGTGTGGCACGGCTCCACTAGCCTCGCCGTCCGTCGACGCTCGCGAAACAGAGGGCCATCATCTAACTTTGCGTGGGGCCTCAAGTTCGCCAGGGACGGCCCTGAGTATTATTAAGTGTAGCTTTCTTTTGGTGCTTTTCTTTGGGTGCTCTTGATAAACTTGAAATAATATAGAGAGATTCTAAATGTAAGAGAGGAAATCTTTATTTGTACCACCCTCTACTGCTGCTATTGTTATTCGAATTCCAGTCCTAAGTTAGATGTTCGATAGGAGAAATCTGGAAATCTCTATCAATATTCTTCTCAAAGTAGGAGGGGATTAAGCGATGTGATTGGATTTACCTATATTGCAAAAGTATTGTAAATATTTAGAAAACCATTTTTTTAAATTGGTAGGAGTGTGAATTGGAAATCTGTACCTTTCTCTTCCCTAAAAGTGAACACGTGATCACAGAGCCACTGGCAGCCTCCATTTTCCTGCCAATGTTTGTGGAGTTAGGAGTGTAGACCTGTAGACAGACCCAGAGTCTCAGACTAACCCCATCCCGTCTGCAAACGTGATGGTACAATGAGCCAGACGCTGACTCACGATCCGAGGCGGCGGGGGGGGTCGTCCTCCTCCCCACTCCTGTTTTTATACGGTTGTGGTATGACAGAGAAACCAATTGCACTTATTTTACATTGTTTGTGTCCTATTTTCATGTGTGTTTTCTACTGCAGCGACCACTGCTGATTGGCCAGAAATAATGTCTTGTTTAATTTAGCTGCCTTCGTTCTTCCTAAACTGTAAAAGCTGACCGTAGTTCTCTCCCCTCCCCCACTCTGCTGCATTTGTCTGCCCTTGCCCTCTCTCCTTCATCTCCCTCAATCCCGTTAGTATCTTTTCTTTCTTCACTAAACCCTGTCTTTATCTCTTCCCATCTTTACATGCTATTACTCTTCTGGCTACTTTTTCAATAATGATAAATGGGAACAACTCTTTTAATAAATTACACATTTTGGAAATCTGAACTGTCTGTCATTTTGTGCCTGTTTTGTGAACTTTTATATATTATTTGTGTATTTTCTATTTGATGTATTATGTGAGTGAGACTCATATTTGGGAACGCAGCTCTCACTAAACAGATGTGTGGCACAGTGGGGGGGGGGGGCAGATTTACAGACTGTACATTTTGGAGTGAGGGAGGGCAGGGGGTGATGAGGGGAGGGCAGGGGGTGATGAGGGGAAGGAGAGGGTAGTGAGAAGGAGGGGCGGCATGGTGTGAGACTACAGCCTCTGTAATCTGACTGGCACTAATGGGGGGGGTTCTGGCTGATCCTCCTACCAGCTGCTTCCCCACCGATGTAGTTTATATGTGTGTTGTTTATTCCATGATATCAATGAGTAAATACCTCCTGGTAGCAGAGAAGAGCCTGGCACGGTGGACTCTGCGGTACATTCCTGGTGCAGTCTCATCTCTGGACCCCGGCCTGGTGTTTTTAGGCTTCTAAAATAAACCACAGGGTAAAAGTCAAAAATGAACCTCACCCATCACTCCCAAAAGTGCCCCGTGCTGCCGTGACAGTCTGTAACATCTCTGTTGCCAGGGATAGACTTTCTATACAAACACAATATTATGTCTTTGAATGCTGCTGTTAACTCAAACACACACTGAGTGCCCATAAATGTAATATTGTGTAAAACCCATTCATTTTTTCACTTAAATATACTATAGGTTATTGGTGAACATCAGTAAAGCTGTCAACACAACGTTGTGACTATTGGTGAAAATGTAATAATTCATGGGAAACTATTTTGACAATTAACTAATTGTTTGTTATTTAGTGAAGCAAACAATCACATATTCTCTGATTAAAGCTTCACGGATGAAGGATTTGCTGCTTTTTTCTCTTATTGATATATTGGTAAACTGCGTGTCTGGGATTTGGATTATGGTCTGAAAAAACAACAATATGGACTAATTATCTGGCTTTTTATATAGCAAAACATTTATATTTTAAAATAGAAACTGTCATATGTGTAATCCCATTCACATTCCTGAATCAAAGACAGGAGACATTCACCATTTTCTTTCCACCTCAGCATCACATCCATGGATACAGCGTGCACATGGGCACGAGAGTGGCACATTTTAGGAGGGTGTGGTTTGATCTGCTCGTAGGGGATGAAGTCAGCCAAGCCGCATACACACTCATACACACATTTACACACTCACACACAAAAACATGCCCATAGCCAGAATTGTAAACACGCGATAGTGCCACTCCCCTCCACACGCTCTGACACAGTGACTGGCTGATTTTGTGATGGGCCTGTCTCTGACACACTGACTGCTACGCTACAACAACAGAGAGTGCCCTCCCTCCCTCCCTCCCTCCACCCGGCACCCCCCACCCCCATGCCTCCCTCCACCCCCCACCCCCATGCCTCCCTCCCTTCCAGCCCCCCCTTGTATCCATGCAGTTTTTAGCAGAGAAGCCCTTGCCCTCCATCTCCCCCCTCTACTACTTCTCTCTTCCTCCTTTGTAGGATGGAAATGAGGAGCAAGAGGAAAAGGACGGGGAGAGGATGAGTGGAGGGCACAGGGAGGAGACACGACCTCACTCCTTTTTGGGGAGCATGAAGGACATTTGTTGTTTTTCCCACTAAATAATAATCATAATTTTTAGAAGCTTTACTCACTTGTTTTCACTGTTTTTATTTTTTCCTGCTACAATTTTGTTTGAAAACATATTTTATCTTCCTACTAAAAAACAAAACAAATTGATCATGCTGTGTTTGTCTATATTGCACCACCAGTATGCAGAGTATACACCATCCATTCAATTTGTTATTGAGTCATACATGTCTTTGGCTGTTTTCACTTCTGTGAGTATCCTGCCAGCATGTGTTGGATTAGCTGAGCGTGTGTGTGTGCGACTGTGCGTGCATCAATAGGATTGCACATAATGAACTTAATGCCCCTTTTATCCCTCGCTGTGTTGGTTTTAATTGTGGTTCCAAGTCCTCTTATTGGTTTTAACAACTTAATGATTTAAGGGTGTCTGTGCTGTTCCGCTGCATGTGAAATGTACGTTATGACGGGATTGACACAATGAGGTGCTTCTTTACTTGTTCGGAGCTCCCCTCCTCCACATTACACTCACTGAACTCCAGTCAAACTCACGTGAGGGGAAGCCACGCTGTGACTTTACTACTACACAGTCGTGTACCAGCAAAGGCTCACACACTTGCTCTTACTCACCCAAAGTGCTGGGGGGTTTAAGTGCTGGCTAGTCCCAAAACCGCCCCGAAGCTCATTAAAATTGCACAGTGGCCAGCCCTGGGATGGAAATCTGAGCTTCATGGAAGTCATATCTGCCTCGCTTGAGCTCACAGCGATCACAGGCCTTGATGTGTGGGGTTGAAGATGCTGCTCTGCCCCCTGTGGACCCCATCACTGTGAGGGGACACGATAAAAACAAGAGATAACAGGACGACATTCTCAAGGACGCACGTGTATCTCATGACATTGTGTGTGATATTTGGGGTACAGCCAAGCTACAGGCAAATAACATCCTCATAATTTTCTTTGCCCTGAATGTGTTCAAGGGAGCCTGCTCGTGGTGACGCCATCTTACACGACTGCTCAATTATTCAAGTGCAGTGAGTGAAAGGGAATCACCAGATAGAATATACTGAGGAGAGAAAAAAAGATGCATAAAGTAGGAATATTTGGCAAATAAGTGAGAGATAAAAGCTTACACTCTTATGACTTGGGATTCAATGCAAGCACGTGCACTCATACTGATACTCACTCTGAGGTCCTTCCTCTCGGCCCATGTGTGAAGTAAAGACAGCTGATTCCCTGAGATTATACCTTCCAAGATGATTTACAGACCCTGTCAGATGCAATAAAAATAAAACTGGGTCAGCATGATGAAATATACCATAACAATATTTGATGATTCAAAAACTTGTCTGATGAAATAGAGGGAATATCTTAATATGCACTTATGTAATATTCATAGTGTGGCAATAATGAACATCCAACTGACATACCATGTTGATTTTGCGCATTTAGGATTAAATTGTTCACCATATAAAAGGGAAAATGTGGCCATATGGGACTTGAAAAAAATGCAGGCTAAATGGCATTCCAGTAATATATGAATATATTAAAATTATAATAGATTCATTCACACAGCTATCTCCACATGATACTGTAACACTTCAGCTGCACAGACAAATGGATAGCACTGCCTGTGTGTGTGTTTTGTTGTTGCTGTGTGTACTTATATAGAAATATCTGTGGCATTGTTATAATATGGGCTGAGGTGTTGTTGCATAATACAGTTGGCTGGAGAGAGAGGGGCAGACAGTAGCTCAGTGTGTACATGTGAGTAAAAGTGTTGTTTACTGGCTCGCTGACTGTTTGATCACAACCAGATTAAGGATTAACCAGGTTTAACTATAGGTTCTTGTTGTTTTACAAAAATGAAGGTCATAATTGGAGCGAGCATTTCCCAATTGAAAGACAAGCTCGGTTGCAATTGCTGTCTCAAAGAGTGCTAAAATTATAATCAATTTGATATTGATCAATATTGGTTCTGGTTTTTAATACATAAAGATTTGCTGTAATTCTAAATGTAACGTCATTGTAAATTGCATGCAAGATAAAATTCAATCTGAAGACAATTAACTTATTACTCACATTATTAAGTATTACCACCAATTACTCGACTTGGGTAGAACCAACAATTCAAAGCCCCCCACAAATATCAAATTAATGGTCATAGTAATAAAGAAAAGTAGCAATTAGTCACATTTGAGACGTTTTAAATCAGTTTAGCTTAAAAAGATACACTTCATCAATGATCAAAATAATCGTTGATGAATCTCCTCTCTATTGACCTCCTATCTTCTTTGACCATAAAGTCTGATTCCCTATTTAGGTTTTTGTTGGCACACACAGCTGAAAGGTCACAGAGTTAACTGGGTCCAAAGTTGTGTTTCTATACACAGAGGGGCCTGTGGTGGTAGAAAGCTCATATTTCAGCATTGAGAAAAAGAGTTTCACAAATGTCCTCCTAGTTTTCTATATCATCTCATGTAGGAAATTGGCTGACCTCTTCAAACTGAGTAAAAGCACAAACTGGTTATTCACAGAGGCTGGTGTAGCCTCAGGCGTACTGCAGTAGTGCTCAAACTACTACCAATGCACTCAGTTGACCCCATAGGTTGACCCACATCATACAAAGATAGAACAAATGAGGGGGTGGGCCTACAGGGTAAGAAAAACAGAGATCACCTGATAGTGGGATAATGTTTTTAAAAGGGTGTTTCCATGACTAGTCAGTGATTAGTTTGGCTACAGCTAGGCAATGTTTCACTATATTGACTGATAAAAAGGAGATTATGGATACGTTTTATTTTATTGTAAACAAAGACTCAAATCATAACCTTAGCCTACTCAAACGCATATTGTGGACTGTTTGCTTTAGTTTATCCTGTATTTTCCAGTTAATAGTCTATTGAATGCATTTAATCAACTTTGTGAAACAAACCAAATTACAACTCTGACAACCTTTGCATTACAATTATAATTAGACCTGGTTAATAGTTGCAACCAATAATAGTTATTACAAAGGATTATACTTAAATATCACACAAATATTAACTTTGAGTTATAGTAAGTAGGCCTACTGAGTTTTGTTTTTTTAATGCTAAGGTGTGTAGGCTACATGTGTTGCGGATATAGTTACCAGCTGATGTGGTAGACGTTAACTATGGTCTGTAGTTTAAAACAAACGTATGAGCTGATTCTAGTTGCCCCTTTCCCTATAGTTAACTTGCTAGCTAGCCAACTCACATGTCATTTGTTAGACGCTTTTATCCAAAGCGACTTACATACATAATACATTCAGTACTGTGGACAATCCCCACAGGAGCAATTTGGGGTGAAGTGTCTTGCCCAGGGACAAAACGACATGCTGACTGCAGTGGGACTCGGACTTGCCACATGGGACATTTCAACCTGGGTGTATTGGACAAATTAATGGATGAAGATGTCTGTCAATCCTAGTAATACAAAAATGTAACTATTTTGGGTAAATTAAACTTTAAAAAAATAGATGACTTTACTAAACACTGATTTTTCACCACATTCCTACCTTGATACTTTCCTCCATGTGCAGCTAGGTGGAAACGACGAACATTTGACCGAGAAGACTACGCAGAAATGGTCACGAAGAAATAACATTCTCCATTTCCGGTTCCGGGTCTTGAAACAGTAACGTCGTGTGAACGGCGCGACCAAACAGAAACTTTTACAGAAAACTTAAGCATTTTTGAGTTATTTACGCTACCGAAACCTGCTTGTTTCTATTTAAAGTATACAACGTAAACCCGATAGAGGATAAAGGCAGATTCGAAAGGTTTGTAACTCTTTATTGAGCAGTTATTTTCTGATTGTTAGTGGTTCGCAGACAGCACTATGCTAACATGAATTAGCATTTAACGTTAGCCGAGAAGTTGTGGCGGTTGCGATTGATTTATGTTGATTGTGTTGCTCATGTTTGCACATTTTCAGCCAGTCGACTCACAAACTACTGCATGCTTTAGACTGTTTGTGTGTATACATTCATATAATTATTGGATTAGATGTTTGTAAGTGGATGAGTGAGAGCGGATGTATGGTGTCCAGGGCATGCGTGTTCTGATACCTACATTGTTTATGATTTGTCAAGGCTATATTTTACACTGCAAAATAACGAAGGGAGAAGTTTCAACTCCAGTTTGAATGGTAAAACAGTGTTCAACCACTGTGGAGATTTAAATGTCAAAATTCAAGAAAGCTGTCTTGCATGCACATTTTAATATAGCATAGTCTACAGCGGTAAACTGTAACTAGTGTTGAACAATCAACAACATTACATTCCTGACAACCATAAACCGTTTGAAAGATCTCCTTGATGCGTCATATTAAATGTATGCTGATCAGGACTCTTGGAGTAGACACATGTTGCTGTTGTTATTATGTAGCCCTGTTAAGGACTGCATTAAGACTCAGAGGGTTAGAATTCATGGAGAAATAGGCTGATTATTTTTGTTGATCAGCATTAACAAACAATTGTTATATATTATAAATGTTGCAATGTTTTGTAGGATTGGAAGATGTCTCTTCCCAAGCGGGAGGTGGAGGAGCTGAGGCCATGGGTGGAGCGGACTGTGAAGAAGGTGCTTGGTTTCTCAGAGCCCACAGTGGTTACTGCTGCTTTGCACTGTGTTGGAAAGGGACTCGACAAACGAAAGACCATAGGTAACTGTATTGACCTTTTTCATTCATAATGTGTTTTATCCAGATACTTGAAGATGTAATAAATATAGAATTATGACTTGTTTACTTTTACACTTGACTACAGAGGTTAACATAATTAAGACAATGGTCTCAGTACTCCTACATTTGTGCACATTTGTTGACTCTCATTCCCACCGCAGACCAGCTGCGCCCCTTCCTTGATGACTCGGCAGGAGGTTTTGTGGAGCGTCTTTTTGAAGCTTTGGAGGAAAGCCGCAGTGCACGTGGCCACAAAGGATCAGGAGAAAAACACCGCAAGAGAGACCTCAAGGTAAGCAATCAATTTCCCTTGAATTAGCTAAATCTGCATAATACAAAATTGGATTAATAGAAATAGAAATGACAGTCACCACGTCATTTACATGAGCTGTTATGATAGTGAGAACATCTGAGAATGTCTGTACACATGCAGGGCTCAACGCTAACTTTCAAAAGTGGTTGCCAGGCTGGCAACCAGGCATCAGCTTTTGGTTGCCAAAACTGAAAATACGGTTGTCATTTTTAGTCACCTTATATTTTAAATAATTAAGATACTATACAGTTATACATCAACTTAATAATGAACAAGTGACACAAAAGAATGTTCAAATGCTTTACAATAAGTAATTAACACAATTATTTGAAACTTAAGTGGTTTTAAACTTGTCCACCCTCAATTGCTGGTATACAAAATGCCAGCAGTGCAGCTGCTGTCATGTTCTTCACAGATCCACAAATGAATTGAGCAAGTCACTAGTTTCTTGGTCATCCGTTGTCTTCCTTTCAAATGTGGGTTTTCTTGACCTTTGTGCTGACCCCACCCCACCATAGATCCATTGGCCCTTCAGCATTGATTGTGGTTCTGTCATTGGCCAGAATAATACATTTCTAATGTTAAATAAATGAAAACCATTCACAGTTAAGAATTAGATATTAATTAGTAATGCTGTAAATTACCTTTAATATGTCTAACTATATTTAAAATGTGTTGCCTTTTTATAGAAGTGATTATATTTGTATGCCAATATTTTCCTATGGTAAAGTTTCGTTTAGCACTTTTATTTGGTAGTAATAAGATCGGGACTCTTATTTTGAAGGAACTTTTACCTAAAGGGAATGGACAACAGAGCAGAATGTACATATATTTTGCCTCCCAAGACTTTACCTGTTTCCTCTTTGCTTTTCGTTCGGGTTCACCTTGCGCTTTATCAGTTGAATCATTTTGAACATTTGTTTGAGATGTTGACGGGTTGGCCGAACTTTTTACCCCACAGTCAAACAACTTAATTTGCTTCGCCATTTTTTGTAAAACAAACACACGGCGCACCGCGCACAGGAGTAAACGTGCGTCGCTTTCTGGCTCCGTAATCACACCAATGAACATGCAACTTAAGTATCGGGTTACGACTGGTCACAACAATAATTAAATATCACTCTAAATACAACAAATAATTAACATTTATCTATTTTGGGGTGCACATTTAGCCGTTTAATGTCCTCATTGCTTTATGTTAAAAACTGGTTGCCACTGAAACCAAAGGCCAATAAGTGATTGACATTTTTTCTGAATGGTTGCCAATGGCAACCTGGCAACCGTTACTGTCAAGCGCTGACATGCATAGTTTGATTCCTCTCAAAACTCTGTGTGGAGATTATTGACAAAAAACATAATCATATTTGATAAATATATATTTAATCATATAAGTAGACATAGTGTATCAACAATGTGGTTTAATGATGACATGTGATATTGTTGTTTCTCATTTGGCTGGTTGGTCTCAGGATGTATTTGGTGATGAGTCTGAGCCGGTTGCAGTGCGAGAAACTCCAGAGATAGTAGATGTGCCAGCTCCAAAGAGGAAACGCGTCCCCCGCTTCGAGGAGGTGGAGGAGCCCGAGGTCATTCCTGCACCTCCAGCAGAGAGCCCGGGCATGCTCACCAAGATGCAGGTATAAGATTATCTTCTTATGACTGTTAGGATTATACCTGAGCAAGTTGTTTTTATTCAATTTGAATTATTTTTCATCTACTAACCTCTTCTCTGTACTGTTAGATTAAACAGATGATGGAAGCAGCCACAAAACAGATTGAGGAGAGGAAGAAACAGCTGAGCTTTACCTCTCCAGTCCCAGCTGCACATGTAAATACAATTGTCCTTGTTTACTTGAAGACTTAAAAACAAGTATCAGTAATTTCCGACAATGTTTGACATTGTTGTTATTTCTCATTGATTTGAGTGGTTTTCTCTTGTCACACCATTGGAGCAGATGGAAATCCCTCCAGTCTCTCGGCTTCTCGGCAACTCTGCTGCTGCAGCTGGAGGCGGGGGCTCGTCCATCGCCCCCTCCCAGGCTGCTAGCTTCATGAATGACGCCATCGAGAAGGCCCGCAAGGCTGCTGAGCTCCAGGCCCGCATCCAGTCCCAGTTGGCCATGAAACCTGGCATCCTCGGGGCCCTGGGTAACACTGGCGCTCACAACATGGTGGCACTAGCTAATCTTCATGCCATGGGAATTGCCCCACCGTGAGTAATGGGACAGTATTTGGGTTTTTAAACTCTACTTTGAAAATAAAAAACATTTGTTAATGTGACACTGTAAAATAGACTGCTTTCTCTGTGTGCCTGTTTTATAGAAAAGTAGAAATCAAGGAGATAAACAAGCCAACACCTCTTATTCTTGACGACCTGGGAAGAACTGTGGATGCTAGTGGCAAAGAGATTGAACTCACACACCGCATGCCTACTTTGAAAGGTAAGTTCAACCTTGTCTAATACCTGTGCACACACACAATCTTTATTTCTTGATTTCATGTTCTTCAATGCATTTCCCTCTGCTGTGTAGCAAACATTCGAGCTGTAAAGAGGGAGCAGTTCCGTCAGCAGCTGAAGGAGAAGCCTGGGGAGGATTTGGAGTCAACGTCCTATTTCGACCAGCGTGTCAATATTACACCAGCTATTCGTGCTCGAAGGGGCTTCAAATTCCATGACCAGGGGCGCTTCGAGAAGATTGCTCAGAGAATAAGAACTAAGGTCGGTCTTAACTCCAAAACACTCGCATATCAGCCGTGTTCTCGTTTTTTTTTGTAAAGGACATACAATTAAAACAAAATGTTTGTCCCTCTTTGCACTGACCTCACCAGGCCCAGTTGGAAAGGTTGCAGAATGAGATTGCCCAGGCAGCAAAGAAGACAGGAATCCAGGCATCCACCAAGCTGGCACTAATCGCCCCCAGGAAAGACATGGGAATCGGAGAGGTGCCCAACATCGAGTGGTGGGACTCCTACATCACGCCCAACAACGTAGACATGTAAGAAACTGCAGCTATCCTAAGAACTTGTCAGTTTGTAAGGTTAAATGTTACTGCTGTGTTTTCTCATTCAAGTTGTACCTTCAATCTACTGCAGTTAACTGACATGATTTCCCCCCTTATCTTATTAAGATCATCCGACACAGCATTTGAAGAGATGGAGCTCTTCGGTGTGACCAATCTGGTAGAGCATCCTGCCCAAATTAACTCTCCAGGTGAGTGTATGAAAGGTGAAAATAAGGCAGTTGAATGTGCTATCAACCAATGCTGTCCCATCATGGGGTGGTAGTTCACTCTAAGCCAGTGGTTCTCAACTGGTGGGTCGAGGACCCGTTTCGAGTGGGTCGCCGATGTGAGTGGAGAAAAATAAATAATTTTTTTGTTTGTGGAAAAGTAAAAAAAAAAGTAAAACTTTTATTTTGAAGGCCCGATTTCCTAACGCTGTGCATGCAGTAGGCGTTGGACTGGAAGTACCGGAGACATCAACGTTTTGTTTTAGTCTTTTTCTGGCCAATCAGAATCAAAATTGTTGCCGGAAGTCCCCAGGGAGAATGACTACCCTTACCCACAATTTAAAGTAATTCACACAAACTCTTCTCTCTGTGTGGAGCAGCTATCAGAACAAAGTGAAAAACAAACAATGGCATAACATATTATTAATATGTCGGGTAGTAATAGATTTATTTATTTTCTTCTCAGTGTACCAGAATGCGTAGTTTATATGTTTGTATTTCTAAAAATCTCCTGGGGGAGAATAGACCCCAGACCCCCCTTCTGGGGATGGGTTTTCAGCATGTGTGCCTTTTTGTGTTATACAGTTCAGTTTTGATTCCATCATCTCGTTAAACCTTTTTAAAAGCATACTTTAGTTCTGTGAAGGGATATGAGGGATATATGCCCTGTACTTCACTTTAATTAATATTGTATGCTGAAAAGTGTATAAATTACAGCACGATTTTTTGTTGAATATATTTTAGTGGTTCAAAATGTCGGGTCGCGATTTATTGACAAAGGAAAAAGTGGATCCTGAGGCCTGACCAGTTGAGAACCACTGCTCTAAGCCAGTGCTTCTCAAAGTGTGGTGTCCGTGAGTGCCCCCTAGTGGTCCGTGAGTATATTGGTAAAATTTCACATTTGAAATAAATAAATACATTTAGGTTTTCCGCACTCTCGCAATGGAGCGAGCTTAAGTTTAACTTTCGATAGCATGATATAGCCCAGCGCAACACCTTCATCACACATGTTTCCACTTGTTTGTACCATTTGCAGGCGATTTTTAATCTGTTCTAGAAAAAACGATGTGACTTTGGATATTTGTGGAGTAAGGTGGTCCGCGAGTGTTTTTTTATTGGTTAAGTGGTCCTTGGTATGAAAACGTTTGAGAAACACTGCTCGATAACAAATGGTTTCAGACTACATACAAATCCGAAGAAATTGCAATGTAAAAAAGTATACAATTGATGTCGCTCAGTAGTGTGTTTGTTTGTGTGTGTGATACATTTTTGAGTCCCTGAGCAAACCATTGAAGGTGCATGCTCTAATATTTGATTGAACATTATACACCTTTACCCTGACTGGAAGCAAATACAACTCCTTTAAAACAAAGTATTTATTTCAATTGTTAGAATATATAAATGTATATATGTCTTTAAAAAATGTTGTCCCTCAGTTGATACAGATAAGTCGGTAACGTTGGGAGTTTACCTCACAAAGAAAGAACAGAAGAAACTGAGAAGACAGACACGAAGGGAGGGACAAAAAGAAGTTCAAGAAAAGGTTCGTCTGGGGCTGATGCCTCCACCAGAACCAAAAGGTACCCACACACAGATTACTGTTATAAAAAAACGTTTGATAATTAATACTCTCCAGAATGTAACTGATGTTTTCCTTTATTTCACTAGTGCGCATCTCCAACCTGATGAGAGTGCTGGGGATGGAGGCAGTCCAGGATCCAACAAAGGTTGAAGCCCACGTCAGAGCGCAGATGGCCAAGAGACAGAAGTGAGTTGATATGTTTACCTCCACACAGCTTCACTCTCTCCTCATTTCCCCAAGAATCCATTGTAACATTGTGTGATCAAAACAGTACCTTTTCTTGGAGGTTTTCTAATATTTTCCTCCTCTTTGCAGGGCTCACGAGGATGCCAACGCAGCCCGAAAGCTCACATCAGAGCAGAGGAAAGAGAAGACGGTCAAGAGGTTAAAAGAAGACCTCACTGACGGTGTTCACATTGCAGTGTACAGGTGCGCATCTGCCGCAACAGACCAAATACTATTTTTAGTACATTGTGCAATTTGTGTTCAGATGTATTGCCTTCCCTGTACAGGATCCGTTACCTGCAAAATCCTGCCAAGAAGTTTAAAGTGGAGGCCAACGCCAACCAGCTGTACCTGACAGGCACAGTGGTTCTGCACAGAGACGTCAATCTGGTCGTGGTGGAAGGAGGTGAGGCAACTCAGACCTGTCAATGCAAATAAATAAATAGCCCCCTTTAAAAAATCTAATTTGTCACCACTAAGGTTGTGTTTTTCCTCAGACTTTACGCTGTATTTATCCATTAAAATGTTGGAATGTTTTTGTTTGCTGTTTATAATTGTCCCAAAGCTTTTTATTGTTTAGCCTTGCATTTGGTTTGCATTTCTCTCTTACCCCTAGAGACATGAAAGAAGAGTTGGAAGATTTGAAAAAAAGCATTTGATTATTTTGACTTAAATACAATTCTTAGGTGATTCACGACATTTGAGTGAATAATCAGTTCATCAGAAGGATTTTCAATTTCATTAAGAAACGTATTGAAGTTATCATTGCATTTCGCAAGGATCTGTACTAAACAAATGTTTCTCTCTCCTCCTTTAAGGCCCTAAATCCCAGAAAAAGTTCAAGAGGCTGATGATGCACAGAATCAAATGGGTGGAGCACAACAGTAAAAGAGAAGGTAAGAGTAGCTTGACTTAATGTTGTGTGCTAGTTGTTGTGCCTTTGTTCTTCTTTTTAGGAAAACTAAACTCTTTACCACTGTTTCTCCATTAGGACTTGATGGTGATGATGATGCAAAAAGAAACAACAAGTGCTGGTTGATTTGGGAAGTAAGTGTTCACAAAATCTTATACAACTTAAATATAGATATTTTTTTGATTGTATTCAATTCTAATGGTTCATCTTGGATCTCCAGGGCACAGCTAAAGAGCGCAACTTTAAGGGGGAGATGAAGTTCAAGCAGTGCCCGACAGAGAACATGGCCAGGGAACACTTCAAGAAACACGGCACAGAACAGTACTGGGATCTCGCTCTCAGCCAGAGTGTGTTGGACGGCACAGACGACTGAAACCTCCATAACTGAACCTGAACCTTCTACAAGCCCTTGGCCTCACAGCCGGTCAGCCCTCACTGCTGATCGGCTGCCTTCAAATGAGGACATACAGACTTAATCAAGAGACGTGAACATAGCAACAGGCGGAACAATACACCTGTGTGGATGTGTCTGCAAGAATGTGTGACAGATGAGTGAGTGTGTTTATGCCTGCGTCGGTGTTCATCTCTTTGTTGGTAGGCTATTCTGTCAGCTATTGTGATGTCTGTTATTGAATACAATCTGACAGATTGCACTGTGTGATGTCAATCACTTACCTAAGGCTTTTTTGTGATGATGAGTAATGTTTCTCAGATTATGTTTTGACTTTTGTGATGAAGTCCCCCTGAAAATATTCCTTGAGTCAAAGCATTTACTACAAACCACTCCATCAATGAATTACAATACTGCTATTGCAATAACACAAGTAGAGTAAACCAATGCAACTAGATGATAAACTTGGAAGGAGTCATGGGTAATGTAACTACATTGTCATGCAAGTACAACCTATTGAGTCATTACAGGTACATTTCACAGAATGTAAAGTTAATAAATCCCTCCTTTTTTATGTTTTTGAGAAACAAACAAATATTTGACTCAGCTGTAGCTTCTTTTCTCTAACGTTACAGTCACAGCCTTGAATAAACAACGTTCAACCGACTCCTGCCTCTTCTTTCCGCTAGTTTGAAACAAGCCAATCATATTTAATTTGACATTTAAGTTTTATAATTATCAAGTTATATTCGGTACATACCTCATTAACAAAGCCCACTGCCACCTATCCTGAGCCACTCCATATACACTATGCATTGTATTAATGCGAACTACATCTCGTTTTTCTTTCTTTTAAGTACTGTCAATCCTTCACAACCCTCTGAATAATGTGCACATTTTTATACAAAGCAAGCTCTTTTAATGTCTGCACAGCTCTCCACTTTTCGTAGCAGTAATGCTGCACATATTTTATTTCAGTATTCCTAGTATTTTATCATATACCAATAGTCGTTTTGAATATTATTTGTTGTTGGTCGTTTTTCTTCCAGTTTATCTTCTTTAACTAACTTTGTTTGATGTATGACCCATAGGCCTATACACCAAGGCAAATTCCTCGTATGTGTAAACCTACTTGGTGATAAACCTGTGTCTGATTGTGATTTATAAATGCAGACAGCAACGCAACATGGGGGTGTGTTGTTTTCCCCGTCCTGCTCGCGTTAGCTCCTTCATGCGCAGCACCACAGCAGACAGACTGAAAGATGGCGGCTGGTTCTGGGGCTGCTGGAGCCCGCAGCTCCAACGCTGGTCTGGAAGGGTCTTTGGACCGGCGGTTTCAAGGAGTTTCCAACACTATGGAGTCAATACAAGGACTTTCAAACTGGTGCATTGAAAACAAAAAGCACCACAGCCTGATCGTTCGCTACTGGATGAAGTGGCTCAAGAAATGTGAGTAGCTGAGCCTAAATCCGCTAGCTTAGCTCATTTAAGCTAATTCAAATGCATTTCTGCGTTGACCGTGATCAGCTTGCCAAATTCAGCTACTGGTGATAGCTTTGCGAGAAGTGCAATACACTGCTTTATAGATGCATTCAGTTTTAAAAAGTGTAATCGATGTTTTCAATAAAGACATGCGTTGCAATCGTGGCTTAAAAATAGTCAGTAATGTTAGCTAAGCTAATGCTAACATGCACTAATGGCACTGTTTACAGTTGGGCCTCCCGGGGTTCATGCTGTTTTTTTCAAGAATAATTGCCATGCACCACACTGCTTATCTCAAAGGACGGATTCTGGAGATAAATGTTTTAGAAGGTGTTTAGTTAGATTGTATTACATATCAGTTTTAGTCGGGGTTGTATAGTTTAAGATGTGTGGAAGTTCAGCAATGATCGTCTAACATGCATGATTGTTGAAGCGATGTTTAAGTAAACATTTTAAAAATGTAAAGGGAAAGTGCACTCTTACTGAAATATGCATTTGTTTTAAGCATTAGACGATTAACCTAAGATTCCTGGAGCTAAAAACGATGTCACGACGTTGTAATTAAAGTAGTGATACACTTGACAGCAGTACCATTTCATATTTTTTCAAACTTTTCCCACGTATTGTTACATTGGTTTCTTACCTACTGATAGTGTTTGAATGTAACTACGTACAATTACTCAAGTACTTTACTTAGGTAGAGTTTTGAAGATTTGGTATAACATTGTATCTTTCACCAAATATTGGAAGGCAATGCTTTATATTTTACTCCATTGCATTTCTTTTTCAACATTAGTTAATAACAACTTTGCAAATTTTAGATGAATACAACATACGAGTACATTAAGAAGTATCATGATAGATTAACCCTGCACTAACAGCACTTATTTATTTTTTATTTAAATAGGCTATTTTGATGCTAATACTTTACTACAGGGAATTTCTTTCAGTGCATTCTTCTATTTGTGGCACAGTCTTTTGTTGTTGTGTTATACCACTGCCTGCTGAATATACTTAAAATATCAAACTGTTTTTAGTTATAGGTTTATCAGGATAGGTTTTTACTAACCACCATTTTTACCTGGTGTTTGAGTGCATAAAGTAATCGATAAGGAAAAATAACTGTCATTTTGAAAGCCCCCAAAGTTGCCATTGTCTAAAATGGGGTCTTTATAAGAGTTAATTAAATGTACTACATTTGTAAAGCCACTGAACTGCTGTCATGTATTTAGCTTGTGCCTCTAAACAGATTATAGTATAATCCATTTATCGCTTGTTTTGTGAAATCACAGGTAGTATCTGTTGCTTTGGTATTCTGAAGTACTGAATAGTATTTCTATTGTTGCGATTAGGATTTATTATACAATCTCATTACTTCTAATTTCAGTATGTATTAAGTTATCTTATAGCAAGTGTAGAGAAATGTGCATGGCTTCCAACCTTACACCAGTTTTATAATATCACAAAAATCATTTACTATTTTCTAGAGAATTATTTTGATACTGGTTTTTGCTGATTGTGGCCAGAACAACAAATGTTTCGCTCTAACCATTGATTTTGGTGAATGCAGGACTTACCGAAGGTTGTATCTGCTTTATTTAAGCATTATTTATAATTTGAGCATCTATATTGGTTTCGATAGTGAGACATTTGAAGCGTTTTCTAATGAAATGTCGCAAAACTTGGTCTGTTGGTTTTTCCAATTGTCAGACAAGGACCTACTGAAACCGAAGAATCTTTTTTTATTTAGTCATCACTTGCAGGTTTTTCAAAAGTTAAGATTCTCATCTGATTTTGGAAAGAAATTCTAGTAGGAACGTTAGTTAATTTGGAGAATTTATCATAGCTGTAAGGCTATACACCTTGGTTACCTTGTTACACATTGTGTTCGAAGCAGGATTTTTTTTATATTGGAATGCATTGCTTTTGTTTCATGGTGCAGATTTGTTGTTTTTGTATGTATTGAAGCAAAGACATTGATCATAACCTCTTACAGAAACATTTACATATATGCCAGTCACCATTGTTCATACAGCTGAATTCTTGAGAATGGAAGAGTTGATTGGAAAATAGTGTAAGATGAAGGACAGAAATGACTAAAATCTTTGACCGTTAAAGGGGGAATCCACATTATTACTTTAATTGTCTTAAAGTTGAAGTTGATTGCATATGTTGGCTGCAGGAACATTTATTTTTCTATTATTGTACCCTGCATATCTTTTATAGGCTTCAGTCCTAACATTTAGAGATATCAATTATCCATAGTTTCAAGTTAGTTTCAGTGCCTGTCGAATCATCATGTGGATTTTCTTATCAGTGCACATCACTGCCTGCAGAGCACAGCATGATGAAAGCTGACGGCACACTGGGAATGACTGCTGTGCTCTGCTGAGCTGTTGTTTCTCAGGGAGAGCGCTGCCAACCAACCCAGAGTCAATCTTTCTGGCTGTACGCTAGGACATGTTTGGTTCGAGCTAAAAGAATAATGCTATAAAGTAGGTTCATTTTGAGTAAAGACAATCTATGCTAATCTCATATATTTATTTTGTTTAACAGCAGCAACATTAGTTTGCATTAATTTTTAGTAAGGTATGTCATATTTTATTGTTTGAGAATAGTTATGGTGCATATTAAGAAAGAGACCTAAAAGCTCTTCTTTGATATAAAAAGCTGTGCAGATCAATCAATGTTTATTTAGCCCAATATCACAAATGTTACATTTGTCTCAGTGGACTTCACAGTTTGTACAGAATATCAGTATGACAATACGACACCCTCTGTCCTTAGACCCTCACATCGTACAAGGAAACACTTCCAGAGAAACCCCACAGTTTGCAGATGTACAGTATGGGAGAGTGGCAGAAATGAAATGCTTGCAGTCACTTTAAGCACCACTGTGTCATACATAATGTTTATATTGTCTTTGTAGCATAGGTTGTGTCTAAATCGTAATTATCGGTATCAGAGCTTGTCAAATAGAAGTGCTTATTTCATTGGATAATAAACATGTTCAAATGTTAAAGGTCCCATGTCATGGCCATTTCCACTGATCATAATTCCATTGTTGAGGTCTACTAGAATAGATTTATACTGTGCAATTTTCCAAACTCACATTGGTTTCGCATACAGCATCTCTGTAAAGTATGTGCATTCAGCAGTATTCACTCTCTCCACTAAACGGCTCGTTGCAGCTCTTGCCCCCCCCCTCCCTGTGAGCCCAGTGTGCTCCGATTGGTCGGGACCAGTCGGGACGTTGTGAATCGCGCTGAGCTCCGTGGAGGTGTGATTTCCTTGTTTAGCGATACACAGCGAAACACAGCCAAACTCACCCTGAGCACACACAAAGTCACAGCCGAAGTAAAAACAATAAGTGTGGCTTGATATTGAGTAAGAAAAGGGTTGATAAACGCTGTGAGAATGGGTCTGCAGAGAGAATTTCGCCGCGATCCCAACTGTCTGTTATCAGCCTGCAGCCAGGGAGGAGAGATCAGCAGAGCTGCCTGCACTGAGTGTGTGAGGAAGTCCGTGGATTGGTCAATTTGGACCAATCAGCGGGGGCTTAACGTAACGGCTCCGCGGACGTAACAGCTCCACGGATTGGTCCATTTCGTTCCGGGGACGACATGACATCATGATGTACCCGGAAGAATCAAATGGACAGTGACGTATCTCCAATGAGGCGTTTTGGGGAGGGTTTTGACTCTGCACACCATTTACATGCATAAAAAAAACCTTCATAACACACAAGGGGACGGGTAATAATTGGAAAAGCATGACATATTGTCACCTTTAAGTTTCTAGAAATGTAAAATCTTTTTTTCAGTGCTAATCGGAGATAATGAGATGCAACCTTGTATGTATCCAGTCTATGGGTGCAATAATTTGTTGATCAACGAAAATATTATATTCAATCCTATCATTATGTTAAAGGTACCATGTCATGCTTTTCCGGTTATTACCCGTCCCCTTGTGTGTTATGAAGGTTTTTCTGCATGTAAACGGTCTGCAAAGTCACAAACCCTCAAAGTACACCCTGTAGCGAGTAAAACTCTAACACAGAAGATACCTGTCTGTGCTGCCCCAGAACGCCTCGTTGGAGATTTCTCTTTTTCTTCCTGAGTAGAGTGATGTGCCCATACCCAAATGGCACCATTGGTCCAAATGGACCAATCCGAGGACTTCCTCACACACACACTCAATCTTTTCTCAGCTGCAGCTCCGCCGATTTCTCCTCCCTGAGACGGCGGGACTCGGCGAGGCTGTGAGTCTGTGTGTGAGCACACACATAAACTCCCAGCCAGGCTGCGGGTGTGTATGTGTGTGTGTGTGTGTGTGTGCTCGGGCTGGTTTCGGGCTAGGTCTGGCTGGCCACTGGGCTCATAGGGAGGGGGGGGGGGCAGGAGCTCCAACAAGCCGTTTAGGACAGACACATACTATACAGAGATGCTGTATGAAAAACCAATGTGAGTTTGGAAAATTGCACAGTATAAATCTATTCTAGTAGACCTTAACAATGGAATTATGATCAGTAGAAATGGCCATGGGACCTTTTTAATTTGACTGTATTTGGGTTTATGAACTGAAAAAAAGACATTTAAAGGCAAATTGTGACCTTGGACATTTTATAAATTCAAACTATTTAATCTAGAAAATAGCTGACTGATAATCAATAATTCCAATTTCTGAAAGTTGCAGCCCTATGTATAACATTTACTGATAGTTATACAAGTTGTTATTATATTCTCTACACAAATGTGTTTTTTGTCAAAAGGGGTAAAACGAAAAAGAGTGATTTTGTATATCATCTTTGACATTATTGGGCAAAAGCTATATTTAGGTAACTAACTTTTTTATTATATTATTCATCAAAGAAAATAAACAACACGATATTATCTCACAGTCTTACTTTGTTTTATATATATATATATATATATATATAACAAAGTAAGACTGTGTGTGTGTGTGTATATATATATACATATACACACAGTCTTACTTTGTTATATATATATAAAAACCCTCTCCAAAAGGCTTTGGCATGACATTTTTATCTCATCTAATAACGATGAGAAAAACTGATTTTAGGTTTTTTCCAGCACGTTTGCTTCAGCAGCAAAATGATCTTTTAACTATTGGCACATACTCGTTTTGTAATGAATTATACTTTTAATGTCGGAACCTTAAGTTGATGCCGTCCATGGCTAACAAATTTTTTGGATGTTTTCCATGGTGGCTTTTATGTAATTCATAAGTTTGTGACTTTTACACACTGTTTCAGAGTTGAATGTGTTTTGAGGATCTTAGTGTTTATCAGAGCGGTCTCCCTTTTCAAGTGATGAATGCAGTGTGTTGGGATCTGTATGTGCATGAGTGTGTGTTGACTTTGAGTAGGGACATGTTGTTCAAAGGTACATTTAATATTGAAGTGGCACAACACATGCAACCCCCTTGAATTAGTTATGGCATTAATGGGATTTGATTTAGTCAAAAACAAAATAAATCAAAACCAGCCCATGTATTACTGATATTTTGGCCTTTTGTGATTTTAAAGAAACCTCTTTGTATTTGTATTTGTTAAATAAATGTACAAATCAGTGTTAAAACTAATTTCACAATAAAATAGAGGTGAAACAATATTATTGTGCTTAGTTTGAAGAGCATAATTGCCTTTTTTCAGTATATTTTGATATGATATATTTAATTACATTAACTTCCCTAGATAACCATTTATCTTTTAGACTAAATGAGAAGCTAATCAGAAAGATTTAGATCTTTTATAGTTGTTGCTCCAAAACCGATAATAGCAGAACTATAAAAAGCAGTAGAAATCATCGTATCCTTGCCAGTGTTGTATTTCTTTTAGAAATGGAAATATATAACTGATATTAATACTAAAGTAAGACTGTAAGAAACACGTTTCTGGGTGAATGAATAATCGTACAAAAACAGGCACACTCATTTGCCTTCAGTTTTTCTGTGTTATTATTATTCGCTGAGACTAGTTTAATTTATGAGAGTACTTGAAGGCATTTCAATGAAACACAAGTGACATTGAAGACTCAAGAGCTGATTTTATTGGATGATATTCATTCATGTGACGGATGCATGTGTATCGGTGTGTATACAACACAAGTTGTCACTGTGACAAGGTTTTGACCATTAACATTATTCAATGTTAATATTATAGCCTGCTTGATACTGAGTAAAATATATATATTTTAAATGTACTTGGTGGTACAGAGTTATTTGTATTATTAACTTTAACGCATGTTTAACGGTCTAGTTTTTAAATGCATACTGAGCAGGACACTTTACAAATCAGCTATGTGATGCATCATTACTTGTTCTAAATTAACACAAACAGTATTTGGGTTATTCCTGTATTGCAATAACTTGTTCGTTATCATCCAAACATAAAATACCAATGTAAATTGATCATGAGTTATTCCTTAAAGAAGTTGGCTACTTGTATGACACACTTGATGTTTTTTATCTATTTTTTAAATCTGCTATGCTAAGGGCGGCCGAAACCTGAAGCTTTGGCTTTTTGGAATGACGATACATGACATCTAATGTTAAAAAAAGCACATTGGACCTTGAGAAACTAGGATGGATTTGGTTTTACTATTTTCTAACTTCTAATAGACCAAGCGATTAATTTATGAATCTAAAAAATAATGGGCTCTTGAATTGATGGTGAAAGTGATCTGCAACCCCTTCTTCTGCTATAAAATAATCTGCTTATTAATACCAATCAACTTGAAAGTGTTCTGGTCAGGAAAATGTTATCCCCGAAAATCTGAATCAGCCACATCATGCTAATAAACTTTATACATGTTTAATTATTTCTAAGATTAGGAAGCCGTGGGAATCTAATTCTTTGTTTTGTTTGTTCAGCTGACAACCCTCATCGCTTGAATCTCTTCTACGTTGCAAACGATGTGATACAGAACTGCAAGAGAAAGAATGCTATCGTCTTTCGTGCGTCCTTTGCAGAGGTCCTTCCCAACGCTGCTCAGTTCATCAGGTGAGTACAGTTTTTATTCAGCTGTAGTATTGGACCAACATAACTCAAATGTCCGAGCTACAAGTAAGAAATGCTAAATCTTCTCGTGTTTAAAATAAATGGTCTTGTGTTTCCATTTTGCATTATTTTCAGAGATCCGAAGGTCCGCAACTCAGTGGAGAGGATTTTTGGGATTTGGGAGGAGAGGAGCGTGTATCCCAAGGAGGTCATTGCCGGGTTTAAGGCTGGCATAAACAAAAAGGAAAAGGAGCGAGAGAAGCAGAAGGAAAAAGAGAAAGAAAGGAAGAAGGAAAAGGAGAAGCAGAAAGAGAAAGAGAAGGAAAAGGAGAAAGAAAAAGAGACGCCCCCGGCAACTGGTCAGTAGTGGTCATGTTATAAAATCAAAAGTTTAATAACTTCCTAACATTTGCATAATCCTTTAGTTTAACATTTTGAACAGTTGCATTTATGGTTGTTTGTTAATCAATGTTTTACCTTTTTATTTTGTAGCACCAGCCAACACCAAAGCTGCCCTGAAGTCCAAGATCTTAGCGGAGTTCACCGTGAGTCTTGTTTCTTAGTGTTGTCCTGCATTACTTTGTTTTTCATGTTGTGTTTAAAGTCTAAAACATTTGAATTACTGTCAATAATTTCTTTGCATTCTTTCTTTTCCAGCCCCAGTCCCTCATCGATCAGTTGTCGAAATATAAGCAGGTGGTTTCAGAAGAGGAGTTCAGGGAGAACCAGCTGGCAGCTCTCAGGGTGGATGTTTGCAGCACAGAGGCTCTCAAGAGACTGAAAGGTCAGAGGTCACTGGGCCCATTTCTGCATCATCACACACTCATTGGCCTTTGTACTGTATGTATTAGACCACATACAGACTTGTCACTTGATGTGTCCTCTTCATTTCATTTCATTTCAAACCTTTATTTATACAGATAAATCCCATTGAGATCATTGATCTCTTTTTCAAGGGAGACCTGCTCAAGTAGTTCCACATGAAACATAAAAACATAAATAGAACAACAAAAGGACATCATACAGCATCATTTACATAATTATCCACATAAACAGGTACCAATAGCTTCCGATTGAGTAGCATCCAACGGAGCTTTAAAAACATTTAGTGGCACCAGATTGCTCAGTTTCCATTTCAGTTGCAGACTATTCCAAGACAGAGGAGCTGCGCATCGAAAAGCTGTCTTCCCTAAGACAGTCCTAGCAGTTGGCACATTTAATAAAACCACGGCATTTGATCTCAGGCAGTAGCCACTTACAATTTTCCGTGAGATCAGGGAGCAGATATAAGATGGAAGTTTCCCTAACATGGCTTTGTATATAAAAATGTATCAGTGACTGAGCCTCCGTACAGTTAGCGAAGGCAAACCAGCCCTTGCATACAGGGTACAGTGATGCGTTAATGCTTTACAGTTTGTCACAAATCTCAGTGCACTGTGATACGCAGCATCTAACTTGACCAGGTAATTGGCAGGTGCATTCATATACATCAAATCACCATAGTCCAGCACAGGTAAAAAGGTCACAGTGACTAGCCTTTTCCTGGCCTCAAGCGAGAAACAGGACTTGTTCCTGTAGAAGAAACCTAGCCTAACCCTCAGCTTTTTAAGCAGGTTATTGACATGAAGTTTAAAAGTGAGACAATCATCAAGCCAGATACCAAGGTATTTGTAACAGGTAACCACTTCAATGTTTATTCCTTGCGTAGTTACAATATCTACAACAGGCTCTGGTGTCTTTTTAGCTTTTGAAAAGAGCATTACCTTGGTTTTCTCAACATTTAAAAGAAGCTTTAGTTCAGAGAGCTGAGTCTGAATAATGTTAAACTGCTTGCAATTCAACAACAGCCTCCTTAATGGAGGGACCTGCACAGTACATCACGATATCATCCGCATAAAAATGTAAAGTTGCTCCATCCACATTTTCACCTAAACTGTTGATGTAGATGGAGAATAAAAGTGGACCTAAAACAGAACCTTGGGGAACACCATTAGCAATGTTCAACCACTCAGAAGACAGCCCATCAAAGTGAACACATTGGGACCTTTCAGAGAGGAAGTTCACAAACCACCCCACTGCATGGCTGGACATGCCTATACTGGCTAGCCTCTGCTTTAAAATGTGATGATCGACGGTGTCAAATGCTTTTGAAAGGTCAATAAATAGAGCTGCACAACTCTGCTTATTATCTAAAATACTGGCCACAACATTCACCACTTTCATTGTGGCAGTGATGGTGCTATGTTGTTTTCTGAAGCCTGACTGATGTTTAGACAGGATGTCATTTGTACATAAAAACACCTTTACCTGTTCACTCACTAGGCGTTCAAGAACCTTAGCCAGAACTGAAAACGTAGAGATTGGCCTATAGTTATTTAATAAGGTGGCCTCCCCTCCTTTTAGCAAAGGCAGGACATACGCTGACTTCCACAATTTTGGAATTGTGTTAGTGCTGAGGGAGAGGTTAAAAAGAGTAGTGAGAGGTGGAGCAATAAAATCTGCAGCTATCTTTAAAAAGAAAGGTTCTACGTTGTCCGGGCCAGCCGGTTTCTTAGGATCTAACTTGGTTAAAGCTTCACGAACAACATCAACAGTAAAAGGGGTAAAACTAAAAGGGTTTTCCAACACACGTTTTTCAGAGTCACAGACTATGGTAGGGAGGAAGGGGAGAGAGAGAGAAAGAGAGATATTTGCGAGTTGCATATGAACCATGATATGAACTCAGGGCCGGCCCGTAGCACTGGCTAGTTGTTCGCCTAGGGCGCCAGATCTGGGGAGGTGCTGCGCTGGCAGTTCTGGGAGGGAAAAAAACATTTGGATCGTTGTGGCTCATCCTAATTTTCGGCCTTGATCTAACAATATTCATAATTAAGTAAATGTAACACCCTTTTCACCCCGGTTCCACCTTTCATTTGCCCTGTACGATGGGCGCTGTAAGTGATGAAAATGGGGGATGTTGGCTTATCTGGCGCCCGCAGCTCACAGCCAAAATGCGAGGGAGAGAGGGAGGGTGCACCGGTACCAGCGCTGTTGTTATTAGAATCTGGTGCCGTGCTAGCTACCAAAAATATCCTTTAAAACTGGAGAGATAAGAAAAAAATGCATAAATAAATAAATGTTAAGGTAAAATAAGATATGAATGAACAACACAAATAAAATAAGTTACATTAATTTGTTATTGGCTATGGTAGGTTATTGGTTATGTTCACATACTTATTTGATTACATCCACTTGTCTAAGATGACAACAGAGACTTTCGACCCAAACCCAGCTGTTGACTTGTGGATGCAAGCAGCTAATCGCAGACTCAACCAGAGAGAAAGTAGTAGGCCTACATCATCAGCTACCATGTCTGACAGAGAGGAAGACAGAGAGGAGAACAGTCAGGAGGGTAGTGATGACAGCTTGTAGGATTACTGGTCGTGCTAATGTTGTCTTGTGTTCACCTCTGCATGTGTGTTCTGTGTTCACCTCTGCATGTGTGTTCAGTGCCGTGTGTCTGGCAAATAAAGTCAAGAGCCCCTCAAAAGTTCCGGTTTATTTCATTTTAAGGATGAGCACCAAGCAACATCTCCAGGTGCTCCTTTGAGAACCAGGGCAAAAAAGTTATGTGCACCCCTGGATATAGTGCCAGATGCTGTGGTAATGCACGGAGGTAGCTCATTACGGATATCGTCGGTGGATAACGATTTAATGGCTTTCCAAAATTTTCCAGGATTATTCAGATTCTTTGTGGTTACTGACAGATTGTACTTTGATTTAGCACTTTTGATATGTGAAGTGAAGCTATTCCTTAGCTGCCTAAAACGCAGCCATTCTACCTCTAAGCCTGATTTCCTAGCCTTTGCCCAGGCCTTGTTTCTATCATGAAGGAGACTGGACAGATTAGCAGAAAACCAAGGATTGTCTCATCCCTTTACTCTAAATGTACGCAGGGGTGCATGTCTATCAATGATCTCCATAAAACCAAGATAAAAATAAGACCATGCGGTTTCTACATCAGCACACAGATCGATTTTACCCCCATCAAAATCAAACAGATCATGCACAAAACCCTGCTCCACAAAATGTTTTTTGTCTCTCTTAATGATAATGCGAGGTTTAACCTTTTGGACCTTAGTGTCCCTAATTGTGGCTACAACACAGTGATCGCTCAGATCATTTGCAAATACTCCCACAGATGAATATTTATGGGGAACATTAGTTAAAATGAGATCAATTAGGGAGGATTTATTAGGGGACTTAATGTTAGGGCGAGTAGGACTGTCCACAATCTGAGTAACATTCAAAGAGATACAAAGGTTTTTAAAATCCTCTGACACTGCAGTTAACCAGTCCCAGTTAAAATCTCCAAGTAGCACTATTTCCTTGTAGTCTAGTTGTGATAAAAGATTTGCTAGTGAAGACAAGGAGTCTTTGACAGCTGAGGGGGGTCTGTAACAGCCCACCACCATGACCTGTTGACCCTTTGCCACTTCTATATTTATGGCTAACTGATCGATTTGGAAACTAATGTGGTTACACTGAACTTATTCTTAACATAAATGGCAACGCCACCACCTTTATTAGGCCGGTCGGAACGATACACATTAAAACCATTTAAGGCAATGTCAGAGGCCAAAATAGATTTGTTTAGCCATGTTTCTGATAAAACAATGACGTCAGTTGAGCTCACCCAGATACGGACAAAATCTAGTTTACCTAACAGACTGCGCACATTCAAGTGGATGAAACCCAACCCAGACCTAGCTTTAAAATCAGCAGGAGTAGCGATCTGACTACTACTGGGTGGACCAGGGTTAGGTTGTACATTTCCTGACAGTAATAACAAAACAAAAAAACAGGCATCTTTTCCTCTTAAACGACACACATACATTGTCATCTAATTTAGAAACACCGGAAAAGTCTGCGAGAGCGTGATTAGAGCTTAAGAAGCAGTCCTGAAGAACCATCATCGCAGGAAAACAAAAAAGACAAACATATTTTGTCGAGCAGATTGTCTGTGACAAGGCAACCGGTAATTGTTTGAGCAACACATCCGAACCTTTGCAGGGGATTCCCACTGCGGGTGGCAGAACAGACCTGAATCCAGTAGACTCCTCAGAATTACTAGAGATCTTCTCATAGTCCAAAACAGTTAACAGGCACAGCAGAATCCCGATATGGGCCATTTTCCCAGACCAGCACACAGTATCCGCGATGTTCCTGGAGCAAAATCAGCACAGCAGCAAAGGACAGGCGAAAACAGCAGCGTGGAAGTGCTCCGGTCCCTCCGTGGTATCCCCGGGGTGAAAGCAGGCCTCTGCAACAGCAGAACCAGGACAGGTGGAAAGCAGGCCCCAGCGGTGGTAAAATCCTCCTCCGTACAGCAGCACACGCCCGGTGGAAGCAGGCCAAGCCCGAAGCTTGGATCCACTCCGTCTCTCCGCGACGACTCCGGGGTAAAAACCTCTCCAGTACAGCCGTATTCTACAGGTGGGAGCAGACCTCCGTAGATCGCAGATCGCAGAATCGCAGGCAGCAACAGGTGGAGCCGCTCCGTCTCTTCGCGACGAGCAGGCCTCCGTAAATCGCAGATCGCATGCAGCAACAGGTGGAGCCGCTCCGTCTCTTCGCGACGTCTCCGGAGGAAAAATACCTCAGTACAGCCGTACTCGACAGGTGGGAGTAGGCCTCGGCAGATCGCAGACAAATAAAACGACTACTTGTATAAGCAGGGATGGCTAAAAGTTTGTAAGCAGCAGAGCTAGATGCTAACAGATGCCAGATGCTAACAGGTAGTGCGAGCCTGTAGAAATTGCGACTGCCTCCAATGACTCTTCAGGTCAAGTGCAGGAATGAACACAACCCAGTAGAGGTGTAGCAGTGAGAATATTTCTTCCATAGAAAGTAGATTAAATTAAAACAGGTCTGTGGAGTATCCTGAGGGAGCAGGATATTTGCTGCTGAGATATATTACACTGAACAAAAATATAAATGCAACACTTATGTTTTTGTTCCCATTTTTCATGAGATGAACTCAAAGATCTAAAACATTTTCTATATACACAAAATAACCATTTCTCTCAAATATTGTTCACAAATCTGAAACAATCTGTGATAGTGAGCACTTCTCCTTTGCCGAGATAATCCATCCCACCTCACAGGTGTGGCATATCAAGATGCTGATTAGACAGCATGATTATTGCACAGGTGTGCCTTAGGCTGGCCACAATAAAAGGCCACTCTGAAACGTGCAGTTTTGCTTTATTGGGGGGGTCCGGGGGGGTCCGAAAACCAGTTAGTATCTTGTGTGACCACCATTTGCCTCACGCAGTGCAACACATCTCCTTCGCATAGAGTTGATCAGGTTGTTGATTGTGGCCTGTGGAATGTTGGTCCACTCCTCTTCAATGGCTGTGCGAAGTTGCTGGATATTGGCAGGAACTGTAACACGCTGTCGTATACGCCGATCCAGAGCATCCCAAACATGCTCAATGGGTGACATGTCCGGTGAGTATGCTGGCCATGCAAGAACTGGGATGTTTTCAGCCTCCAGGAATTGTGTACAGATCCTTGCAACATGGGGCCGTGCATTATCATGCTGCAACATGAGGTGATGGTCGTGGATGAATGGCACAACAATGGGCCTCAGGATCTCGTCACGGTATCTCTGTGCATTCACAATGCCATCAATAAAATGCACCTGTGTTCGTCGCCCATAACATACGCCTGCCCATACCATAACCCCACCACCACCATGGGCCACTCGATTCACAACATTGACATCAGAAAACCGCTTACCCACACAACGCCACACACGCTGTCTGCCATCTGCCCTGAACAGTGAAAACCGGGATTCATCCGTGAAGAGAACACCTCTCCAACGTGCCAGACGCCATCGAATGTGAGCATTTGCCCACTCAAGTCGGTTACGACGACGAACCGGAGTCAGGTCGAGACCCCGATGAGGACGACGAGCATGCAGATGAGCTTCCCTGAGATGGTTTCTGACAGTTTGTGCAGAAATTCTTTGGTTATGCAAACCGATTGTTGCAGCAGCTGTCCGAGTGGCTGGTCTCAGACGATCTTGGAGGTGAACATGCTGGATGTGGAGGTCCTGGGCTGGTGTGGTTACACTTGGTCTGCGGTTGTGAGGCCGGTTGGATGTACTGCCAAATTCTCTGAAACGCCTTTGGAGACGGCTTATGGTAGAGAAATTAACATTCAATTCGCGGGCAACAGCTCTGGTGGACATTCCTGCTGTCAGCATGCCAATTGCACGCTCCCTCAAAACTTGCGACATCTGTGGCATTGTGCTGTGTGATAAAACTGAACATTTTAGAGTGGCCTTTTATTGTGGCCAGCCTAAGGCACACCTGTGCAATAATCATGATGTCTAATCAGCATCTTGATATGCCACACCTGTGAGGTGGGATGGATTATCTCGGCAAAGGAGAAGTGCTCACTATCACAGATTTATTCAGATTTGTGAACATTATTTGAGAGAAATGGTTATTGTGTATTTGTATTTTTTTTTCCTGGCTTAGTTTCAACCAAAATATAGACTAATGCTAAAAATAGTAATAGTATTAATAATTGTAAATGGCCATTGGTCACACCACCAGTTTGTTTTACTGTAAACTCGGAGGAAGCCAGCAGTGCAGACTGCTGCACTCTGCGCAGCCCTTCGCTGCGCTGCTACACACCGACCCCCCCCCCCTCTCCGTCACACGTGCGATTGATTTATTGGAGTGAGAACACAACTAAAGATGAACAAACGAAAGAAGAGTTCCTCGTGGAACTACTTCAAACTGACAAGTGCAAATGAAGTCAAATGCAAGCTCTGCGAAAAGACTTTGGTGTACCACAGCTCAACATCAACAATGCGTTCGCATTTGAGTGCGAAGCATGCCAAAGAAGTGCCTGCAGAGAAAGACGCAGCGCAGCCGGCCATTACTAACTTCACTTCAAGACCACGTCGTTGTGATGACAGGCGTGCAGGTGACATAACTGCACTAATTACCAATATGATAGTGAAGGACATGCTGCCAATAAGTTTCGTGGAAGGAGGGGGTTTCCTTGAGCTTATGGCAAGCGTGGAACCAGATTACAGGGTCCCGGGCCGTACTACAATGACCAAACGAATTGAAAAGCGGTACAAAGATAAGGCAAAAGATCTGCGCGGAAGCTTATCAGCTGTCTCAAAGGTGTCGATAACCACGGACGGCACTCACAACTGAATCCTATGTTACCATAACCTGCCATTATATCGATAGTGAATGGGAGATGAAGAGTGCGGTTCTACAGACCCGTGCAACGCCCGAACGGCACACGGCAGAGAATTTAGCTGAGGTGCTACCGAGTCCTGGAGGATACTGGCGAAAGTGACAGCGTGTGTGCATGACAATGCGAGCAATGTTACTCTTGCCAACAATGAGTACTTGGATTGGGATTCAAGTCCATGTTATGCCCATACACTCCAACTTGCAATAAATGATGGATTCAAGCTGAAGCCCATACATCATATTGTCGCCGGTGCCAGTCGACTTGTGTCACATTTCCACCACAGCACAGTAGCAACACAGGCGCTTTGTCAGAAGCAGGTTTGTTTGTTTCTTTGCACCCCCCTTTTATTTTTTATGGAAGTAATAAAAACGATAGAACTTGCATAAAAACACATTTTTGCTTCTTTTCTTTTACTTATGTAAACCTGTGATGTGACAAGAAAGCTAATTCTGATTATGATTCAGGTTGATCAAACACTGCCAGATCACCGCCTGATACAGTACTGTCGTACAAGGTGGAATTCCATCTACGACATGTTTGATCGCCTGCTGGAGCAGCGCTGGGCTGTTGCTGCGGTTCTTTCGGACCGAAGTGTCACAACTCTGTCAGACGCTAGGACCCTTGACCTAGCCGATGACAGCTGGATCGTGATGGAAGAGATGCTGCCGGTGTTGCGCTCCCTGAAATGCGCTACTACTGCCCTGTGTGGAGAGTCAGGGGTTTCCAGCTCTATGATTTATCCTGTCACAGCAACTTTGCTGACCAAACACCTGCCTGTTGCTCCAGGAGAGTCTAAAAAGGTTGCAGAGTACAAACAAACCGTGTCTGTGTCACTGAAACGGCGACTGAACCCGACGAAGTGGAGAGTGCCAAGAAAGTTCCGTTCATTGCATCGTTTCTTGACCCGCGGCATAAACATCTAAAGTTTGCTAACGATGCGCTCAGGGATGCTGTCAAGGCCAGAGTCAAGGAGCTGCTTTCAGCCGTAGCTGTAGGAGCAGACGCCAAACCAGAGATCACCGAGGAGGACTCCTCTGAGTCTGAATCAGCGGGGGGGTCTGCAGCGGCCAAGAGACCACGATGCAACAACAAGTCTGCAATGCTAACATTGTTTGCCGAAGAATACCACGCGGAGACACCTGAAATGGAATTAAGCCACTACTGTGATGAAAAGTGCATCGCTCCCCATTTGGATCCCCTCGATTGGTGGAGAGTAAATGAGACGAAGTACGAAAGGTTGGCACAACTTGCGAGGTCATATTTGTGTGTGCCAGCCACGTCTGTGCCCTCGGAAAGGTTTTTTTCGGCAGCAGGACTAATCCTTAACCGGCTGCGCTCTCGCCTACACCCTGACCACGTCGACCAGCTCATCTTTTTGAACAAGAACTAAATAGTAAGACGTTTTGTTGTTGCAAGTGAAGCTGATTTAATTTGTATTATTTGGAGCCTAATTTTCAATCTATAGCCTAAAAGACTCACTCGCTACTGTTTGTTAGAATGTTCAATACAATAGGCCTTATTTATAGACTATGCAATTTTGATTTATTGTTTTTATGCATAAGCAAGTGATGCTATTGTTTTTGTTGACTGATTACTGCAGTATTCTTTTATTCGTGATTGTTAACTAGGCTATGAAGGTGAAATTGTACGGCCTATTGTTCTAAAGTGCCTGCCATTGCCTTTATTTGAAGATGTGCGATGCGCACACACGTGAAGTTTATTTGTTGTTATTGCTTTGTACTGTTCTACCTGAAGAGCCCTTTTATTTGTACCATGTACATGTTCCAGTAAAAGAACACAACGGAATTCCATTTGACTGTTTGACGGGGGGGGGGGGGCGTCGTCGAATAATCGATTATTATTCGCCAGGGCTGTCCGATTTTCAATTTTGATCATGGTCAGTTTCTGGCATCCCTAGTTCATCTCATGAAAAATGGGAGCAAAAACAAAAGTGTTGCATTTATATTTTTGTTCAGTGTATATTCTGATGCGTTGAGTACCAGCACTGGCCACGTAACTATTGCAGTTTATTTAATAAATGTGTCAACAGAAGTCAATACAAAGGTTTTTTGCCCTGGGTCTGTAGTTGCATAGTAGTTTGATTACCTAAATGCAGATAAATTAGCCAGACTTATTTTTTATCATTTATTTTAAAGTGATTTTAAGATGCAACGATTGCAATTTTAGTAGCTGATTTCTATTTTTTACAAAGCCTTTTAGTGATGGTACAAACAAACTTGTGTAACCTTTTTTTAAAAGACAATTATAGAGGTGCAGGGATGCTTTTTGCAGAAGCGGCATTGGCAATGAGTTGATATATATTACGGTCTCAAGAGGTTACCGAAACTCTCAATCAAGCGAGAAAGTCTGAACACTATTCAAGAATCGTTCACTGTCACCTCCTCTCACTATGTCTTGGATGAACCATATGAAATATGTATAAACCTTTTTTTTAAACTTTTTGCTTGTTCATCAACTGTGTCCTATTCCAGACAAGGCTGGAGGGAACAAGTTTGAGACGGACTTTGAGGAAGGCAGTCTGAAGCTGCAGGAGTTTGTGGGCTTCATGGAGACAGAGCTGACGACGGGGCCTCCTCTGCTGGAAGCTTTGGGAAATGCAGACATTTTCTACGAGATGCAGTACAAGGAGGTTAAGATCGTGGCCAATGTAAGTGTTCCGATACCCTTTCAGAGAGATTGCTATGCCAAAATCATGATTTTGGTTTCTGTGGATTGAAGTTAAGAGTGATTCAGCAAAACATTGATTCATGGTAAATTGCACATTTTCTCTGTTTAATGGAAAATGCATTATCGAAAATGGTGACCCAGACATCTTTCATTGTTCCTAGTATCCTTTGGGAAAATGATCTCTCAAATTGTTCCTTAAAAAAAAAAAAAATCGTTCTTATATCCCCCATGTTATTCCTCCCTTCTCTTTCTGCCATCTTCCAGGCGTACAATGCCTTTGCCAACCGTGTGGCTAGTCTTAAAAGGAAACTGGATTCCCTCAAGTCGACTCTACCTGGATCTGAGGACTCTCCCATCCCCTCCCCCTCAGAAGACGCCCCCTCTCCCACCGGCTCTGACTCCCCCTTCATGGGACTGGGGTCCATCAGGGCCCAGGTGGACCCAGAGCTGGATGGCAAGGCCATGGATGAAGGAGAGAATGCCAATGACAGCAGAGACATGGAGGACATGGAGGACATGGAGGACATGGAGGACATGGAACTGTCTGATGAAGAGGCTGACGCTGCCACAGCAGAGGGTCAGTGGGTCAATAATAGTCTTTCCCATGTAGTCAAAGTCAACTTTATTGTCAATATTCCAGTTTGTGTGTACAGCCATAGAGATCATTGTTTCCCACAATCCTGAATATACAAATACAAATATGTATAAAATATGTATATCATATATATATATATACACAATCAATAGACACATTTATACATATGCACATATTAAGATAAAAAACACAACAATCAATATATACAAAATAACAGTCAAGGTCAATACCTTTGGGAATGTGCATTAGTGTAAGATTGTCCATAACAGCGTAAAAAAGTGTCTGATGTAGATCCATATGTGGCTGCCCAGTTGTAATGTTTTGATTCAGATTTGTAAATATATCGGCTTTTGATTATATTTACTAGCAGGTGACAAGAAGGACAATCCGTCCACTGCTGTTGCAAAGTCAGATGCACCGACGAAGGCTCTGAAGACCATCACCACCACTGCTGCTGCCACGGCAACCCCATTGACTCCCACCTCTGCTGCTGCTCAAAGCGCCGCAGTAACCACAATGGGAGTCAATCTGGACAAGGTGGACCTGGGAAAGATCAGCTCCATTCTGAGCTCCCTCACATCTGCCATGAAGAATACAGGTGTGTTCAAGGGCTGGGTGAAGATGAGTGTTATGGCCGGCCTCGCACGGCTTAGTACGGTATAGTTAGGCCTTGGTAGGCCAGGCTCACTTTATGCTGCGTTTCCATTACAGTTTAGTAGCTGGGGCAGTAACTATAATAACGCATTGTAGGTGGAGCCGTGACGTCATCTTCAATGCAAACCACAAAACCAAACATCAGCCGTTAGCTCTTAGCACTCAGAGCTCACAGCTCTTCATATCTGTTCAGAAACTAGACAAAAGTTAAACAAGTACAAACCACAGACTGCCTGTGTTATGGCGAATACAGTCGCTGGTTTATTTATGTCTGTAGGCCGTTGTTGTGAGTGTGCACGGTCGGAGCATATACAACGTTAGCTCTCCATTCAGAAAACACGCATTTTAAAAGGGTTTTTCTCCTGCCGTCTGTCTGCAGACTTGTCAAAGCATTAATTCATGGTTTTTACTAACCGGTATCAGTATGTTGTTACTTCGGCATCATTTTGAAACGTGTATTACAATTAAATCACGGTCAAATATATTCATTTTGTTGTAGTTGTAGCCACTCATGTCACTAGTTTAGCATATTCATCCCGGTTGTTGACCCGGAAAGAACCACGATTTTGGAGGGCCAGAAAAACTGTGAAAAAGTACCCGTTAGCTGGAACTACCCCTATTGGAAACGCAACAAAAAACGGGCCGGGTTTGGCACGGCACGCTTAAACCGTGCTACGCGCTGCAGTGGAAATGCGCCATTATACTGATCAGAACCTGCAACGAAATGTAACGGGGTCATGTCCAAAAAAAAGTACAAATTAATTAGTATTTGCTCTTTCTGGGCCTCGAGGAGATGTGTCGCTATCTGAAATCGGTGTTCCTCCACAGTAGCATCAAAGGGTTTGTACAGTAATTAAATTGTACAATGACCACTACATAATTCATGTTTTAAGGTGGTTAATATTTGACTCTCTATTAGTTTGAAATAACTAATAACTTATACATTAAGTTAATATATAATGCCATATTCAAACTGTCTGAAACTGTACAAATAAATGGGTATTAGGTATGCGGTATTGTATAAATTATTAACGACCCTTTGGTTGTAGCAATAGAGTTGAAATACTTTAACAATGTATGTAGCACAGGGAAATTGAGTTTGGATTATTGTTTGATTTACCTCGGAATTTCTGCGCTTCCCTTTTTAAACCTATTATTTTCTGTCTTTAAAATGTTTCCAGCAGCTAGCCCCTCACCTCGCCCGTCTCCAGGAACCCCCACCACTCCTTCTGGCCAACCAGCAGCCTCCAAAGCGACCTCTTCGAGCCCTCGCCTGGCGAGCATCCTGTCACGAGTTGACATCACACCTGAAGGCATACTCAATGCTCTGACTAAAACAAACACACCAGGTAAGACGCATGTAGGAAACACACTAATACAGTCCCTTTTTAATGAAAGAATGTACATAAACAATAACTAATATGTCACTTTTTCTCTTTGTCATCTCTTTTGTCTCTGGCTCCCCACCCTTTTTCTGTCTCCCTGCAGGTTTGTCCTCTCTCCTGCAAAGTGTGTCAAACAACTCCTCTGCTACTCCCACCCGAACCTCCCCAGAATCCTCAGCAGTTAAAACCCTGCTCTCCCCCACCACCCCAAAAGCAAAACCCACCATAGGGAACAGCCTCAAAAGAGACACACCTGGGAGGAGCAGAGATTGGGAGAAAGAGAGGAAGCTGTCTCCTCCCCCTCCTCCGCCCCCTCCTCGTACCTCAGCTCCCTCTGTCTCTCCCCCCAGCCTGGAATCAAAAATCAACAGTTTCCTGCAGGGTAACCCCGGCTTCAGTCTCGCCATGGGTGATGGCAGTCCCGACGGGGTGGACGGGACCCCGGTGAGAGACGAGGCCGCTGGCACCCCCACCCAGGACGAGATCATGGACACACCTGGGAGTGTGCCAGAGTCTTTAGGGTCATCTGGAGGTCATACCCTCTCACCCACAGCCTACCGCAGTGAACCCTGGGACGCTGTGATCACCCCGTCAGGGAGCAGCAGCAATGGAGACTTTCTGAGCTCCTCCTCCTCTCGGTATGGAGCTGACAAAAAGGGGGCCACAAAATCAAAGGACGATGCAGTGAGGAAACAGGTCTCCTCTTCTCCCAGCAGTGACATAAAGGGTAAGAAAGATGGACACCAGCTGAAGATCATGGGAAACAACAGAGGAAACGGTGAACGGAAACACTCAGCAGGCTCTCGTAGGGCCAGCAGCGGGTCGGAGGAGGGGGGGAAACGAGAGGGTCCCGAGTCTCCGGGGGGGAAGGGGAAGGAGGGCCAGTACCATCGCATTGAGACTCTAGTGTCCCCCTGCACTGAAGGGGCTCCGATCCAAACTCTTGGCTACTCGAACCGCCCCCACGCCGGGGAGCGCATCAAGACGGTGGAGAGCATCCGCCTGATTGTCCGAGACTCCCGGCGGGGGGGAGGGGCCGGCGCTCGACCAGGGGGAGCGATGTGGTACGAGGAGGAGGAGTACATGGACGCTCAGTCTCCCTCCCCCCACGACGGCCCCACCTCCTCTTAACATTGGAAACGACGACATGAGCCCCTCCATGCCTCCTCCCCCTCCTCACCTCCTCCACCAACATCTCCACCCTCCTCCGTCCCACCACCACGCACACCCTCCTCCTTTCCCAATGCCCCTACCACCCTGAGAACATCCAGTCTCCTCCCCCCTCCCATCTCCACCAGCATCCTCCCCCGTCCCATTTTTTCGGCCCTCCTCCACCCATCCCCAGACCCCCTCCGCCTCCCATACCCCAGCGCCCTTCCCCTCCACCTTCCCACCATTCTGTGCCCTCTGCAGTCATGGTAGGGGGAGTGTTGGTCCCTATCGAGCGTCCCCTTTCTCTCCCCCTCCCACTGAGACCTGAAGGTGTAGAGCGAGGCGGAATGGGGCCCAGAGGAAACAAAATGCCCCCCCCACCCCTCATGTCCTCGTTGCTAGGTGATCCCCCCAAGCTGCCCCGTCCTGGTACAGTTAAAGAGCCTTTTGGCCCCCGCCATGCCCCCCTCCTGCACCGCCCAGGTGTTCCTCTTCCCTTGCTGGGCCGAGTGAAGGAGCCTCTCAATCTACCTCTTCCTCCCTCCTCTCCCACATGCTCTACACCCTCTCCCTCCACCCCCAATCCCCCTGCACTCGACTCCCACCCCCCTCGCCACCCTGCTCACTCCTCTGGCCCTCCCACCAGTCCTCCAGCTCATTCCCGCAACCACACCTCCAACCCCGTTCCCCTGCTTAACTTACCCCCGATTCTCCCAGTTAACCTCCAACAGAGACCTATGCAGCGAGGCCGAGCCCCCTCTCAGCAGTTTAACCAGCACCGACCCCGGGGGGGATATCGAGGGGGCAAGCGGCAGGGTCCTCCATTCACAGGTGGTCCCTTCCATTCGCAGAAGAGACCCTTCCTACCCCCACGATACTGAAGTGGTCGTCTATCACATGCTGAATGAGAAGTGAAGCGCCCTGCCCTGAAGAGCAGAGTGTGTGTTAGCCCTGCTGGTATGAGCCTAGATACCTTTACTCTGTTAATTAGCTTGAATTAAAACTACCATAGGTTGTGTGTAAATGGCTGATTTAATCTTTATGCTTCAGCTAAGTAGCCAGCCAGTCTTCTTACACTGTACAGTGCAGCTTTGAGGTTAGCAGTTACATAGAGTGTTGTGTCACAACCTTCAATCTTTCCCTCCTTTTTTATCCATTTCTCCAGCTCCTGTCTAACATTACAAACAAACACAGATAGTTCAAGCAGATATTAAACTTTATTTTGTTTGGAGCTTGCCTGCCTGTGTGATTGTTGAGTTAACTGAGAGAGAGAGAGAGAGAGAGAGAGAGCAGGAGAGACAGATGTATGGATCTAAGTTTGACATTTTGGGATATAGGCTTATTTGCTTCTAACTGAAAGCTGTATGAGAAGATCAATACCACTCTCACATCTGTGCAGTAAATTAAAAGCTAGAGCTTAGCATAACAACTGGAAATGGGGACAGCTACCCTGGATCTGCCTGAAGGTCAATACGCCATTTTTTACCACCTCTAAAGCCAATGTTTAATGTTTAATCTGTACAAATGTAAAATTATTTGTAATGGGGGTTATGTGTGAGACAGTTTCATGGTAACAAGACTTCAGGAAGTCACAGCCCATGGCCACACAATTATTTAGTTACCTTCAGACAGGTTAGGCCCCTGATTTGAATATGTATGCTAAGCTAAGGCAATTGTCTAATATCTGCATCTTATTTAACACCCAGATAATGTCACCTGACAAAGCCAATAACCATATTTCCTAAAGTGTCCAATTATTCCTTACAAATTACAAGTAGTTTCCAAATGAATATCTTCATTCATGAGTGTGTGGGTGTGTGCTGTGTGTGCTAACATGGTGTTTCTCATTAGAAGTGATGAGACTGGTTCTGAAGCTTTTGTTCCTGCTGTAAATAATATTGTTCTCTTGCTCGACCTTTTTCACCCTCCCATCTCTCCCACTGTATATTTCTAAACTTGTAAATATGAAATCTGAGATGACACAGCTTTTTTTCTTTTCAAGCTCTTATTTCTGTTAATGAGGACAATGATCGTCATTTTTGAACCCCGTCTTTACTGTGATTGAGGCCTCGGCTAAGCTTTAGCTTCAGAAGAATTTCTCTGAAGTATCTGTCGCAGCTTTCTGTCCTCCTTTTGAAACCACCATGCAGAAGAGGAGGGTGAAGATAATTATGTATTTTTATTTCAACATACTTGTATGCCTATGCGGGCTTCACATTAGACTGAGTCATGAAGACCCTCCGTAGTGGATGGCGGGTGGGGGGGAGGTTTTTCAGTTCTGAAACACTCTTGCTAGGCTTCATCATGTACTGACTTGAATAAAATCCAGAGTTTCAATTCAACTGGGGGGGGAGGTATTTTATTTGGTCACTAATTATCACTTGAATTGCGCTGTTGTAATTTTGTTGCGCTGTTCAGCTGATTTCTGAGAATTTGTTTTCATATATTTACATAGCTGCTGCCATTCTCATAGTGCATAAGTATTATTTTTTGGCACTGTATTTTTCTAATAGATTTAGCAATTTTCCGTTTGCAACAGCGCCCACAGGTGGCATTAGGGGGCGAAAACATATGAGCTAATAAGGGTTGTTTTGAAAATGGTTTATTTAAATACTCCAGTTATTATGGCCCCTTCCTCTGTGTTTTTCTTTGCTAATTTCATGCTTTTTCCCTCAAACCCCTGTGCTTATCTTGTGCTCACAATGGCTTTGTTCATAAACACTTGTGCCCCTCGTCTGAGGGTAAAAAAAGGGGCACAATGGCAGTAATCCTCCTTCTTTTACAGGAGTTACTGCCGTAATGCTTCCCTCTGTTCTACACTGATGTAGTTTCCCTCCCCAGTGAGAGGTGCATGGTGGGAACTGCTGCTCAAAGCCTTGTGTGTCCTTTGTTTGTGTGATCATGGAGTGTGTGTGTTCTCTCCTGTGCTCATTTACAGTTCATCAAGAAACACTGAGCACCCCATGAAGTTAGATACATTGTAAAAATGTAACCATGAAGAGCATATCTGTCACTACAGTGTTGGCAGATCATCAGAGTACGATGTGTCATTGAATGTTATACAAGTCTGTTACCACCTTCTGTAAACTGTCTTTTATCTCATCGAAACAGCTAAATATCAAATCGGTTTGGTGTGTTCATGATGCACAGCGAGAAAGCTAGATGTATTGTTCCCTCACACTAAGCAGCTACCAAGTTCCACATTTTCAATTGTCTCTGTAAATAACCCCAGTCTGTTAACTCTTTGACAAATTAAGTTTGAAACTGACTGAAGATGTGACGAAGATGATGGTCTGTGAATATTTGCTAAGTTGAATTTCTGCTGTTCTCATCAATGATGCTATTACACAGGTCTTTGAGTGTCCAATCCTTTCTGGTGTGATGAACATGCACTCATTATATTTTTGGAACAGTTAAAATATGCATAGCTGTATACAGCTTCTTATATATTTTTTGAAACCTTTTTTTACACAAAGCACATTGAGGAATCCATCTGGGAGACAACATTTTTTTAGTGCTTTAGTTGTTTTTTCCTCAAATTTTAAGAAAACCCCTCATTTTGTTTCTGGTGGCACTGTTGACTGTAAGCAGTTGGTGCACCATTTAAATTAACAATGGAGGCGATTTCCTGTTTGCTCTGACTTTCTCCTTTTGCAAAAACCTCAACTCTATCCTTTTTTTGATTGTTGCTAAACATATTTGCGCTACAATGCACAGTTTGAGATCCACATTTTAGAAAGGCCAATTTGTGACACTATTGAGTTTATTGAGCTTTAGCCCTACATATTGACTATTGTGGTACATTGGCTCCATTTACAGATTTCACTTAATACATTGTGACACAGAAACAGTTTGATGACCCACTTCCAGTGAAACAGCCCTAACCTCATTATCAGAAACCCACTAAGCAATGGCTGTACACTTTCACAACATGTTTTAATCTTAAAATGTCAGCATTCATGATGCAGCACATTTTAAGCTACACCAGACATTTAAAGAAAAAAACGTCATGGTGGCCTCTGTGCCCCTTTTCCACAGTAACCAGTTGCTGATAGTTAATTGTACAGACAAGTTAGGGCTTTATTGTGAAATACTTTTATCATTAGGCAAATTCATCGGCTCTCTTTTGTATTGAGTTATCTGACAAACTAGTATAACGTCTAGTGTATTTCATGTACATAGTGAAAATAATGGCAAATAGGGAAGGGTCCCACGTTTAAAGATCCATAAAGAGTTTAACTATAATCGGTTCCAGTAAAACTGTCTGGAAGTGGCCAGTTAACAGTGGATAGTCAGATAAAAACGTAAGAGCTTTCTGAATGCACGGTATTTTATACATTTTAGATGCCTAAATGTAATTTAACATTGATAATAGTTGGTATTTATGACTGAAGATGGAACATAAACCTCTTGAAAGTGATTTAGCTCCCCTTAGTGGCAGTTAAGTGGTATTTCAGCTCTTACTCCAGGTCAATGACAGACCTCCATCATGCACTGCTGTTACCGCAGTGCCTCTTGTGCTGTGCTTATTCTTCCAAAAATGTTGAAAGCTAAAATTGATTATCTTCCCATGTTAGATTTAAGTTCATAATTAACCTAGCTATAGCAGTCCACCTGACAGTCTTTACTTCAAGACACTATTGAATGATTAATGCATGGAGTTAACATTTCTTAACTTTTTACATTGCGTCTTTTGTTGTTCTATTATCCGCTGGGAAGGCTTAACATGATGTAGATTGCTTTCTTATGGGGTATATATAAACTGTATTGAGTAAGACTTATTCGATTTAGTAATTGATCTCAAATGCATCGGGCACTAACCAGGCTTTGAATGCAGCTGTAGCTATCAGGCGGGGTTTAAAGCAAAGTGCGCAGCTCCGTAATGGAGCATCGACTGTGCTGTTCAGCCTGGCTGCCAGTCGTGATGCTGCAGGTCTCTGTGAACATACTGTGACAAGTGGATCACTGAAGTACTGGCGCAGTTTAGCTGATGTCCTGTGGTTATAGCTGAGCTTGTGTTATGTTTCACCTGTCGCCAACTCCCGGATTTTAAATGCAATGTTTCGTTTATATTTCATCATATTTAAATATGTGAGAAATTCCTGATCTGCATGTGCATGGCTCTATTAGCCCTCTAACAACTGCAGAGCTCCCGTATGTGCAGATCTCATGTGGATGCGCGCTCTGGTGTGTACGCCCGTGTGCGCGCACGCACTGAGCTTCATAGCAGCGTCATATGTTTACGCCCACAACGTCAGCGCGTACTTCCTAATCTGTGTTTCCGGTGTTATGGCCGCTCACAGAGAAGGTTGACAGAAATGTGTGATATTTGGAAATGACCGAGTGTGTTTAGGATGGCAGTGACACAGCTGTTTAGACTGGTTGTCTGTCGCTCGACAGCTCGTGCGACACTTCGCGTGCACAGGAGGTACAGCCAGGTGCGCGAGTTTGTCCTTTCTACTGTACAGTAACTCGCGTGACAGCTAAGGCTAGCTAACAGTGTCAGAGGTAGAGAGAGAGATCAAGTGTATGAGACTGCTGTGTAACACTTATTCATCTCTATTTGAAATGTCATTTTGACTTGTATATTTAACATGTTTTGGTACTTTCTTGAAGTATACCTGTAATAATTTCAGAGGTGGGAGAAGTACTCAGGTCGTGTACTTAAGTAAAAGTAGAAAGTGTAGGAAAACTGACAAGTAAAAGTCCTACTTTCAAAATGTTACTCGAGTAAAAGTGCAAACATGATTAGCATCAACAATTCTTAAAGCACCAAAAGTAAAAGTACTTTTCGCCCATTTCAGAATAATATATATTATGTTTTAATTATAATTATTGATGCATTAATGTTTTATTAAAGCTGGTAAAGGTGCAGCTAGTTTAAATCACTTTGTAGTTTGTATACTGCAGGGTGGATTGTGAATGTAACTTCAGGTGTAACTAACTTCTCATTCAAGTCTTGTTTATATTTCACATTAATTATCCAAATCTGCAAAGCAACTAAAGTTATTAAGAGTAAACGTACATTATTTATCTGTGAAGTGGAGGAGAAGTAAAAAGTATCAAAACATTTAAATATTCAGGTAGAGAGGAAGTCTCCTAAATGTTGACTTAAGTGCAGTACTTGAGTAAATGTACTTTGTTACTTTACACACTGTAATTTATATACCAATACCCAAAATATTTTGACTGAATACCTCCAAATCGATCATTTGGGCTGTGGGTGTCAGCTGTTCGTATACAATTTAATGTAAATAAGAAGTGGATTATAAAGTTAGTGCGAAGAACATCATTAATGTGATGTGTAAAAGGCAATTCCTGTTTTGATTAATTTATTACTTTTTCTAACAATACTGTGTTAAGCGAGTCACTTAACAAATGTCTGGAGCTCTTTGTGCTTGGATGCACCTTGTTGATTTGAGGCTTAATGTGATTTTCAGTTGATAGGACATGTCCTGGTACTGGGTTTCTGGACATACTTGTGATGTAGTTAATATACAGTACAGTGTTATATAAGTTAAATGAACCCAATCTTACCTACATGTCTGCTTCCTTGCTCACATTTGGTTCCCTAATATAGTAGGAGTGAAGTAGTCCTCGTATAATAATAACAATTCATAATTTGGTGTATGGCTGTTTTCAGTTTGTTATCTATTAACTGAAGTAAACTAGGAGTGTGTGAACATAAATGAGAAGGAAATCATAAAGTGTGTGTGTTTAAGACTTTTCATGTATTTATATAATTATTACTGCACAATGCACACTGTTACTGGTTTATTAATTACAGTTAGGTTGAACTAATGCATTCTAGTACAGCAGCCCAGCAGTAATTCAACTTAATGAAGGTCATAATATTCAGTGTTACAGATGCCATCTTTTCTACCTTTTTTAAAATCCTGATCTAAATGTTTCCTTTGTTCCTACAGGTGTGCTCGGCTTTATCTGAGCGACTGCGGGTCTTTGAGTCCCTTCGAGAAAAGCAAGGCAATAAGAGCGGAGCTGAAGCTGCAGAAACTCGCCTCAGTATCCAACTGGCTGACGGCCGGACAGTAAAGGCAACAGCCGGTGTCACCACACCTCTCTTTATTGCTCAGAGTTCCCGGTAAATACATTTAGCAGAAATCAAATATATAATTATCTAATGTTGTATTGTGTTTGTTCTTACTAAAGTGATATAACATTGTTTTTGCATCTCTTTGCAGTGTGAAGGGAGCGCTGGTCAGTAAGGTGAATGGAGAGCTGTGGGAGCTTGGACGGCCCCTAGAGGCAGACTGTGAACTACAGCTGCTGGGGTTTGACACAGATGAGGGGAGACAGGTAATCACTTTGCACGTGCTTTCATTCTCACATTGCCTTTTTAAGGTGGATTTTAATAAGCTAAACAATTCAGACTTCTTTTCACATTCCCGTTGCCAGTGTAACTCCTGGATATTTATGATTGTGTTTCAAACATTGCTTGAACAAGTAATTAAAAACGTTTTTTTGTTTACTAAAGGAGGCACTGAAGAACATCTTCTTAGTAATTACTGGATTCCAATTGCATGTTTTCATGTTAGTGAAACTGTTTAAAACACGCTCTATATCTCCACCCTTACTCTGTACCACCCTCCCTCTCTCAGGCAGCATGGCGGACAGGAGCCTGCGTCCTGAGCGGAGTGTTGCAGACGGTGTTCGGTGCCGAGGTGTGCAGAGAAGGAGCGTCAGAGCTCGGGCTTTACTGCGACCATCTACTGGAAAACAGGTGAGCCGTTACAATCTGTCTCAAGATCTGGATTTGTGTGGACCACTTTCATTTCTAGAGTGCTTTAACAATTTAGCCTAAATTCTGCTTAATACTTGGGCTTCATTCATAATATTGACATTCAAACAACATTCAGATGCTTTTCAACTTTTTTGCATGCCTATTTATTCTGAATAATCCCAGTATATTTAGCAAAATGATGAAACAGATTAGGCTACATAATGTTATTATTATAATGCTATTCTTAGAATTAGATACCAGGGGTGACTACGTTAGATTGTGTCCAACTCGGTTTATCTAAATATTTCCAGTAACTCTAGAGCTTTGTAAAGACAAAATAGTTGTAGTGATTCCCAAAATTCACAATGGGCCTTGTTTAGCCTTTTTAAAAACAACATTTTCATTCCCGCCAAGTCTGATCACGTATTGCTTTTGATGTTTTCGTGTCTCTGTCCTCTCCACACAGTGCCTTGTCTCTGAGTGATGTGGAGGAGAAATGTAAACAAGCCGCAGCCCTTAAACTTCCTCTGACCAGACTGGAGCTGAACACTGAAGAGGTCCGAGAGCTCTTCCAGGTCAGAAATAACAATGTTCTATATTTGATAGGGGTGTAACGGTTCACAAACATTTCGGTTCGGTACGTACCTCGGTTTTTAGGTCACGGTTCGGTACGTTTTCGGAACAGCAGAAAAAATGATCACAAAACATAAAATATATATATATATATATTTTTTATTATTAAACTGTGAATATTCACTCAAATAAATACAAAATATAATAAAACATTAAGGTGCATCATTTCGATGAACTGAAATAATCTGTATTTGAACTGTACTGGTACCTGAGCAGCCAGTTTGACATTAGGACTTGCTTGTCATTGTATTTTCATGTTTTTTTAAAGAAAGATTAACTTGTCCACATTGCTTGCTGAAAGGGCAGATCTGCTGGCACTAACAATGTCTCCTGCTGTGGAGAACACCCTCTCGCTAGGGACAGAGGTAGCAGATACAGCCAGGTAGCGCTTTGCTAACATGGCAACATAAGGATATTTGGCGTTTGTAATAGCTTTGGCTCGGTCTGATCTTTCTGCGAGTGGTGGAGGCTTACATGCTAGCGGGAGTTGGGTTTGCACTTCAGTCTTTTTTCTTTTGGTACCGGTGATATTCACGTTCGGGTGATGCCTTTTCAAGAGTGTGCAAGTTTGATGTATTGCCAGCCGCGTAACCAATGTTAGTTGAACAATGCGGACAAACAGCTTTGGTTCGGTCCACCTGTCTTTGTCTGTCATCCTTGTTCGTAACTGTGAAACCAAAATGTTCCCAAACCGGAGACTTCAATGATGCTGGAGGATTTTCTAGCTCAACTTTATCTGCGTTTGCCATTTCCTCAAATTACTGACTAAATTTGAACGCATCACTGTGACCAGCTCTCATAGTATGCCTCTCGTCCAATGAAATGACTTGCTCGCTCTATGACGCGTTGAACCCAATGTGAGCAAATTACTCTGAATGCTGCGACGCAGCACCTGAGATTACTTCCAAGAAGTTGTTCACGTTCTCAATTGTTTATGTTTAACGTTATATTCGTTATATTCGTTCGGTACACTTCGGTACACACGTGTGCCGAACCGAAGGGCCCATACCGAATAATTTCGATACGTATACCGTTACACCCCTAATATTTGTTAACAATACACAGTTTTAACAGCACACAGTTTAACTTGTCATTGTAACCAAGGGCCTAAAACCATGTCCCTGAAACTGGCCAAACGTAATAGACTGCTGTCATTCATTTGAATTTGCATATACATTTTCATGTAGAGTTGGTTAATATGTTCTACCAGTAAAATTAAGAATTAGCAGAATCATTATTCATACATTAATAAATACAGGTCCTGTTCAGCCATGCTGAATTGCTCTGTTCCTTTTTGCAATTTGTGTAACTGAGTGTTGATGTTGCATTTGATAACATATGAGTAGCAGTGATATTACTCACTGTGTAGGAGTGGCTCCTTATGCTGTGCCGGTTATATTTACTTACAGATGTCAGGCCCCTTCATATTGTCCTGCTCTCCATATGTGACATGTATGAATGTTCTGTGTTTTTTACTTCTTACAGAACAGTAAACTGAGACTGCAGCTCGTGGAGGAGCAGATGAGCGGCCCCACTGTCACAGTGTACAGGTATTAATACTCACACCTGATGTGGATTTACCTGCAGTCTCTTCCAAACTCAAACATTTAACCCAGTTTATCCTTTCTTGTGTGATTCAGATGTGGAGACAGCCTAGCGGTCTGCGACGGCCCCCTTCTCCCACACACTGGCCTCCTCAAGGTCTTCAAGACAATACAGGTGTGTGTTTTTGTGTGAGTGTGTCAGTGTGCCTTTTTTTGGTTTAGTATATCTGAATGTTCTCTCCTTTTGTCTCTTTGAATTTGTATTGTACAACTATTCCCAAATGTGTTAATTAGCCATGTTATCCAATCTCATCTTGTGAATTGTTGAAAGCTCAACAATTGAATCTATTATAGCTGTACTTTTTAGCTGTGTATCCGTATAAATATATATATTTAAGGTTTGAATAATACTTTTAATAATTTACATTTTATACATGATGATCAAAAAGGGTGGCTTAACCTCATCTACCCTCTAAAAGTGTGTTTAATTTGGACTCCTTTGGCCCAGTGGGACACATGCCGGGTTGGAGGAATGTCCCTTGTCTGTATTGATCCAGGGAGAGGGAGGAGTTTTCATTCTGGGCAGCCACTGGGCAGGAAATATCTGCAGCAGGATGTTGTGTTTGTCAGAGGCCAGTTTCCTGTTCTCAGCCCCTACAAACACACTGCCATCTATCAGACATGCTGTCACTCTCATGGTTAGCCCTTCTCTCCTGGCAGACCCTCACTCCCCCTTTGTCTTTTGCCGCCTCTTTGTTCACTCATGATTTTCTCTCTTCCTCTTCTCCTCCTCGCTTCACATCTATTACATCCCAGCTCTCGCCCGTGACCCTGGCCAATGAGACCGAGTCCTCAGGTTTGATGCGTCTTTTAGGTGTGGCCTTTCCAGGAGAGAAGGACAAGGAGGAGTGGGAGAGGGAGCGGGAGGAGGCGAGGAGGAGGGACCACAGACGCATCGGGACGGTGAGACAAAATCTAAATTAGGACAGTTTCATAAAATAAGATCAGGAAATTGTGTTTTATGGTCATAAATATTCATGTGTATGGTTTTTGTACAGGACCAGGACCTGTTCTTCTTTAATGATGTGAGTCCAGGCAGCTGCTTTTTCCTGCCTAAAGGCGCCTACATCTACAACACCCTCACCGACTTCATCAAGGTGAACATAAACTCTGTTCAGTCTGTTTAAATAACTGAACAAATAAACTCTACAGTATAACTTCACCTGCAGCCTCTTTCACATCTGCAGCACTATTCCTAAAATGAACCTAAATGTTATAACTCTGTTCAGCCCAGCTTATGTAACTCGAAGTGAAATACCCCACAGGTCGTCATTTAAATATTAAACTTCAACTCTGACCTCAGTATGGTTTGGGTAATCAAAAAATTAATTTAAATGCTATCCCCTTTTGGGTTAAAATTATAATATCGTGCATGTTAGCATCCCTCACATAAACATGTACACACATAAAGAAAACAATAAATGCTGTGTTGATGGTATCCTGAGGTTAAACATGTTCATACCAGCCGTCAGGATATTGCTCTTGTTAGCCTTCAATTAGTGCTCTGTTGTGACAGTCTGCCCCCCCTCCTACACTCACTGTCACACACATCCTTCCTTCCTGCTTCTCGTAGAGTGAATACCGAAGGCGAGGATTCAACGAGGTCGTGACCCCAACCCTGTACAGCACTGCATTATGGGAGCGCTCGGGCCACTGGGAGCACTACAGCGAGCACATGTTCACTGTGACGTCCGAGGGCTCTCAGACCTACGCTCTCAAGCCCATGAACTGTCCTGCTCACTGGTAAACACACACACTCACACAAAAACACACCCAGTTTAGCACCTTCATAGAGACCGAGCCTCACTCTGCTTCTTGTGTTTAGTCTGATGTTTGAACAGCGTGTGCGCTCCTGGAGGGAGCTGCCTCTGCGGTGGGCCGACTTCGGGGCGCTGCACCGTAACGAGCTCTCCGGAGCGCTCGTGGGTCTCACTCGGGTTCGAAGGTTCTGCCAGGACGACGCTCACATCTTCTGCACACCTGATCAGGTACACATAACCCATCTGAATATGCATACATTGTTGCAGTTTTTTTACTAGACCACAGCAAGTTTCACCCAATAATAAGAAACACAAATGTTTCCACTTGCCTGTAGTCTAATTGTATCAATCTAGAATGTTTTGGTCTGAGTTTCCAAGTGTTCAAGATATCTTATTCAGAGATATCTCCCTCCTTTCAAATATAATGGTATGAGATGGCAACATTTTTCCAGAATTCATGACAATTATGTTGTGCATTTCTATTTTAGAACAATCTTTCCTGGCTAAAAAATTCTGAATTGAGTTGCATTCTGTATTATATAATGATTCAAATATATACTTAGTTAAATCAGCAAATACAGATTCTCCAAAAAATCAATATATTATTGTTGTGTCATGATAAAATTAGTGACATTGTGGTTTGTCAGAAAGAAAACGACTAAGTCTGCGGATTATCTTGAAAAACGAGTCATGATTTCTGTAAAGAGAAGTAGCTGTTGAGTATGATCCCCACAAGCCAAGCACTATCTAGTTTCATTACACTACAAAAGAGGCTGATATCTCAGACTTTGCAACTCACACAGAACAAGCCAACTAAGAAAAGCAATAAGTTATTTTTATTCTGGGTTGAACTTTAAAGGTCGTTACACACCAAGCCGATTTTGGCCCTCGATAGATGTCTGGCCGTCGATGAGCGTCCTGTCGCCCTACTCAGATTGGTGTGTCCCGCCCCGTCGTGTCTTTTCGGCCGTGCCGACACCTTCCGCCGCCGATTCAACAGGCTGTCGGCCAACGAAATCACTCTGATTGGCTGTTCAGCTTAGTGAAACGGAAGTGAAGGTCCCAAACAAACTATTAAGAAGGCAAATCTGAGATTTAATTTAACTCCAGCTCTCGACACAGGTTCGGGAAAGCCCCATGAGCTTCTCGTTGTAGAGTGGAAATGGAACGCACACGCTATTTGTTGTTTGTTTATATCACGCAGTCTGTTCTTCTTCTCTCGGTTATCACGCAGTCTATCTTCCGGTTGTTGCCTCTTTTGAATGCACACTACTGCTGGTAAGGAGAGTTATTGCCACTCACGCATGCGCAGTTCGTACGTGCTACTTGGCCGTCGGCTGAAGTCTTTGCGGTGTGTTCCAGTGCGACTGTTGGCCAAGACGCAGGAGACGTGAGGCCACACAACAATCGCGTTCCGTCGGGACGTGTTCTTTGGTGTCAGTTTGGTGTGTAGGCCCCTTAAGGTGCTGTAAGTGTGGTGGTAGCTTTGAATGGGACACATGTGGGACCACTTTACAGTGATAAGATGGGCTGTACAAATAACTTTCAAGACATTCCAGGAGGCCTTGGACTGTATGAATGAAGGTCTTTGTCCTGTTTAAACATTACACCTCAATATGTGCATCACTGCGGCTGAACAGGCTCTAATCCTGATTCCCCACATAGTGCCCTGTGACGTTCCCATGATACTGCTTGGATCCTGATAATTCTCCAAGCTCCTATTCACAGGATAATCATCGCTCTGTACATTTCTTAAATACTGATTCAATCTATGGAGGCCTTGCAGTAAAAACACCGGCAGATTTATTTTTCTTAATTCTGCCTTGTTGAAATGTACACTCCTCTAACCTATGTCGATGTCCCATTATTTGTATTTCTTATGTCCTCTTGTTGCCTCAGTCGTCACATGTTTTACTCTTTCCCCCCCCCCCAGCTGGAAGAAGAGATTGTGGCATGTTTGGACTTTGTGAGGAGTGTGTATCAAGTGTTTGGATTTTCCTTCCACTGCCTCCTGTCTACACGTCCTACACCATGTCTCGGGGAGCCTGAGCAATGGGATAATGCTGAGCAGGTACACACACACACACCTTCATCGGACCATATTGTGATATGCCATGATCACACAGGCCCAGCTGAAACTAAATGACATGGTGTAATGATATCCACAATGAGCTCCACTCGTGGTACTTTCCAAATAGAAATCTGCTCTGTGCCGAGCTGCTGGGTAGATGCATATCTTTAAATCCCCACAGACGTCCTTAAATAGGCACAGCAGCAGTGTAAGCTGATTCAATTGACTGTAATTGAACATATTGGTTCCAAGCTCCACACACAGAAAGGCCATCATGGTGGTAATGTGCATTAAATCTTACATGAACTGCTACGCCTACTTACTTACTGAGCTGTGTTTGTGTGTGTGATCAGCAGTTGGAAAGGAGTCTGCAGCACTTTGGGGAACGATGGGAGTTGAACCCAGGAGACGGAGCCTTCTACGGACCAAAGGTCAGTGGGAAGGGCAACACGCAGTAAAAGAAACTGACTGACCACACAAGTGTAAATAATGCTTATAATATTAAAAACAGGCTGGGTTTGTTATGATAAGCCAATCAGCTGTAGCTTCATATATAATGGACGGACATGAGAGTGGTATCAATCTTTTCATCTAACTCTCGGAAGAAAACACAAAATGAGTATGATTTCCCTAGAAAACAATGTGTAAACTTTTACAAGAATAATCCCTCTCAATCAAATCTAATGACCCACTACTAGTGTGTGGCCATGTCTTTGCCTGCAGAGACCCTGCAACCCTCTGCCTGAATCTATTTTAGTTTGGCGAATTAAAGGTCCCCTATTATACTGTTTGTCATCAATATATTATAGGTCTCAGATATATGCAAAACGTGTCTCTGAAGTGTTTGACTCCAAATACCAAACAGATCCTGCATTGCAGCATCCCATAATCCCCTCTGTTTCAGCCCTGTTTCAAAAGTGCTGATTCTCTGTCTTTTACTTTAGATGAAAATAAGGAGCCCCTCCCCACGCCCCTCTGAGAGATATTTGGTTAAAAAGAAGACAATGGTGCTCTAGGAGGAGATTCAGGTGATAAGGTGGGGGGGGGTTACCTTGGTTGGTGATTGGCTAATGGTTACACAAGCCAAAACATCGTTATGACATCATAAAGTGGCCAAAATCTGAACAACTCATTTTCAGACAGGTTTTTATATAAATGGATCAGGACAAAAAGAGAGAGAATCTTGTTTCCTGAGACTTCCAGAATCTCTTTACACAGAGGAAACACATGTTGATGTAGAAGAGACATGAAAAAGTGGATTTTGCATAATAGGTGACTTTTTAAGAGACATTTCTGAGTTTCAACTTCAGCAAACATCTTCCAGATACTATACAGGCATCCAATAGGAAGCTAAAAGAATAGATGACTCGTCACAGAAAAAACACACACATAGCACGGTGGAACAGCTATGCGATGCTTGTTCAAAAACAAGGGTGCATCTAGCGTTGGTTTCGCCTGTTGGCCAACACCGACACCCTTGTTAAACCAGGGAGGTGGAATCAATCTTAAATGTTGTCTTCAAACTGCAACTGACAAATCCTACTCATTGTTCCTTTACCAATTTTACAATCTCATTTCCCATCTTATCAGGGGATTCTTCTATAATGAGTTTATTGGTGTTACCTCACAGATTAGAGAGCAACAGAGACGTCTTTGTGTTCCTCCTGGCTCTGCAGGGAGACATTTTAGAGCGTTAAATTATAGTTCACACTCAGTGGCGGCTGGTGGAAAATATTTTTGGTGGGGTTGTTGATATAGCGAGTAAAACATTTTTTTTGGGGAGAAATGACCCCTTAAATTAGGACTTCTGGTGATGTAATGGCGCGTTTCCAGTGCAGCGCGGAGCTCGCTTTAAGCGTGCCGAGCGGGGCCCGTTTTTGGTTGCGTTTCCACTTGGCCTAGTAACGGCTAGCGGGTCCTAATTCGCAGTTTTTCTGGCCCCATAAAATCGTGGTTCTAGGGCCAGGAACAACCAGGCTGAGTCGGGCTGAGTATGCTAAACTAGAGAGAGAATCTCTGGCAAGGGGGCTACAACTACAACAAGATGAACATATTTTACCGTGATTTAATTGTAATACACGTTTCAAAATGATGCCGAATTAACAACATACTGATACCGGTTAGTAAAAACCATGAATTAATGCTTTGACAAGTCTGCAGACAGACGGCAGGAGAAAAACCCTTTTAAAATGCGTGTTTTCTAAATGGAGCTTGGCTTGGCTAAGCTAACGTTATATATGCTCCGACCGTCCACACTCACAACAACGGCCTATACAGACATAAATAAACCAGCGACTGTATTCTCCATGACACAGGCAGTCTGTGGTTTGTACTTGTTTAACTTTTGTCTAGTTTCTGAACAGATCGTATCTGTCCCCGGCTGTTTGAAGAGCAAGCATTGGAAACAAAAGACAGCATTTACCTGTTTGCATCCAGCTTGCCATGCCTTTCTGGTGTACCAGCTACGTGAGAAGCCTCGTTGATATGTTTTGTATTTTTCACGAGCTTGCTGCGATATATACAAATCGGGTTGGTCCGGTCCAAGGTCTTTAAGCAACAGTTTATCTCCCAAACTTCTCCTTTCGAAAGGATTGGAGATTAGCTCTTGAACGGAATTGGGCGGGGACCGAGACTCCACCTGCACATGAAGCCATCCTCATCAACTATTGCCGTACTGCGTCACCCCACCGGATACGAGTCACTAGTGTCCAAACTACTCACAGACTGGACCGGGCGCTGACATTGGCGCCCGGTGATCATCAGATTTGACGACGCTGATTGGCTGAAATTATGTTTCGGCATCATAGTTTACAGATAGCAACAGTCAGCTGCTAGTGGCTGCTGCTGCACTGGTTGAGGGCTCCTTTCTTACCGCCCAGACGAGAGAGGGTAATGACCATAGACTGTATATATAAAGGTAATGACACATGGGCAAGGCCAGGCAGGAAACATGTGACTTATCAGTAACTTTAGACATCGTCGTAACACAATTTTAAACGAGATTTTATTGTAGATTATACATTTTACTGATACCAATTATATAATATTTACCTTGTTTATTAAAAATACAAATAAAATTTAAAAAAATCTTTTTTTAATATATATATTTTTTTCATTTTGTATGTGGGAAGAGGTGGGGCGGCGCCCCTAGCGCCCCTATGGGCCGGCCGCCACTGCTCAAACTGTCCTCAACCGCAGCAACTGCAATAAAAACAGAAATGTGTGACATTTGTTCATAAAAACTTGTTATAGCTACTATGGTTTTATGAAAATAGAAAGAAGCTGGACTCGAGAATGGTCTTTGTTTTATTTGAGGCGATTTTCATTTTTACTTTTACTCGTGCAGTCAGTCAGTAAGCATCAAGAGGAAGTCAGCTTCAGACAGACGGTGCATGCTGGAGCTCATGTGGAGGGACAGAGAGTGGAGGTAGGTTAAGTCAGGGTGCGGTTAGAAACACACTAACAAGCTCCATGTAACAAACAAACATTCCTCACAGCCATCTAGCCAGGGTGTGTGAGCCACAATGAGCTAGATCAGCTTCTCTTGGAAACCATTTGTAAACATTTCTGTCCACAAATATGCAGTTTGTCCCCTGCAGTGTTAGGGTAGAGAAGTGAAGTCTGATGCTAACACTCTCCCACGTGTTTCTTTATAGATTGACATCCTGATCAAAGATGCAATTGGCAGGCAACACCAGTGTGCCACGATCCAGTTAGACTTCCAGCTGCCGATCAGATTTGACCTTCAGTATGTCGGGTGAGTCGGTTATAAATGTCTGCATTTGGCTATTAACCTCTTAAACATTCCTACATCTGTAGTGATTTAAACCTGCACATCGGTACTTTTGTATGATATTTTTAGCTTTTTTTTAATGAACCCACATGCTTACTGTGATGTCCTGTAATTGTGAAGGTTGATATGGCAGATTCATCGGGATCTAATTGAATTATGAAAGATGAGTCCTTTATTGAATTTATCACTTTTCATCGCCAACGTGCTCCTTGTTTCTGCCTTTGACCTCTTTTTGCCTCTTATCAGTCTGCTCTACTTCCCTTACAGTTTCCATATATCTATATTTATATATAGATATATATCCTTTTGGTGTTTATCATGAAATATGGTATTAGACATTGCTAAATTGACATTTGTAAAGATACGATAGAGTAACTTTTATAAACTCATTATGCATTAAAGAACCAAATGGGAATGTCTGACTTTGCTTACTCCAGCATATTAACAAGGTGCTCTAATTATTTTAACATCAAAGTTATGATCTATTGCTTTTACTTTTTGATTGACCTTTCTTGTTTTTTTTATAAATCCTAATATTGCCATGAACGTCATTCTTTCTTGATTTTAATGTATTTCTTTACCACCTCTATAGTACGGACGGACAGTTGCACAGGCCGGTGATGATCCACAGAGCAGTGCTGGGATCTCTGGAGAGGATGATCGCTATACTGGCTGAAAACTTTGGAGGGAGATGGTGAGAAGACGTTAATAATAACATGGGCTCATATTCATTATATAAGTATTTAAGTGTATCTTCACTGTTACCAATTACCTCTCTTCTCCCCAGGCCCCTTTGGTTGTCCCCAGCGCAGGTCATGGTGATTCCTGTAGGGGGCAACAGTGAGTCGTACAGCAAACAGGTATGTTTATTTTGAAGATTTATTTCTGGTACCCAGTGTACTTCCTCTCTGACTTTTATTTCTTTCTGTCATTATTAATTCACTTGTTGATGTGAGTACAGATTCAATCTTTAAAGACGTGCCTCTCCTCTATTAAGGTGGTCCGGCAGCTCCGTGAAGCTGGCTTCATGGCTGACCTCAATGACGATCAGGGAGCCACCTTAAACAAGAAGATCCGCTCTGCTCAGCTGGCCCAGTACAACTACATATTTGGTAAAGATCAGAAAAAGAATGAAAACTATGGCTATTATCTTGAACTAAAGCTCTCTTCTTTAACTAAAGCTCCCTTCTAATCTATACAGATCTTACCATTACTGATAATGACTACTGAACATTCTTTGTGTGTTTTTGTCTAGTGTTGGGGGATAAGGAGAGTGAGAGTGGGACAGTGAATGTGAGGAGCAGGGGCGGTAAGCAGCTCGGGAGGAGGCCGACAGAGGACGTGCTGACCGCCCTCACACAGCTACGAGACTCCCGGAGCAACCTAGAAGACTTTTGAGGAAAACACCCTTTCAATAAGATGTCACTGATGAAATAAATGTTTGTTTTACATGTTCAAGCTGTTGCTGTTATACATTGGCTCTATCTGAGGAGTCGGCTGCCAACATTTGTAATAAAAGTTTATAAAAGCGTACTCACTCGTTGATTGGTCCATTAATGGCATCCACTGGCAAGTCTGTGATGTATTTTAAGATCACTATCAGTCTACTATCAGCATTACTCTGCTAAAGTTGCAATTTGTTCACTAAAAGTCGTAAAATATGCATACCTCCCACTTATGTAAGTATGTGTCATGATGTCAGAATAGAAAACCAGGCAGACCTTTAAAAGAGTGGAAGAGAGGGAGGATACGGAGGGGGATTTGACTAAAATAGGAGAAGGATCAGCAGCAGTGTCAGGGCTGTGTGTTTTCATCTGTGTTTATTGGAAACAGCCAAGTCAAGGTAAAGGTCAGAAAAATGTGAAGTTTTTTCCTTTTTAATTGAGAGAGGGCAGCAGGATGGAAAATACATCAGTCACAACAATGACACAGAGAGAGAGAGGGAGAGGGAGGCGTCAGCCAACAGACTGGACAAAAGCAGTCTCTTCAACAAAGCTGGTTGTGAAACAGGTGAAGTGGATTGTGTGTTTAGTTCTTCTGGAGATCATTTAGTGTGGAAAGGTGAAGCAGGTTCATGATGAAGCATCCGCTCTAAGTCATACCCAGGTCACCTCAGATAGAAAGAAGGTCCTAAACACGCTTAGATCAAACTAAAACAAAAGAATGACCACCATGCTTTGAACTCTACAGATGTAATCATTGGACCGTGTTATTTCTCTGACGAATGGAACTCGTAAGAAATGCCACCAAATCCTCTTATTTCTTCATAGGCTGTTGCTGCTAGTACTGTTAAGTATTGGAATCACAGGAGACATGAGGCTCAACAGTATGGTGTTAGTCAGTAAAAAAAACTCCTTATTGAGACATGTTGACATTTTTGGTTTTAGGGCTCAGTTTTTGACTTGTCTAGCTGAGCTTTCCGCTGTTACCCTCATTTATTGGAGGTGAATTTAATTCACTGTAATAAGACTAGGAACATCTACATCCATGCGAGCAGCTCAGACTCTACTAACACAACTGTGCTGCTAGCTAACATGCAACACAACTTTCCACTATCTTAGTTAAGGACATTAAGCATGCAAATATTTGCTAATTGTCACTTGGCGCAAAAGAGCTTAGGCTGATCGGAATGCCATTAGTTTTGCAGGAATTTGGATATACACCAAGAAGTGAAGTGATGTTTTGATTGGTGATACAAATCAGGAGAGTTTAAAGTTGTTACAATTAATCCTGAAGGGAAGTCGAATGTCTGTACCAAATTAAGTAATAATCCATTGAGGTGGTTCACTCAATCATTCAATAATACTAGCACATGCATGCACAACCAAAAATGGCCTTACAAGGGATAGAAAATAAAATGTTTTGGGAATTTGGGTGCATTGACCCTTTAAGACTAAACAAACTAAGGTCTTTCTCTCTGATTCTGTATATTCTCGATATCATACCATGTTAGTATTTATAGGACTGCGTGTTGTTAGCCTGTGCTCTCACTCTGCTGTCGGCTTTGTGCTAAATGAGAAGATAAAACCCAGCTCAGCCAACATTGCACAGTAGTTGCGTAGTGATGACACACACCATTAGCTCTGGTAAACACTGAAATCTTTACCTAATAGATAACAATATCAGGCTCCCTTCTTACATCCCCACTGCTCTCACCCTCTATCGGTACAGACACACACACACACACACACACACACACACACACACACATACACACACACACACACACACACACACACACACACACACACACACACACACACACACACACACACACACACCACATCACACAGCAATCCTTCATTCAACATGAGGAGTCGCAGAGTTCATAGGAAGTTATATTTAAACGGGTTTACCGCAAAAGAAGGCAGCTTTCGGGGCAGTAAGGAAAACAGCTTTTTACTACAATATACAGTAAGACAATAAAGAAAATTAATTCTGGGAAGCAGAGATGGATATATATTTCAGTGTTATATGAGAGGTCCTCATGGGAAAACCATAAAGATCTGTCCATCTCCCTAAGAGTTTAAAGCCTTGAAAAAGTATTTCGTCAATAAGCTTCTCACAATGAGTGATGGAGTTTCAAATGTGCACACTATTTTCGGCTGCTTTGGTTATTTCACATGAGAACTTACTGTATTCCCTTTCTCTCTCTCTAGAGTTTTTACCGGGAACAATTGATGGCACATACTTCCGTGCACCAATCAGGATTCAGCAACATTTGAGTTGGCTGGTTGTTTGGTTGCTGTCAATCAGGGCTGCGAATAGAGATTATTTTTATAATTGAATATCGGTCCATTCTTCTAGTTTAATAATCAGAAAATAATCTGTGTCGTGTGTATTTCCCAAAGCTTAAAGTAGGGTCAAATGTTGTGTTTAGACAGTTGAAAGCCCAAATATATTCTGTATACTATCAGTAATGACAAAGAAAGACATTAAATCCTCAAATTTCAGAGTCTGGAATAGTTTACGTTTGTGCTTAAAAATAACAAATGGAAGATTACTTAATCCTCAAACAATTGCGGATTTATTGTTTGCATATTAATTTATGAATATCAGTGTTTTAGAGAATACTTTACATTTTAAGCAACATCTTTTGGGGGGCTTTTTGTGTTTTAGTGTTTTGCACTACTAAGCTGGAGGTTAGAGAAACCATTTCCTAATTGAGAAGCATTTTGGGAGCCCAGCAGGCTTGTAAAGTGACAGATGTTGACCGTTGTCCTGAAAGTCCAGTTTTCCTGGAGGCAGGCAGGGTGACGGTGACCCAGGCCGGGAGGCAGAGCCCGACAGGAAGATAAACAGGCAGCTCTGTATTGTTCTCCTGGTATCACTGAGAAACTGTCAGCCTGACTGATTGAAGGCCGAACCTCCCAAAATAGGCTCTGTGAGGCCGGCCTGCCTCTCCCTTCCACCCCATTATAAATAACCCCTCTGTCTGTCTGTGTGTCTGTGTGTGTGTGTGTGTGTGTGTGTGTGTGTGTGTGTGTGTGTGTGTGTGTGTGTGTGTGTGTGTGTGTGTGTGTGTGTGTGTGTGTGCGCGTGTGTGTGTGTGTGTGTGTGTGTGTGCGCGTGTGTGTGTGTGTGTTCATGCATTTTATGTGTGTGTGTGTGTGTGTGTTATAGATTAGGGGCAAGAAAGAAAGAAAGAGAGTGTGAGCAGAGTGAGAGAGAGAGAAATGTGATCAGTGTCAAGACCTTAGAAAGTGAAGCCACTGAAAACAATAACAGGAGGTCTGGGGGGCTCAAAGCCAAACTGTGACAGGGACCCAGCGGTCAGGACCCTCGGCTGACCTCTTCTCAACACACACACACACACACACACACACACACACACACACACACACACACACACACACACACACACACACACACACACACACACACTGATGTGGACTTATAATACACACCCCCTCCGTCAAATATTCAGGTTCAATGGCTTTGTGTGTTTGTTTGGATAGCGGCTTATTAATCACCACATGAGGAAATATTTATTGATCATTCGAAGTATTTACTTGGTTGAACAGGTGTGGCAGGGAAAATAGCACACGTATAACAAAACTACGTTGAATGCCTACATTTAGTTCAAGGGATAGTGTCTATCGTGAATTTTCTTTTGTAATGTTTCTCTGCAATATTCTGCTGTGGTCCCAGTATTATTTGCTCTCACGTGTACTGAATGTCATATGGTTAATCTATGTCAAGTAATTTGGCATTCAATATGATCATGCTCTTTCTCACTTGTTGCTCGTATCTATCTAAGTAACATTCATCTGTTATAAATGTTACTTTGTTCAGCAGTCTTTGTAAACGTGCCAACAGCCTCAAATGTGCTGCTGTGTTTATTCATACAAACTGAAACATACGCTAAATTTACTACCACTTGACATCTTCACGGCTTATTTCTCATCCGCTCCGATCGCTAACACCTGCCAGCTCTGAGCAAATCCATCTCTCTCTTTCTCGCTCACACAAAATCAGTGTAGACACCCTACAATGAAAGTATTTGACCACAATTTAGATACGTACTGGAAAATATATTTACGTATGTATTTTAGACACAAAAAAACACATACAATTGCGATACTTATTCCTCCCTCCATGATGCTTTCTGGGTTGAGCTTTGCACAACAACAACTTCTCATTTATGGAGAATGTGGATCAGTTGATTGATCTCAGACGCAGAGCCATTACTAGCAGAAGCACGGTCTGGCCTTTTCATTTTGAAAGAGCAACAGCAAAAAACACCTACCTAAACTGCTGGGTGGGGACTCGTTTGTTTGTTTGCAGAGCAGAGCAACCATCAAGCTAAATTCCTTCTTTTACATGTAAAACAAGGGAATGAAGTTGAATGCTTTCTTCTTCTTCGACCACAGACCCTCAGCCCACCCGCACTGCTTGGCCTTACAGCCTCAGCTCTCTTCCCCTCTTGCCAACTCCCTCTCCGTATCGCCTTTCCTTCCCTCTCACTGTTCGGGGTCCAGTAACTCAGCTCAGCACAGTCCCAACTCTCAGTTTATACAAGGAGTTTTTGGGGTACGTTGCATCTTATTTGAACTGGCTGCTCTCTCAGCCCGTCAGACCGTCTCCGCTTTAATCCACTCGTGTGCACTTCACGCCTTTGATTTTGTCTATGCTTGCTCTTGGCTTTAGATTAATTTAGCAGTAACAGATGCTCACTGAGCTGGTGGTGACTGTGCCAGGCCGGGGAAGTCTCACACACGGATAGCTCATAACTCAGCACAGTAGTGTACAGTCTCGCCCTGGCCCTCGTCTGCTCCAAAGTATGTCTGCTATGCTCTGCTCTCATCAAAGTGGGATACCTAGAGAGAAGAGAGAGCAGACAGAGGCCAGAGAAAGAAAGTCTCTGTGCGAAAGAGGCATTTGGTTTATTGTTCTAGCCAACCTGTTGAATCGCTCTCAGGAGGGAGGAGTTAATGGGTTCAGGAGAGGGTCAGAGGTCATGTTGACTCTCATGCCTGTTTAGTAAGCGAGGAGGATAAACCAACCCCTCTTCAAATTTACAAATATTTACAGTTGCCTTTCTACCCCAACTGCAACTCACTGTAAATTCTTACTTTTTGTATGAGGGGGAGGAGAGGGAATGGCTCCGGAGGCAAGCATCAGTTTTGAATTTGCTAGCATGACTTTGTGCCAACCCATGAGAAAGACGCCCATGCTCTGATATCCCACACTGCTGCTTGTGTTTTACATTTGACAGGACACAAAAAAACAAGGCAGACTCAATAATCAATGGGCTGACAGAAAACCTGTGGGCTTGTCATGAATCCAGACTCAGACACTTCCAAGATGCAAGTGAACTACTTAACAAACGAAAACTGATAGCTAGAAAAGAACATTTTGGATATGAGGAAAATCGAAATAATGTGATTTTGTTTAGTTATGGAATAATTATTCTATAACACATAGGTGTGAGCAAGCTCTCTGATTGGTCAATAGGCGTGTTTGATTCCACGATCAAAGAACGGTCAAATAGAACGTGCCTTTTCACAACGAGTCAGTATCCCTCCGCGTCTGAGAAAAACGGTATACCCTTGGCCTGAAAAGCAAACTGCTTGCCAGTACAGGCGTACGGACCTCGGCGCAAGCGCCTCGGTCCTGCCGCAGTACTGTCGTACCAATAATGACGTTAAAGAACTGCCTCTCGTGTATGATTGCTTAATTAGATGATTTGCTAACCAAAGTCTTTAAAGATCTTTTCCAACTATGCTCTAGCTGTAGTTGAAGCCAAAGTTCATTGTGTTCATTTAGAAATGCAGCCCTTCCCATGTCTACTGAGGAGTAGTATATCCCAAGCCTGTTGGATAAACTTTCGCCCCTTTCTCCGTTTCAGTTTGTTGTGGAGATACATGTGAGGCCTTGGAGAGAAAGAGGAGGAGATGCTGCCCTCTGACGTTGACCTCAGGTTGTTTTCAGGATTCCTGCTTGTGGAGGGTGCGGTAACTTAAACTTAAGCCGTGGGTAGGAGAGACAGACCGGTCAGTTTATACAAGGCTAAAGTAGGGGGGAGGAGGGGGCTGACTGCACGGCCAAGTCCTTGATGTAGATGTGGCTCAGGTTTGAGATTTTGTAGGGCTTTATCATGAAACACAGATATTTTGTGACTGTTTCTGTGATTGTATGCCTCTTGATATTATACATGACGTTGTATGTTGTTTAGATTACAGATAGACAAACTAAATAGTTAGTTATTTTAAAGATATTCTAACTTAATCTGTTGGCCTCCTAAATTAAGTTAATTGTCCAAGAGTTTGGAAAACAAGCTCATTTGCTTTTTTGGCGAGATTTTGATGAGATGATCGGTACCACTCTGATATCTGTTCATTAAATCAACAGCTAGCTTCTACCTATATGAGCTTATCATAAATACTGTAATCAGCTTGCCTTGTTCGCTCTGTCCACTTAAGCTCACATAAAAAGATGTCCTTTTTAAATAATCCGTCCAAAACCAAAGCGTAAAGTTGCACATTTCATCAAGGCCATTTTTCCATCTTCTCATAAGCAAAAACTATATTTCCCAAATGTTGAGCTATTCCAATAAACAATATTTTTTCTGTATGCACACTGAGAGTAAAGTGTTATTTTTTGCATTTTTTAATCTTCTAGAGTAGACTGTCTATCTATCACATACTTTTCAGACCACAGATAATATTTAGGGAGAAGTATTACCATTGAGGTTGGATTACAACTCAAGCAAGCCAGTCCACTGCTGCAGGGCTCCAAATGCTGGGGCGCCCCCGTACTTCCCAAATTCACCTTGTTTCATTTGTCATTTGGTAACTTGATTAAATGCTAATTTGTGTGGGAATATGCACTATTCAGGCACAGTATCAACTGAAGTGATAGGGGCCTCTCTCAGAGTCCTGCATTATTATCCTGCCTTGGGTCTCTGTTGTGTAGAAATCCGGGCCCCTTCACACAACAGTGGCTGGGACTCACGGTACATTTTTGCCCTGGGGCTACCACAGCGAGTTAATCTGGTCGAGGTTTATGTGCATAAGTAAAAAGGCACAGAAGAGTTTGTTAGTTTGTCTTTTTGAACCAATAACATTTTGATAGGATAGGATAGGATTAAGGCATTTAGACCTTATTTACCATGCAAGTGGCATGTCTCTTTGCATTCTGTTGGTTGGTCCAACCAAACCACCACTTTTGTCTAGACTGACATTTCTGAAGTATCAAAGAAATTGCTACGTTTGTTTCAGATGTTCATGTCCCTCTTTGGATGGATTTAAATAACTTTTCAGCTGAGTTAGTTGCTTCCACAGTGACTTAAATGTTCTGTTTATATATTTGAGAAGGGAGAATGCATATTAACATTACCATGTGCCAGATTTAGCCACACAGAATAACCTTTCTCCTGCCCTTTTCATCACGTAAAGAATGTTAATAGTTTTTTACATTGATTTATGATCTCCAAAACAAATATCATCTTAAATCCAGAGTCTCTGACCATTTGGCAGTCTTCAAGTTTAACAAAACTTTCACACATTATGAAGTGGTGAAGTACATGACAGGAATTCTCCATCAGCAGCAGTTCATTGAAATGCAGGTTGTGATACAACACAGTGGTCTATAAGCACTGGACCATAAACATACCAAGGCACTTATTACCCAGCTGCAGCCTTCCACAGCTCTTTTTGGCGGTGTGTCCGATGCCAAACATGGCTGCACTGTGCCAAGCCGTATCTTACATGCCTGTTCACACAGACATAGATCCTGTTGTTTGTTGTTGTCATGTGTACATACGTGGCCCAGTGGCTTCTATGAATGGGCAACAATGGCTCTTTGTGTGAATAATTGGAACATGGTTATTTCAGCAGTTTCGTCAGCCAATTAGAGTCCGACTGAGCTGACCTCTCTCGCTCTCTCTCTCATGTCCTCTTCTCGCCACTGACGACTGTAACTCCTCATTAGAGTTTTCCACTCATCCCCTTCTTTTATCCCTAAGTTTCCCTTTTCTTTTTATTGTCACCCTTACCGACCTTCCTACCTGAGGGGCCCTTGCTTTCAGTCTCACATAACTTTAAAGTGAAATACTTTTAGTGAAAAGGCATCTCTTGGTTTTCTCAGCCACATTCAGACGAGACTGTAAAGATGTCCGCCGTTTTTCTCCTCTGGCTCTCTGTGCCCTTTCCAGAGCACACACGCCCTGCTTTGATCCGGACCCTGGCACAGGATTGGTGGAATGGAGCAAATATTGACTCCATCTGAGCCTGACAAATCTCTCCCCCTTCCTGCCTTCTTTCTCTTCCCCTCTCCTTTACACTTGCTCTGTTCCCATCTAATCTGCCATTACCTCTTTCTCTCACATTCGCCTTTCATCCCCTTTCTGCTGCTGCCTTTCTTTTCACTCCCATTGTGTCGCCGTCTGTCAGTCTCCCTCTCGCGTCGACTCCAGGCTTCTCAGGCTGTCTGTACTGTTGGGTCAGGACTCTCTGATGAGTGAGGAGGCATCACAGACAGTTTGCATTTCACACTGTCCAAATGGTTATGGGTCACCTTCATGTGCTGTATGTTGAATAACATGCTACTGCCTTAAGCCTTGAACATATTTGTACACCTGCCAGTCCTTTAACATGCACAGGCAGAGTGTGAAGACATTTGTGAAGGTATGTGCTACCATACTTTCATGCAATGTTCATATGTGCTCCAACCTGGCTGCCACATTTACAAAACCAGACTACACAGAAGCGTAAAGAAATCTCTGTTAAAGAAAACCCCTTTTTAACCTTAGAAATTATCCATCTTTGTGCTTTAACCTTCGTGGTTCTTTGTTTTGCTTCCATGTTGGCGAAACCCCAATGTGAATGCAGCTACTTGATGCATGATTGATGCTCTGGATTGTAAATATGACGATAGATATACGTCGGTAAATACTGGCAGAGGAGCTGACCTACACCCCTGCCAAGTCCCAACAATATGTTGTACAGACCTGCACGCCAAGCCATCTCATTGGTAATCCAATTCCTGTTTGAAGTCTGCTTCTAGAGAGAAAGAAATGATAAACGTTACACCAATTGTAGGTACAAGTAAAAAGTAAGCCATGTAAATGTTTCAAATGGTACCCCGTTGAGGTATACAGATTGAAAGAGCATGTTTTGGCCAGAAATATCCATCTGAACTGTCCAAATGTTTGCCTATCCTCCCAGTAGAGCTATTTGTGAAGGCTTTGGCATGTTGGTAGGGTTAGAAGAACATTCAGGGAATTACTTAAGTCCTTAGGATCCATTAGGGCCCCCTGAATGTATGCCAATCCTGACAAAACATAAAATAATTACGAAGACATATCACTAAAAAACGAAATTGTATTGGTGGGACTGGAGACATAGTTAGGGGATTCCAAAGTGGGTTAGCTCTATCCCTTAGAGACCATGAACAGTTTATTTAAACAACATCCCATGGCAATCCATCTCAGAGTTGTTCAGCTATTTCAGTCTGGACCAAAGAGGTCCACCGACAGAACAACTGCACCCTCTCCTACACAAAGACGATTACATACATCTCTGTTGATGCATGTTTCAGCCCTGACTCCTCTTGAGTGATTTTATATTGAGTTATTCTGTCATCATTACAGGAACAATGTTACATGAACAAGGATTACTGGGTCCAGTGGTCTGAAAATAGTTAATTATAACCATCACACAGGTCCTTGTACTCTTCCCCTCTGTTTGACCTATTTGAGTCCCACTGCTGTCCTCACAGGCTGCAGCCCTGACCCTCTGCTGGTCTGCAGAAGCCTGGAGGCCTCATTAACTTTAGCAGTAAAAGGGTTGCGGGCCTGCTGTGTCCGGGCCTGAGGCCGGGGTGTGAGAGTGTTTTCTGGAGGCAGGGTGTGTGTACATGCAAGGAGTCTTCTAGTGATGTATCACTCCCATGGGGCCTGGCTACTCTGATCTGCACTGCAATTACTCAGATCGGTCATCCGAGTCGCATAACAGATCTGCGGCTACATGGACACACACACACACACACACACACACACACACACACACACACACACACACACACACACACACACACACACACACACACACACACACACACACACACACACACACATCTGTGTATTGTGGTGACTGCTTGATACAGACATTTTGTTAATCAAGATTTTGTGGTTAGTGTTGCGTGTCGGCAAGCCAACACGTTGGTTATTGCTTCTCAGGGATCCAGAGAGAGACGGAGGTAGGAGTGGAGCAGAGGGCTATAAGTGGTCATGGGCCAATGGTGGCCATGGCAATGACCTCTGGCTAATTGTAGTTACTGATAGACATGCTGCTTAAAAGTACAGAGATATCCATTTCACTAATCTCACGTATAATACACACACACCCTAGTCTAGTGCATGTGTCTATGCATGTGCATTAACTTCTGGGATCTACCATCGTCATTCCTGATACGCCTTTAACATTAGCTTGTTTTATTTTGACAGATCAGATCATGAGCCCGCTTTGTAATGTGGTTTAAGTCCTAAATTGTGGGATTGCAGCGGGCTTTGAAGTCACTAATCTCCGTCACCATCGCTGCGTCCATGTTGTAGGATGCCTGTCCAAGAAAAGCAGCAGCAGCTTGGCCCTGGGACGTCTCAACCCCTGGGTGTGTTAATATGCGTCCAACCATAACTCACTGCGGACCCGCCCTCCCTTTTTACTCATCAGCCTCTCTCATATTTCCAACATCTTGCCTTTCTTCTTAATGGCAGCTGGGTGGGAAATATTCATTTTGACGAGATTGGCTGTGATCTCTGCAGTAGGAAACAATGTTTAAGAATCACATAACCTCATTTTCCCGCAGCAACCCATATATCATCTGACTCTAATTCTCTCATGGACTTCTTACTGTAAGTTCCCTTCTTCCTTCATCCTCTGTTGTCTTCACTGATCATCTCAATGCTATTCTCTCGTGTTTTTCTGCATGAAGATGATGCGTTACATGCATGCAACTGTGCTCAAGCATCACAGCCTTAAAAGCCATTACTTATTAAAATAAACCAGATCCAGAAAGAAGCACATGCATTTAAACTCTTTTCACAACAAATTACAGAGATTTATAATCACATGTTCAAAATATTTAAGATTATAACAACTAAATAAAGCAAAAATAAACACTAAATAGTTCCTGTTGACTTCCTTCTACAGGTTTGAGACAAAGTTGGCAAATCAAAATGAACACTTAACACATTTTTTTGACATTCCTATCACCATTCCACACTGACACAGCTCACAAAGTCCTTTTACTCTTGAATAAACTGCATTTTAATCTGCCTACCTCCATATTCATCACTACCAGTCCTTATTTGTACATCTTTGTGCAACAATGTTGGTTTTTACAATATATTTTTTCTAACAAATTACATTAGGTGGATAAAATCCTAACTAACATTACACCAGAAGTCTCTCAAGATAAACAATTATCAGGCTCTTTACAAATTAGTTAAGCTCTTTATCCCGTGGAGAACCCTGCTTTTTTTCCGCTCCACCTCTGTGTCACTCTTCTTTACCCCCCACTGTCCCCTGTGGTGTTGACCAATGTGATTGGTCAACATGTTATTTTTTAGAAAACGATCCTGACTGGCTGGAAAGGTTGGTGGATTGCAACCAAATAAATATTTTGTAAACAAGTCAGACCGTTTTCACATCTGCTTTAGACCGCATCCAAGAAGAGTTCACAGCCCACACACACGCACAAACACACACAGACACACACAGTCATCATTCCTCTTCAGAAGTGGCTTGTCTCTCGGGTACTTATCTGATGGAGCATGTCTGTTTTTGTGCACTTATGTGATTAAACAGTTATGAGAAAACACAGCCATGTTTATATCATTAGAAATATATTTTTCACAGCAACTACATGCTGCCAGTGCCAACAGCCATATTTCATTCATGCAGAATATATAAAAAAAGAAAATACTTTTCAACTTTCAACATTAATTTTCCACTTTGTTACAGAACAATTAGTGTTTGTTTTGGCACAATGTTAAGCCCGTACAGCTTTGTACTTCCATGCTGCAGATGCTGCCAGCTCAGGGCTGTTCCGACAATGAGTAGATCATTTCTACTGATCAGTGTGACCCAGTACAATGTAGCATTCTTAGGCTGGATTGTGCAACTAAGAAAGCGGCTCTGAGAGTTATTATAGCTTAGTCAGGGACCATAGAGGTGTGTGTGTTTATGTGTGAGAGAGAGAGAGGGGCAGTGGGAGTATGGTCTATGTGAGTGAAAGAGAGACAGAGAGTTGTGTAATCTGTCCATTTTGTGTCTCCTGTCCCCCTCCTCTCTCTCCCCCCTGGCCCCCTGGCTGCCAGGCGTCACACCAGTTTATAATAAGGACTCAAAAAAAGTTGTCGAGTGAACGGACTGAAAGAGAGAAAAAAAAAACACAGAACCCTTCCCACTCCTAAAATCACGGGGAGTGACTGTGACAGGAGGAAGGGGACAGAGAGAGAGAGAAGCTGAAGAAGCCCTTGCAGGACTTCATCACATTTCTTTCAGGACTGCTCGGACCGACACGGACCATAAACCGATCACTAAACCTGGACTGATATTCTATTGCGGTGATTAGTCGCGGAGTGAGGACTTCTGTAGGAGACTCTTGGAGGAGCATGCGGCTCGGTTTACTATTCAGGTACAACTTTGACTTTTACAGATGCAACCTGCTGCGTCTCAGTCCGCTTGTACACAACTCCACATGCTGGGGTTTGCATCCTCATTTGAGCGCGTTGAGAGGAATAACTTTGAATACGTTTTAAAAAAAAAAAGTTTGACTAAGTATGTTTTGTTGCGAGGTTTTGGCTTTTAAGCGCGACCTCTTGTTGCGCACTGGGCGATGTGCTTACAGGAATTTACCCGAAGGCTGGGTTAAAGTTAGATTATTTCTCCTCAGGGCAGATTTTATGTGAGCTTTCCCCGTTGATGCATATCTATTTCTCCCTCTCTCTTTCCCCTTGTCCCCGCGACTCTGAGTTTATTCTACAATGTGCCACTGTAGCGGCCAGGGAAACGTGGACACGGGTAGGGGGTCGTTACTTCGGCATGAGCGGCTCTGTTGTGCCGGACTGTGCAGGACCTTTGTCTGTGCTTTTTGGGGTAGTTATGCAGTCTGGGGTAGTAGAAGTTTCCAGAGACCACGGCGGTACACCACATTGGGAAGAAGGGACCAATTACTCTGCCTACATGTGGCCTGCGGACTGGTGATTGTGGTGATGGTTTGGTTCTCGTGGTGAGCGCTGAATTGTCCATTTTAGCGAGGCGATTAGTAGGCTATCATGTTCAGGCTGCTTTCTTGGCAAATGAATAGATGGTATTACACTTGTTTCCAGTACACTTGTCGCTGGTGTTTTATGGAGACTGTTGTGATAAACAGACACTAAATGTCTTTAAAACTGGAATGGAATGTCACCTTAAAATAAGGAAAGGCTTTAAAGAATCAATGTTAGGAGGAAAATTACCTTCTCACACGCACTGCAACATTTGGTCATGCAAAGTAGTTTATTTCCAGGTTAAGGCCACTGACTCAAAATTAAAGGAGACATTTCACATCACCACACACCATAAACCACATAGGCCTACTTTGAACATCAAATAAAAAGTAACTCACCGTTTAAGATGATTTTGGACGTTGTGACTCATTAAGTGTGGTTGGTGTGTGTGTGTGTGTGTGTGTGTGTGTGTGTGTGTGTGTGTGTGTGTGTGTGTGTGTGTGTGTGTGTGTGTGTGTGTGTGTGTGTGTGTGTGTGTGTGTGTGTGTGCGTGTGTGTGTGTGTGGAAACCCATTAGTTTGTTAGCGCCTCACAGGCTTCCCCAGATTGATTGAGATGTTTGTTTGTGAACATTGAAGGAAAAAATAAACTTTTGTTCACCCCCGCCAGGCCTCACGCCACCTGTAGTGGGAAAGAAAGAGGCATAATTGGTTGCTTAAGTGCAGTTAGGTCACTGGAACATATGATAGGGTGTTCAGTCAACAGGTTTCTGATTTTAAACTGAATGTACATTTGGAGTAAATGTGCAAGAAGTTGATGACCATTGGACAGAGAACAATGAAAGTCTCTATGAGGTCGCACAGCATATACCAACTTGACATTTAGGTCATGGAACAATTATGTCTTCTATATAAAGAACCTATTCACCCTATGGTGTTTGACATCCTGTACATTTGTCACCTTTTTTACCCTCCATCTTTCATCCCTGCAGGCTCTATGTGCTGTGGGGCTTTGTGGTGGTCACGACCTCCGTGACCAAGGCTGCCAAGAGAAAGGTGAGTCATTAGCTCAATTAAAGTAAGATCTACTGACAACAGCCTCATCATGGGGGGGGGGGGGACAATCAAAACAAAAATTCATAATTTGTCATGACATAAATCCTGATTGGTCCATATGTTCTTTGAGAGTGTAGGACGCTGCAAATGCTGAAACTTGCCGCAAAGCGATCATCTTCTTATTGGTGTTTTTTTGGCCGTTTTAATATATTGAATAGTAAAGAGGCAGACTGGAATTGGGGGAGAGAGATAGGGGCATGGGCGTAGGAAGCATCCTCAATGTGGGTAGGATAATTTGACAGGGGGTGTGGGTGGGTGGTGAAACTCACCTCAGGGGGTTCGGGGGCATGCTCCCCCGGAAGATTTTTTTTTTATATTAAATGCATCAATCTGGTGCACTTTGAGAGCAAAATTAGGGACTAAATCTATGGATACATCTCTCAACACCCTGCATGTGAAACAGAACTGTAAACAGATTTACTTTTTCTTTATGCATATTTTACAAATCACTCCCCTTTTAAACTGTATTTTTGTGTTACTGTCCTATAGTATGAGTTAGAATTATTTCATACCTGTTATTCTCTTATGTTTTATAACTATAATGATCATATAAAGCCAAGGTGTGCCTTGGAAATACTTATTTACATAAATGATTACCAAACCGTTTGAGACCCACTACTTAGACTAAAGTGAACTATCTAAACACTCAGAGAGTCCTTTACCTCACTGAGCTGTAGTTATCAGCCTCTCAGTCTGACAGGAGAGGACTCTCCCTCCACCTCTCAGAGAGTCCTTTACCTCACTGAGCTGTAGTTATCAGCCTCTCACGGCCCGTCCACACTACAGCTTCGACAGCTTCAAAAACAGTTTCCAACGCGTCTGCCCATTCACTTTGAATGGGGTGACGTCACTTTTCGCCGAACTGTATTGTGGGAAGCAGAGCGGAGCTTTCCTGGCGTTTCAGGCTGCAAACGTTTTTGAAGCTTCTCAAGCTTTCGGTGGAAGCGTCAGCCAATCAAATCATATGCCAGTACAAGCTCTAGCCAATCAAAACGCTGCTTGTGTGTCAGGGGCGGGAATTCATGTGATTGGTTGTTGGTCGAGCTTCAGACACGCCCAGCTCCAAGCTTTTTTTGAAGCTGGAGTGTGGACGGGCCGTCAGTCTGACAGGAGAGGACTCTCCCTCCACCTCTTTAATAACAGCGCCTTATATCCAGGTGCTAGTGGAGCACGCTTGTGGAGAACTGTTAGCGCCGGAGCCTCGCAGCGTGGAAACTGTGGCGCGCATAATTTTACAACTAAAGACACAGCTACACAAAAAACGCAGCATGTGTACGGCTCATGTGTACAGCTCAGAGAATCTGCCTTGATACAAAGTAGCAGTGAAAACATGGTACGGATTTTCATTGATTTGGGCATTCTCATAATAAGCAAGTGCAATGGATTTGATAATGAAGCACTGACACAGCGCTCTACAGAGAGTGGCGAGTGGATAGACCGATTCACGGACTTTCCGCATAGTAAAAGTGGGGGGGTCTAAACTAATTATTTGAAAAGGTGGGGGGGACTTGTCCCACCCTCATATAATGGCTGCGACGCCCATGGATAGGGGTGATACAGGCAAGATAGGCTGGAGACCACTGATGACGCATGAGCTTTAACAATTTGCTGCTCTCTTTCTCTTAGATAAATTGAAGACACAATCCATAGTCTTGTTTCTTGCAAAAAAGCCAAAGTCCAGCCGAAGCTAACCTAAGACTTTATCAGTTAGTCGATCAAGTTTGCAGGTGTTAAGTGTTTAAAATTCCCCCTTTGTGTCAGCATCCCTTCACAGCTGAGAGAGAAAACAACTTTAGAAGAAAACCTCTTGATTTGACTCAGACTGCTGAATCAACATATCAGTTTCTGAACTTTGGAATGTTGGTCATAGATCTTTTCACGAGTAAACAAGCTTGAAGCATTTTTCTGATAATCTGTTTGAGTTGCTAAATAGTTTATTGAGTGCATTGTTTTTTTAATTAATATTGGCTATTTACAAACATGTGAAATACGTTTCTAGTAGTTTGTAATTATCATCTGAATCCTCAACTCTTTCAGATTTTACTGAGCTTTATAGTGTTTCATATTGTTTAGCTGTCTGACCACAGCTTTACTGTGTGGTTCACTAACAGCGCTGTGTTAGGCCGCGGCGGGCTGATTGAAAAAACTCAGTTCTCTTTACGCCCAGCACAAAACAGCAGACACAGTTTGTGAGTAACTTGTGAAAAAGTGGAGCATTTAGCAGCTCCAGATATTCCCCTCAGGAGTTAGGGTTAGGGTAGACCAAAACCGAGCTAAAAGAGAGTGAATAACAGACTGACATGAACTAGGTGTCCATAATCGTTACTCCAAATGAATGATAGTGTTGGTGCTTGGCTGTAGGAATGTGTAGATACAAAAAACTGAGGTTTGTGAAAGAAAAACTCATGATAAGGTGATGATATATTAATATAGTTAACAATTCGTTTGAGCTGCCCCCAAGTGGAGACAATTATGTTGCTGCACTGATAGTAACAGTTGACCCTGTTGCAGCCAAAACAATCCGACAATAAAGTTCTTCCTAATACAGAAAAAAAGAGTGGATTTGTCTTCCATTGGAAACAAGTCAAATGCTCCTTCACTGCCAGTATGGTGTGAAGGAATGTTGACATCATAAAAAAGAGCTTATTGTACATATGGACATGTAAGTATTGGCTTATGAGAGAATTTAAAACAGACCATATAAAGGGGCCCACTGCTGGAGAGAGCCCACAGTAGTACAATATTTATTTTAAAACATGTAATAACAGAGGGGGCAGAATCACAGCCCCTCTGCTGTCTGCAGGCGGTACAGTGTGACAGGAGTTGAACCAGGAGTTGAACCAGGAGTTGAACCAGTAGCTGCAGAGGTCAGCGGCGGCTGCTGCAGGGTCACTGCACGGAGCTCATTAATGGTCCCAGTTATGTGGCAGCTGTGTGTTTGATGTCACTCATTACAACAAACCACACCTCCTCTCCAGAAACACACACACACAATTGAGACACACATACACAGAGTCATTAGGCCTGTCTGCGTCACCCCCCCTTATCTCTCTCACCCCTTTTTCTCCCACACTCCTGCCAGTTTATATCAGATCTTTTCATCTGGAGAAAACAATATTGGTGTACCAAAAAACAAGAGTGGCCTCCTACACCTGCCCCCTCTCTCCACAAACAGTTTGTACAGTATGTTTACTTGCATATTCCTGCCCTTGTACACAAATATGTACACACTTAAAGAGAGAGAGGAGGGAGAAGTGGAGGGCAGATTTGTGTTTTGGTTTCTTTCTGAATGGAAACTTTTGTTCAGCTCTCACATTTGCCAGGCCAGTGATTCAGTTATGAAATGAGAGCAGAAACATTTATCCCCGCCACAGAGGGAGAGATCAAAGCCTGCCCTGGCACCCTTGTAAATGCACTCACACATATGATACATATAAATACAAATACATGAATAAGCACATCAGCCCCGTTTTTGTCGTTTCTACAGTGCATGCATATGACACTAGCTCCTATAAATGTATAAGCTGCTGGCAGGTGACTGAGGCTGAGGATTTATATTTTGGCCTCAGAGGAAGGAAACTCACGAGACTCAGCTCATCAGCGGACTTACAGTAGTTCCTGTGAAGAAATAAGTCCCTCCAGAAATGTTTGATTTTGCAATGGCAACGTTAAGTACTTCTTTAAAATATTGCCAAGGCTTGCAGTTTAACATTTTTACAGAAGAGTTTAGTTACAGTCAGTTGTGGAGCACCAGCCAAACTTATTTTGGCTGGCTTATGTGTTCATTCAGCCCTAACATTTTTAAAGGGTACAAACGTACGAATGAGTACAGATCATTTTTTACTCAATTCAGCAGAGATGTTTATATACAACCCAGTCTCACGGCATTTCGTGTTCACCAACACGATTTTTAATCTATTGATTCGTGTTCACCAACACGATTTGCCCCTTTTTTTCGTGTTGCACAGCACAATTTTAAAAGCAATGTATTTCTACTGCCTGCAGCACGTCTTTTTCTCCGGTCGGGTCGAGGAAGACCGGAAGCTGTGTGGTTCATAAAAACATGTTCTTACTCAATATCAAGCCACAGTTATTGCTTTTATTTGAAATCGTATAATTTTGGACTTTTGTTGCCGTCTGTGAGGAAAATAAATGGGGCTCAGAGCCTTAGGATACTGAAATCTGTATTTTTAAATATTTTTTTCCTTCTAATTCGATATTCTTTTCAAAATAACACACTGTTATTTACTCACCAATAACACACAATTATCCTTGCTTTTATTTATTGGTTTAATTCCATAATCTCTGGCTTTTTTGGAGTCCGTCAGGAACTGAATTTCAAAATAAAAATAACCGGAAACAGACGTAGGCCTATAAGGGACATTTCGAGCATCATTGCGATTGTCAACATTTCTGAGTTTAGGATGGCCGAAGACACTACACTACCCATAATCCCCAGCTATCGTTTAGGACTACAGTCCCCGTAAGGTTACGCAGAGCGTCAAACAGCTGTGTGAAATGGAACGAAACCACGCCAGACTATCCAAAACTGGAATCGAACGTCCCCCCAGAACTACACATGCTGGCTATTGTGTTTCGCAAAATGTTCTATGGGACGTCTCTACTGAACGTTTTCGTTTTTCCCACAATTAGAAGTTGCCAGTATTAAACACATTGGTGTTATCAAATGTAAAACATATAATTAATAAATGGGGGGAAATCGCTTGTGTCCATAATGCGCAGCATTAATACCCACATGACAGCTCATTGTTACTTTGTAATTCTACTCCACTACAATTCAGAGGTTAACCTGGTATTTTTACTCCACTGCATTTATTTGAGTTACTTTGCAGATTCTGATTAATTATGTGAAATATAAACAACCCTTAAATCAGACTTTAGTTACACCTGAGTAAAATTCAGGTAAGGTGATTGTCAAGTGCCAACAATCAGGAGAGATATTTGATAGTTGGTGCTTGAGAAGACTAAACATGTATCTGCAATTGACATGAATGGAAACGAGTAATAAAGTATATTCATTACTCGTTATTCTCTACTAATAGTTAATTAAAGACTGTATATTATGGCTATTTTTCACATCCCTTTCAAGATTTTCAAAGGTGTATTGACATATCATATACACAACTACGGTGTAGTTATGCAATGAATGAAACACTTGGGTCACAGGTTCCTCAACAGTGCATTACAAGACATCTATCAATATGTGTGTACCTCCACCATTAAACTGTCATATTCTGCACATTTCTTATTCTATCTACATACATAAGAGTATCATTCATATGTATAATATCAGTTAAAATAAGTGCTTCAACATAGTTAACATTGCAGGAAAGCAATATATTAGACGTTAAGTACTCTGTCAGGCTTAATATTTATCTGTAGATAGATACCCCCAAAGTTTTTTTCTTATTTAAAAGAAGACCTTAATCTGTTATTTAATGTTTAAATAAAGGTTAATTCGTTTTTCTGTTTTGCACCTCCTCCTATTAATATATTTGTACATTCTGCACTAAACTGTTTTATTGTAGAGATCACTTATAGTATCTTCTTGATTTTTTATATTCTATATTTATACTTTCCCCCTATGAAAGTATGTACTCTTAATATTTTTTTAATCAAATAAAACACAATAATTCAATAACGTGCTTTAACCACTAGGCGGTGCACACAAGGTACACACAGCCATAATAACTTTGTATTATTAGTGTAGGACACTTTTGTTTTCGTACAACATCTGAAGATGTGTAGTTTTATGCATGCTTTCACATAATTTTACAGCATATTGCTATACTATTTCAGACTCAGTATTTACATTCTTACATTCAAAGAAAATCAGTAATATCTTTAAAAACTACAGTCCTTTTATATCAGCTGTGCACCGTTATGGTGTAAATATAACCTATCTGTGAATTAGATCAAATGTAAAAGTCAGCCGAATTAGTGTTGATACTGCAAGGAGACGTATTGTGTGAAGAGAAATTGAAGATGTTGTTTAATTGTTGAATATATTTATGATCCACGTCAAGTATTCAGTTTCGGCGGCATTTTCTCAGTTTTTCCAAAGGTCTTCTCATCAGGGCTCTATAAATAAAGAACTACGGCAGATCTGTAATATACAATGCAGCCGAACCGTGTATTACAATGCCGTTATGTGATGACTTTCAAAGAGAAAAGCAAGAGTGCTCGGAATTAAGTATTATTTTATTCTTTTAAAATGTTTTCCGGATTTCATATCATATAAACACCAAATCCCAGCATGCATTGCGGCTAAAACAACGAGCTTAAAACCATAGCTGAGGATCCTGGGTAATCGCTCGAAATGCCTACGTCTGTTTCCGGTTATTTTTATTTTGAAATTCAGTTCCTGAAGGACGCCAAAAAAGCCAGAGATTATGGAATTAAACCAATAAATAAAAGCAAGGATAATTGTGTGTTATTGGTGAGTAAATAACAGTGTGTTATTTTGAAAAGAATAACAGATTAGAAGGAAAAAAAGATTTTAAAAATACAGATTTCAGTATTCTGAGGCTCTGAGCCCCATTTATTTTCCTCACAGACGGCAACAAAAGTCCGAAATTATACGATTTCAAATAAAAGCAATAACTGTGGCTTGATATTGAGTAAGAACATGTTTTTATGAACCACACAGCTTCCGGTCTTCCTCGACCCGACCGGAGAAAAAGACGTGCTGCAGGCAGTAGAAATACATTACTTTTAAAATCGTGTTGTGCAACACGAAAAAAGGGGAAAATCGTGTTGGTGAACACGAATCAATAGATTAAAAATCGTGTTGGTGAACACGAAATGCCGTGAGACTGGGTTGTTATATAACAGTGAACCTTTGGTCATTGGTCAAGTGACATCACTAAAACCAAATTTGTATTTCAGTCATTTGCAAGCAAATAGCTACATATTTTCTATTTCCTACTTCTTAATAAGATATTTTTCTATTACATATGATTTATTCAGTATCTGAATTAATGTCGAATTGTACTTTTGTTTGAACAAAGCAAGACACTGATTATAATTAACCTTTGAATAAAAAAACAAATGTCTGAATTATAAATTGTGTGTGTGTGTGTGTGTGTTTCTCAGGTGGCTGGCAGACAGTCTCGACAGGTGTTTGAGGCGGAGCCTGTGGAGGGGGTGTGGTCTGACTGGGAGGAGTGGTCTGGCTGCTCTCAAACCTGCGGGGTGGGCGCCTCCCAGAGGAGCAGGACGTGTTTACCTCCTCCACCTCAACACACCCCTCCCCTCTCCCACTCTCCACCTAACTGGGCAGGATATTTGCCCGGGGGCCTCGGGGGTCCGGTCCTCTCACCTGTGCGCCCCTACTACCCTCCTCATTACCCCGGGCAACGACAGCCTTATCACTCCCCGTCGATCTCCACCAATCAAAACCCAGGACTGTCTCTGTATCGGAATACTAACGGAGCAGGAGCAGGAGGAGGAGGAGGAGGAGCAGGAGCAGGAGGAGGAGGAGGAGGAGGAGGAGGAGGGGAGGAGGAGGAGGAGGAGGAGGAGGAGGATGGAAGAGGAGAGGATTAAGGAGGAAGAGTCTTCTGGAACTCGCTTTTTTTACCTTATTTTTGGGAGGAGGAGGGGGGAGCTCCTGTTACTGGGAGAGGCAAATCCAAACCCTCCTTTTTACCAGCCGGAATTCAACCCAAACAATCAAGACCATGTGTCAGTTTACCGATCGCCGTACCACGCTCCATCACAGGGCTACAACCAACCAGCACGCACCATCAGGAGACCGACCAATCCCGGAGCAGCGAGGGCTGTAGGGAGCAGAAGGTCTGTCTCTGCCAATCGGGAGGGTTTAACCTCAAGGAGGTGAGTGAGACATCACAGATATAATAATTGTTCAACTTTAAAATGTCTTACATATATATTAATATATTAATATATTGTGATCATAATTAAATGTCTGGGAGAAAATGTCAATATTGAATATCCAGTGTTTTAACTCCAGTTTCAGTCGGCCTCAAGAATCATTTTCAAACTTTTCTTATACTTTGTTTAGTATTGTTTTAAGGTTTAAAGGTTAATGGTCAGTGGATAATAGAAAAATGCTGATTCAATAAATTTTCCAGTGAACAGAAACTTTCACATGTGCTTTGCTAAGTTTGTCTTTTCCAGGAAACTGACTACAGCACACAGGAAGTGAGATTTGCCTTGCTGGCAATAAAAGTAACAATGACCTTGTTGAAAACCTGTAATCTCTGGAAAATGTTACAGATCGTTGACATATAAACAAACACCAAAATATAATATTCCAGATATAAATAAAATCCTCAGAGGACCATTTCAAGCAAATGCTCAGGATTCATTCTGGGGCCATTAGTTAAAGTGATGACATTGCTTAGGCATTAGAGAGAGTTGTTTTTGAGTGGTGGGAGTTGGAGTTATGCCCATAACTGGTATCTGCTGTGTTATTACATCATTAGTTCTGTCACACCACCAGGCACTGCGTTGCTCTGCCCGCTGGCTAATGTCAGACATGATTTCTGATGTTGTACAGCTAACATGAACTGTATCTCAAATGTATCCTGGTTTTCAGTTTCCCTATCTCTGCCACTGCCTCCTGTTCTTTCTGTACATCTCTTTAAACTTCCTCTTTCTTCTTATTCTTCATTGTTTTGTTATTCTTTTCGACTCGCAGATCGTCTGCCATCCGTCCAGGTCAATTTGGGTACGGCAGGGTCCCGTTCTCTCTTCCTCTGCATCGCCAAAACCGGCAGGCTCGTCACACTGTTAACGGCACCGATGCTGAAACAGCTGGACTCAATGAAGACGATGCAGAAAATAACAAGAAAGAGGAAGAGGAGACTGGGAGTGATGGAGAAGATAGACAGGCGGCTAGGCATCAGGAGGCGCTTGCTGCTGCTGAGGAACTTCCCACAAAGACCACAACAATTGGTCAACCCCACCACCACGTTAACAGACCCCCACAAACCAACACAGAGCACAGGAGGGCAAGAGTCCCACCCCCTCACCCCTTTCTCGCTCTCATCAACCATCTCTGCTTCCCAATCGCCACCGCTTTTGACTGGCACTCCGTCACCGCTCCTCCTCCTCCCATCCCTCCTCTCTCCCGCCCAAATTCCCCTGCCGTCACCCCACCTTTTTCCCCCCCTCTCCATCGCTCCAGCCTCCATTCACAGAGACAGGGAGCTCCACCCAGGCTTCGCACCCACAGGCGACATCTACCCACTGCAGCACCCCCACATCCCCACACATGGGGGGGGGAATCGGGCAGGGATGGAGGAAGAGGAGCTCAGGTGTATAGGTGCTCTGGACCGGAGAAGGAGTACCGCAGGTGCTTCTCCCAGGTAAGATCTCTCCCCCGCCCCTGACCTCAGAAATCAGATATCTCACTTATTTCATACCCTTTTATTAATCTCGTTCATAGCAGCTCCCCAGTGCGTATCCCCTGAGCCCCTCTACTTTATTCATCTTCCAGTTATGCGTGATTTATATGCATGCCGTGTGTTGAAGGGAGCAGTTAGGCGGACGGTAACCGAGGAGTTGAAGGTCAGCAGAGTGTATTTGATAGGTAGATCATTCCCCAGCTCCAACACTAGCCGGTTGTCTTTGAGCATTCGGTTGGAAACTGACTGCAACTGCTCCAAGGCATGTGTGTGTATTCCGGGTCACTACCAGGCTACACACCTCCGTTGTGAAGCTATACACATGTCTTTTCAACTGATATCACATGCGTGTGAGTATAACTTTGGGCCAAAATCTGCGTCCTAGTGTGCACAAAAGTGTGTCCGTGCAAATCATCGTAATGTCCTGTTTGGCTCGGGCCTGCAGGGATGATTGGGGTTGCGACCTTCTCCATACCTCTCAGTGCGAGCATTATCAGTAGAAACGTGTGCGTACGTGCTGGAAACCCAGACAGGTCGGGCATGTCAGACGGGCCAACTCATCCTCAACACTCAGGTGATAAACGCAGGTTGACCTCGCAGTTACTCAAGTTTCACTGAGACAGGAATGCCATGCTTGATTTCACTCAATTAAATGAGATTGAGAGTGAATATCATAGATAAAGAGTTTTTAGTGATCACGTTTGACCTTGAGATCTATTGAATGTCCTATATTCATATATTGTTATATTGTGAATCTATTATGGTGGAATATTGAAAAGCATAGAAAACGGAACTTTTTTAGAAGCACATCCTGACACTATATCTCAAATCAGCTGCTCGCACTTGAATACCGTTCACATTTTCCACTTTTTTGCTAAAGCTGCTTCAAATTAACATCAGGCTCTCATAAGAACATCAATCAATTCTTCCCAGAGAGAGCAACAACATTTTTTTTATGAGCAAGTACAACAATGTTACAACTGCTACTGGAGCATTTTCCTTGGTCAATTATAAGTTGTTGTAGTGAGGCTAAGTGTCCTTCACTTAGAGTCTGCATGGATCTGATTCTTTTGATGTTTATGGGCAGCTTACATTGATCCCTTCTGTTTGTGTTTGATAGCCAGCTAGTTGCCGGCTTCAGCTCAATACAAATGTAGCTAACTTGACACTGGAACTGAATTTATTATGAAGACAAAATCATTGTACACCTGCATTCAATCAACATGTTTATGTTAACATACTTCAGGTATCAAAAAAGTATTGTTTGGTATTAGGAGCGGGGATAAAAAGAGGTATCAATACCAAGACTTATGTAACAATAGGAAAACTAAATAATGTGAGAGATCTCTGGGCTTCCCAAAATGCTACTTAAAAATTCAGCGGTGGGAAAGTGTCACTCCGCCTTGAGTTTCATAAAAATCGATAAACCATGTGAGATATCGCTTGTGAGTGATGGAGGGACGACGGATGAAATAAACCGCAGAAAACTGATCCATCGCATTTTTAATATTCGATAAAAAATACTCAGAGGGACATTTGACCAAGTCATTTGATTCCCATGGACCACTTATAGCAGGTCTGTCTTGAGTGACAGCTTAGGAGGAGATGATAAGATTGAAGTTAAATACCACACACACACTACGCTCTCGTTTCCTACTCTCATGCTATTTCCACAACTGGCTCTCATGGATGGGAAGTAGACACTTGAATTTGGGGCCAGGTTGGCACTGGTGGCCTCTTGACTTTCCTCTCTTTAGATAATTTGGCAGGCTTTCTTGCCCTCTTTTATCCCTCTTTTTTTCTTCCTCTTTGTCTCTGCAGGGCTCTGTGTGATAGTCTCCATGTTAAAAGAGATTTAGTAGCTGGCATTATACTCGCCCTGCGTGTGCCAGCACCGCTAATAGCAGTCCTATGACGGCTCAGCCTGACTCATTACATATTTACCCAACTGCTTTAGCCTTGTTTGCTCCTGCAGGCTCCACATTTGTATATGTCCTTTTCATTGTTTAAATGTAGGTTTTAGTGCTGATGAATGCGGGACTTTGTCCAGGCATGTATGTACCGTATATATTTGTGAGTGTGTGTGTGTGTGTGAGATTGAGCCAGACTGAGTGTGACACATCCCATTATCTATTAGGTGTGTTTGTCATAACACACAGCGCCTGAGGCCCAGCACAAGTGCGATTGGCTGTGTGTATGTGTGTTTTTACTGTTGCATAGAAGCAAGAGGGGAACCAAGAGAGGGACAGAGGAAACGAGGAGGGCAAAAGGGGAAGATTGTGTGTGTGTTGGTGTGAAGGAAGTGACGCAGTTAAGTAGTAGTGAAAGAGAGCACTGTTTTTAGAAAATCTACACTGTAGTGAGAGGACAAGCTTAAGGGTGAGAGAAAAGGTGAGGAGGCAAAGAAGAAATGGAGATGAAGGCTGGTGAGGATGAGTGTGTGGGAGGCGAGTTTGTGTCATAGGATTCAGGGGAAAGGGTGGTTGTGTGAGAGAGAGAGAGAGAGAGAGAGAGAGAGAGAGAGAGAGAGAGAGAGAGAGAGAGAGAGAGAGAGAGAGCAGAGTGTAACAAGAGGAGAAGTTATTCTGTCAGAGGGAGAGGGGTGAAAAGGTGGAATATGAGAAGAAGCTGGCTGAAAAAAAAGTGAAGAAACACAGCAGCTCATAACACATATTTCTTCTTCTTCTTTCTTAAGTTTTTGATTTGGTTGATTCTTTAAGCATTCCCTCTTGCCTTGACTCCTCTTCCTGTACTCCTCAGAGTAAATATTTTGCCAGAAATCACTAACAGTGCGTTCTTCGGTGACAGCAAATGAGGCGAGATCAGAAGCATGTGGATTAAGAAATATGTAGGTAGCCGTTCACCACATGACCTAAGATCGATTCCAGTAAACACAAGGATGTCATTTCCAATGGGAATGGGGGAGAGGGGTCTCTGTGTCTTTTCAACATGTTGATCTGTTCACACGCTGCTGCAGGTGCTGCTACTCAAGGCTGAAAAAGCACTTATATAAGCCTTGTTGTAAACTTGAAATATGACACTATCTGTCATAAAGGACACGGTCTCCATCAGGGAAACTGAATTTGGTAAGTGCAAGATCAACGACTCCATAATCATTTGTTATTTTAAGACATATTCAAATGAATTTATAAAGTTCACATATTGTTGAAGAACATCTGACTTTATTGTTCCTTGTCCTTCACTCTTTAGTAGATATTAGTAATAATGTACCTTAAAAAACACATAATACTTGAAACACACATAAAACTCTGATATATTTCGCTCGCCGATACCTGAGTTTGTGTTGCCGTGGTTTCGGGCGGCTGCAGCGAGATTCAGATGATCTAATCACAGTCTGTCATTAAACAGGCGGTATTACACAGGAAATGTATGATTATGACTCTCAGCAGAGCAACACTCGTCAGCTCTAATGACTGGGTGCAGATCCTGCCACGCTTGCTGTTGTTTTCATGAAGTGCCGAACACTCACCAGATGTTTTGGTTTTCGGGACCCGAGCACACACACAAACAAACCCACACTCAATCACCTCGATTCATTTAGACTGCTCTGTTCTGCTTTTGCTTCATTACTTTAACAAGCTAAATTACCTGCTTCTGTACAAGAAACAGGTACCTGTGCTTGTTAAACTCTGTTTATATCGGCTCCTGGGTGCGAGAGTTTCCCTTTCTTTCATGTTTCGTTTTTTTCCCCAGTTCTGCCTTTCCTCTCACTCACCCCATCTGTCATTTCTTAATTCTCTCTTTCATTTAAAACTGTAATCTTTCCCTCAAAGAAAAAAGTAGCTTACTTGTATTTAAATCAGATAAGGAGAAGACAAGAAAGGGATAAGTGTTAGTTTCCAAGAATGTCTTAACTTTTCATCTATCCATGAAAGACTCTTTTATATTGAAAAACGTTCCTCTTTTTTGTCTGGTCACGATAATCAGCATTAACACTCAGTACAAGATGAAGAACAGTAGACAGCATACAATCAAGATATGCTACAGAATCAAATATTTCTCATAAAACCAAAGATTGTATACACGAAACAACCAAATATCCGGCAGACAAAGGTCAGATCACACAGTTCCTGCAGCAATTATTGAAATCAATCCAACTTGTGCAATTTTAGATCCAATTTCTGAAGGTTCCTGGCAGAGGAAGCATCATTACTGTCTACACTAAAAGCTCTTTTACATAGTTGAGTGCCAAACTTTGGAAACTGTCATAAAAAACCAACCTTGGAACTAAGATCAAAGCTGTCCACACTTTCTACTGCTCTCTCTCACGCCCATGTGCTATTATGAAAATACGTGTTATATCAAGAGTTATCACCTAACTGGTGTGTTTAATAAGATGTGGCTTTCTAGATTTGCTGCATGGAAAGTGGAACACGGAGGGATTGTCATTTTCAGTGCTTTGGAGCAGAGTTCTGGTTTTATTTGTTGAATTTGTGGTTTTGATGTTTATCTTGAGTTTTTCTTTTCTTCTCTTGTTCTTATATTTGGCGAGAACATGTAAGTTGTTTTGAGGCTCAAACTCAAATTTCTCCTGAGAATAACAGCCACTGTTCTTGCTGTTGGTCCCGCGCAGCACGGGCCTCCTTCTCTGTTGATGGATGAGCAGTGTTTCCTCCGGGGGACTCAAGACTTTACCCCCTCAGGGTCAAGGCTGAGCGCTGGGTGGTGCCCCTCAAAGCGCCGGGAAAAATGGCCTTGGTCACAAGATTATCTGGAGAATGTTAATCACTGAGGACAAACACTTACACATACACACACATATGATCATTTGTCATGGATTTGTATGCATGCATACAGTGATTAGTCTTGGCGTGTGGAGTGTGTTGATGTATGTGTGCAGGGGCCAGCGGTCACTTGTTCTGTCTGTGTAGTCGCAGTAATTCTTGAGGAATGACCGGCCAGCCTTAACCTGTATGTGGTACTGAGGCTATATCTGGCCAGCTGTGCAGGTAGAGACTTGCATGGAGAATGACGACGTGTCACCTGGGCTTTCCCTAAGGAAACACACATGTGGTGAAAGGTTCTCTCCTTCCTCATAATCTGGTTCGCCTGAAAACCCATTAGTCTTGCCTGGCTTGATGTTTGGGTTTCACATAAGAGTGCTATGTGTGCCCAGGATTGGCTTGTAGGTGTTTATACGGTATGTGGTGTGTGTGTGTGTGTGTGTGTGTGTGTGTGTGTGTGTGTGTGTGTGTGTGTGTGTGTGTGTGTGTGTGTGTGCACAGAACAAAGCTTTCACTCTACCCCCCTCTTCTGCTTCACGTGCGCTTATATTGCCAACAGACGTTTTCCTCCTGCCCCCACCCTGGTAGTTAAACACATCTGTAACTTTCACTGCTCCAGTACCAAAACACTGACTGTCTCTCAGCTGCATTCACTTTCACTTCACCTGTTCTCGGCTGCTATCCTTCTTTCACTATGTCACACAGTAGCAGCCAGATTTTCTATTTTTCGTTTCATGCTTTCTTTCATGTTAACTTATAAATCAAGAAGCCTCTCAGTGACTTTAAGTTACTTTGATTGTATTTAAAGAAAGGGTAACACTTTATATTAAGGTACACAAATTAACCATCAACTAGTTGTTAATTAACATGCATATTAGCAGTATATTGGCTCTTTATTAGTCATTATAAAATACTTATTAATGCCTTATTCTGCATGACCATATTCTACAAGTAATAAGCCATTACTTGAGAGTTTTTCCTCAATAACCCTCTAATTAGTGCTTATTTATTGCAAGTAAGGACGTTGTTGTACATGAGTTTTGGTCTTAATATGCTCCGCTCAATAATGGGCTTAATAAGGCAGTAGTACCACAAGAATAGTTATTCTCCCATAATAACACTTAACAAATATGATCTCTTCTTATGTAACAAGACATGAAACTATAAGTGTTAATTGTGTCTAAATAACTCAAAATTAGGTATGTATATCTAAGAATATGTTCCCTATTTTAAAGTGAAGTCTTGTTCATAACCAATAAGCTAGTAGTTTGACTCTAATTAGGTATTTATATCTAAGAATATGTTCCCTATTTTAAAGTGAAGTCTTGTTCATAACCAATAAGCTAGTAGTTTGACTCTAATTAGGTATGTATATCTAAGAATATGTTCCCTATTTTAAAGTGAAGTCTTGTTCATAACCAATAAGCTATCAGTTTGACTCTACCTGAACAGGTTCCCTATTCTAAAGTTGCCTCCTCTTCACACTTTGTAAATACATTATAGCACACAACTACTGAAGTAGGCACATGTTGAAATATCTGTTTTTCTTATTGAACCACTAAAGAGAGGTTCAGACACATACCAGAACACATATGCAGCCTGTACTTTTTAATAAAACAGATTTTTTTTAACAGAGTTTAACTATACACAAATAAGTTACAAGGCACAGGCACTCAATGATCTCATACATGCAAGTGTAACATACACAGATTAACACATAGGACCGCTAAGTGTAAACAAGGTAAATATATCTAATACTAGCTGTGCAATAAGCATGTGTACAGGCTAGTATGGCTAACGCTAGCATGTATGCTAACGCTACCGTGTATGCTAACGCTAGCGCGAATGCTAACGCAAATGCTAGCGCGAATGCTAACGCATTTTCTCAGTGTTTAAACCGTTTAAACATCTCCAAATGTCATCACATAAACACAATACATGTTACTAATCCTTACTGTGTAAGTGTAAGGATTACTACACTTACAGTCATTGCTTTCTGAAGGACCGTTTACTCTTCAGGTTGCATAGGGAAAATTAGTAGCAGTCTACTCATGGATGTCTACTGCCATGCTATTCAGTTCACTTTCTCCTACTTCCTGTTCCCGGTTTCCTGTCTAACCTTCAGTACACATTTTACAAATATATAAATGTGCAAATATGAAACATAGAGGTCAATATCACCTTGCTATTGGTAGCTGAACTGTCAATAGCCTACCCCAAAACATATTCTTAGATATAAATACCTAATTTTGAATTACTTAGACACCATTAACACTTACAGTTTCATGTCTTGTTACATAAGAATATCATATTTGTTAAGTGTTATTATGGTAGAATTACTTGTGGTACTACTGCCTTATTAGGCCCATATTGAGCAGAGCATATTAAGACCAAAACTCATGTAACAACTTCCTTACTTGCAATAAATAAGCACTAATTAGAGGGTTATTGAGGAAAAACTCTCAACTAATGGTTTATTACTTGTAGAATATGGTCATGCAGAATAAGGTATTAATAAGTGTTTTATAATGACTAACAAAGAGCCAATATACTGCTAATATCCATGTTAATTAACAACTAGTTGATGGTTAATTTGTGTACCTTAATATACAGTGTTACCAAAGAAAGAGTTGTGAGTGAGTGAGTAATTTCAGTTAAGGAAATCACTGGGTCTTAGTTTACTAGTTTAAGCCAGTTTTCCTTTACAATGAGGGATTATAACCAACATTTTTTTGTGCTCACTTTAAATGGTTTAGTGTAATCTGGCTAAGCTTTTGTCTTATTTACATCCCGTCTGATTGTCCGACTACTCGTGCTTTTCGCTCTTGTCATACTTCACCAATGCCGAAACAAGAGTGAACTCTTAACTCTAACAGCCAGATTACAAATGAGCAAAACAATCTAATTTATGTCTGGAGCTAAAACAGAAAAGTTAAGAAACATTACCGACATGCGAGTCCTGCTTCTGGCACTTTACAGGTTTTTGATATTTTATGCTTTGTGTGCTGCATTTCAGCAATTACCAAGATTGTTGGTTTATTGATTAAAAAACTAAAAACTTTGCTGTCCTAGTGACTCAGTGGTTAACTCTGATTCAGATTTCAGTCAGGGATTTTTGTGTTACATCTCCCTTTCCTCATTTCCTGTCTATATCTCTTGTGACAGACACTCGCACAGGAATAAAGGCTTATGGCCAAAAATATTGTCATACTGAATCCAAAAGGATATTTCAAATTCTTAGAAATGTGCCAGTGTTATCTAGGCGTACTTACAGTCCTTTTAGTTGATTAAACTAAAACTCAATAAACTGACTTGAGGCATGTAACCAAATATTTGAAAAACTTTTTCTAATGGTTGAATTGTTTTTGTGGTTTGAATGTTTTGATATTAACCACAGGCCCAGACGCATTCTCAAAGCCTCTCCCTCACCACACACCACCTTTAAGTATGTTACTTCTTTGAAAGCCATCACTTTCTTTTCTCTCCCCTCTTTGGCCCATTCAGAAACGTCTCTCTCCCCCCTAGTACCCCTCCTGTTATCACTTCTGTTCGCCCCCCTTGGTGGTTATGGGGAGACCCCTTAACCCTGCTCTCATAGTAAACGAAGAACACCAAAGTATACGAGTCCTTACAATAACACACAAATTCTCCTGCAGAACCATGAAACACCAGTTTTTACTCTCACTTTACCTCCCCTCCCTCCTTTCAGTCCATTAGCCTCCTGATGTTTTTACACACACTAAACTTTCTTTTGGGAGAAGAATCCACTCGCCCTGTAACGCTCATACAATCACCAACGCATGAATGCACACTCTTGACTTTTACTTGCATTCTCTCTTTTCATTTTACATTCCTATTTTTGCCTTGTCTGCAAGCTCTTTCTATTTTAACTGTACTGCAACATCCCATAGCTGCACACAGGCACAAAAGTCCCTCTGTGTGTGTGTGTGTGTGTGTGTGTGTGTGTGTGTGTGTGTGTGTGTGGTGTGTGTGTGTGTGTGTGTGTGTTGTGTGTGTTGTGTGTGTGTGTGTGTGTGTGTGTGTGTGTGTGTGTGTGTGTGTGTTGTCCACTCATTGTTTATACTGGTGAACACACACACATATGCACAGATACAAAGAAACCATCTAGTTAGAAAAGAGGCCCAACATGTTTATGTCCTGCAGAAATATTTACAACCATTAGAGATAGCATTCTACACACATCTGGGCAGATTTACAATGTTACTTGGAAACATCAGGTCCCCTACGTACACTGACACTCAAGCGCCCACCGGCATACCTAATCAGTATATTCAGGGGACTTTGCTAAAACACACGCCTTTGTATAAGAGACTATATTGTTCATGAATAACACAAATATAAGTC